>NW_027141485.1:2352500-2666250 GCF_036365525.1 Heterodontus francisci | reverse complement strand
GTGGTGGTGGTGGTGGATCGAGGTGGTGGGGGTTGTGGAGTGGGGTGGTGGAGTAGAGTGGGGTGGTGGAGTTGAGTGGGGTGGGATAGAGTGTGATGGTGGTGTTGGTGGAGTGGGGTGGTGGTGGTGGTGGAGTGGGGTGGTGGTGGTGGTGTTGGAGTGGGGTGGTGGTGGTGGTGGAGTGGTGTGCTGGTGGAGTGGGGTGCTGGTGGAGTGGGGTGCTGGTGGAGTGGGGTGGTGGTGGAGTGGGGTGGTGGTGGAGTGGGGTGGTGGTGGAGTGGGGTGGTGGTGGTGGTGGAGTGGGGTGGTGGTGGTGGTGGAGTGGGGTGGTGGTGGTGTTGGAGTGGGGTGGTGGTGGAATGGGGCTGTGGTGGTGGTGGAGTGGGGCGGTGGTGGCGGTGGAGTGGGGCGGTGGTGCGGTGGAGTGGGGCGGTGGTGGCGGTGGAGTGGGGCGGTGTTGGCGGTGGAGTGGGGCGGTGTTGGCGGTGGAGTGGGGCGGTGGTGGCGGTGGAGAGGGGCGGTGGTGGCGGTGGAGAGGGGCGGTGGTGGCGCTGGAGTGGGGCGGTGGTGGCGCTGGAGTGGGGCGGTGGTGGCGCTGGAGTGGAGCGGTGGTGGCGCTGGAGTGGGGCGGTGTTGGCGCTGGAGTGGGGCGGTGGTGGTGGAGGAGTGGGGCGTTGGTGGTGGAGTGGGGTGGTGGTGATGGTGGAGTGGGGTGGTGGTGATAGTGGAGTGGGGTGGTGGTGGAGTGGGGTGGTGGGGGTGGTGGAGTGCGGTGGTGGTGGTGGAGTGGTGTGGTTATGGTGGTGGAGTGGGGTGGTGGATTAGAGTGGGGTGGTGGAGTTGAGTGGGTTGGGGTAGAGTGTGGTGGTGGTGTTGGTGGAGTGGGGTGGTGGTGGTATTGGAGTGGGGTGGTGGTGGATTGGGGTGCTGGTGGTGGTGGAGTGGGGTGGTGGGGGAGTGGGGTGGTGGTGGTGGAGTGGGGTGGTGGTGGTGGTGGATTGAGGTGGTGAGGGTGGTGGGGGTGGTGGAGTGCGGTGGTGGTGGTGGAATGGTGTGGTTATGGTGGTGGATTAGAGTGGGGTGGTGCAGTTGAGTGGGGTGGGGTAGAGTGTGGTGGTGGTGTTGGTGGAGTGGGGTGGTGGTGGAGTGGGGTGGTGGTGGAGTGGGGTGGTGGTGGAGTGGGGTGGTGGTGGTGTTGGAGTGGGGTGGTGGTGGATTGGTGTGCTGGTGGTGGTGGAGTGGGGTGGTGGTTGTGTTGGAGTGGGGTGGTGGTGGAATGGGGTGGTGGTGGTGGAGTGGTGTGGTGGTGGTGGTGGAGTGGGGTGGTGGTGGTGGTGGAGTGGGGTGGTGGTGGTGGAGTGGGGTGGTGGTGGTGGTGGAGTGGGGTGGTGGTGGTGTTGGAGTGCGTTGGTGGTGGTGGTGGAGTGGGGTGGTGGTGGTGGTGGAGTGGGGTGGTGGTGGAGTGGAGTGCTGGTGGAGTTGAGTGGTGGTGGTGGAGTGGAGTGGTGGAGTGGAGTGGTGGTGGAGTGGGGTGGTGGTGGTGGTGGAGTGGGGTGGCGGTGGTGGTGGAGTGGGGTGGCGGTGGTGGTGGAGTGGGGTGGTGGTGGTGGTGGAGTGGGGTGGTGGTGGTGGTGGAGTGGGGTGGTGGTGGTGGAGTGGGGTGGTGGTGGTGGTGGTGGAGTGGGGTGGTGGCGGAGTGGGGTGGTGGCTTGGTGGCGGAGTGGGGTGGTGGCGGAGTGGGGTGGTGGCGGAGTGGGGTGGTGGCGTGGTGGCGGGGTGGGGTGGTGGCGGAGCGGGTTGGGGTGGTGGCGGAGCGGGTTGGGGTGGTGGCGGAGATGGGTGGTGGTGGTGGAGTGGGGTGGTGGTGGAGTGGGGTGGTGGTGGTGGTGGATTGAGGTGGTGAGGGTGGTGGGGGTGGTGGAGTGCGGTGGTGGTGGTGGAGTGGTGTGGTTATGGTGGTGGAGTGGGGTGGTGGTGATAGTGGAGTGGGGTGGTGGTGGAGTGGGGTGGTGGGGGTGGTGGAGTGCGGTGGTGGTGGTGGAGTGGTGTGGTTATGGTGGTGGAGTGGGGTGGTGGATTAGAGTGGGGTGGTGGAGTTGAGTGGGTTGGGGTAGAGTGTGGTGGTGGTGTTGGTGGAGTGGGGTGGTGGTGGTGTTGGAGTGGGGTGGTGGTGGATTGGGGTGCTGGTGGTGGTGGAGTGGGGTGGTGGGGGAGTGGGGTGGTGGTGGTGGAGTGGGGTGGTGGTGGTGGTGGATTGAGGTGGTGAGGGTGGTGGGGGTGGTGGAGTGCGGTGGTGGTGGTGGAGTGGTGTGGTTATGGTGGTGGATTAGAGTGGGGTGGTGCAGTTGAGTGGGGTGGGGTAGAGTGTGGTGGTGGTGTTGGTGGAGTGGGGTGGTGGTGGAGTGGGGTGGTGGTGGAGTGGGGTGGTGGTGGTGTTGGAGTGGGGTGGTGGTGGATTGGTGTGCTGGTGGTGGTGGAGTGGGGTGGTGGTGGTGGTGGAGTGGGGTGGTGGTGGAATGGGGTGGTGGTGGTGGAGTGGGGTGGTGGTGGTGGTGGAGTGGGGTGGTGGTGGTGGTGGAGTGGGGTGGTGGTGGTGGAGTGGGGTGGTGGTGGTGGTGGAGTGGGGTGGTGGTGGTGTTGGAGTGCGTTGGTGGTGGTGGTGGAGTGGGGTGGTGGTGGTGGTGGAGTGGGGTGGTGGTGGAGTGGAGTGCTGGTGGAGTTGAGTGGTGGCGGTGGAGTGGAGTGGTGGAGTGGAGTGGTGGTGGAGTGGGGTGGCGGTGGTGGTGGAGTGGGGTGGCGGTGGTGGTGGAGTGGGGTGGCGGTTGTGGTGGAGTGGGGTGGTGGTGGTGGTGGAGTGGGGTGGTGGTGGTGGTGGAGTGGGGTGGTGGTGGTGGAGTGGGGTGGTGGTGGTGGAGTGGGGTGGTGGTGGTGGTGGTGGAGTGGGGTGGTGGCGGAGTGGGGTGGTGGCGGAGTGGGGTGGTGGCTTGGTGGCGGAGTGGGGTGGTGGCGGAGTGGGGTGGTGGCGTGGTGGCGGGGTGGGGTGGTGGCGGAGCGGGTTGGGGTGGTGGCGGAGCGGGTTGGGGTGGTGGCGGAGATGGGTGGTGGTGGTGGAGTGGGGTGGTGGTGGAGTGGGGTGGTGGTGGTGGTGGAGTGGGGTAATGGTGGTGCTGGTGGTGATGGAGTGTGGTGGTGGTGGAGTGAGGTGCCTGCGGAGTGGGGTGCTGGCGGAGTGGGGTGCTGGCGGAGTGGGGTGGTGGCGGGGTGGCGTGATAGAGGGGTGGCGGAGTGGGGTGGTGGCGGAGCGGGTTGGGGTGGTGGCGGAGCGGGTTGGGGTGGTGGCGGAGATGGGTGGGGTGGGGTGGTGGTGGAGTGGGGCGGTGGTGGTGGAGTGGGGCGGTGATGGTGGTGGAGTGGGGCGGTGATGGTGGTGGGGTGGGGCGGTGCAGGCGGTGGAGCTGGGCGGTGCAGGCGGTGGAGCGAGGCGGTGGAGCGGGGCGGTGGTGGCGGTGGAGCGGGGCGGTGGTGGTGGTGGAGGAGTGGGGTGGTGGTGGTGGTGGAGGAGTGGGGTGGTGGTTGTGGTGGAGGAGTGGGGTGGTGGTGGTGGTGGATAGAGGTGGTGGGGGTGGTGGAGTGGGGTGGTGGTGGTGGTGGAGTGGGGTGGTGGTGGAGTGGGGTGGTGGTGGTGGTGGAGTGGGGTGGTGGTGGTGGTGGAGTGGGGTGGTGGTGGAGCTGGGCGGTGCAGGCGGTGGAGCGAGGCGGTGGAGCGGGGCGGTGGTGGCGGTGGAGCGGGGCGGTGGTGGTGGTGGAGGAGTGGGGTGGTGGTGGTGGTGGAGGAGTGGGGTGGTGGTAGTGGTGGAGGAGTGGGGTGGTGGTGGTGGTGTATAGAGGTGGTGGGGGTGGTGGAGTGGGGTGGTGGAGTAGAGTGGGGTGGTGGAGTTGAGTGGGGTGGGATAGAGTGTGATGGTGATGTTGGTGGAGTGGGGTGGTGGTGGAGTGGGGTGGTGGTGGTGGTGGAGTGAGGTGGTGGTGTTGGTGGTGGCGTTGGAGTGGGGTGGTGGTGATGGTGGAGTGGGGTGCTGGTGGAGTGGGGTGCTGGTGGAGTGGGGTGGTGGTGGAGTGGGGTGGTGGTGCTGGTGGAGTGGGGTGGTGATGGTGGTGGAGTGGGGTGGTGGTGGTGTTGGAGTGGGGTGGTGGTGGTGTTGGAGTGGGGTGGTGGTGGTGGTGGAGTGAGGTGGTGGTGGTGGTGGAGGAGTGGGGTGGTGGTAGTGGTGGAGGAGTGGGGTGGTGGTGGTGGTGTATAGAGGTGGTGGGGGTGGTGGAGTGGGGTGGTGGAGTTGAGTGGGGTGGGATAGAGTGTGATGGTGGTGTTGGTGGAGTGGGGTGGTGGTGGTGGTGTAGTGGGGTGCTGGTGGAGTGGGGTGGTGGTGGAGTGGGGTGGTGGTGGTGGTGGAGTGGGGTGGTGGTGGTGTTGGAGTGGGGTGGTGGTGGAATGGGGCGGTGGTGGTGGTGGTGGTGTTGGAGTGGGGTGGTGGTGCTGTTGGAGTGGGGTGCTGTTGGAGTGGGGTGCTGTTGGAGTGGGGTGCTGTTGGAGTGGGGTGGTGGTGGAGTGGGGTGGTGGTGGAGTGGGGTGGTGGTGGAGTGGGGTGGTGGTGGAGTGGGGTGGTGGTGGTGGTGGAGTGGGGTGGTGGTGGTAGTGGAGTGGGGTGGTGGTGGTGTTGGAGTGGGGTGGTGGTGGAATGGGGCTGTGGTGGCGGCGGAGTGGGGCGGTGGTGGCGGTGGAGTGGGGCGGTGGTGGCGGTGGAGTGGGGCGGTGGTGGCGGTGGAGTGGGGCGGTGTTGGCGGTGTAGTGGGGTGCTGGTGGAGTGGGGTGGTGGTGGAGTGGGGTGGTGGTGGTGGTGGTGTGGGGTGGTGGTGGTGGTGGAGTGGGGTGGTGGTGGTGTTGGAGTGGGGTGGTGGTGGAATGGGGCGGTGGTGGAATGGGGCGGTGGTGTTGGAGTGGGGTGGTGGTGCTGGTGGAGTGGGGTGGTGGTGGAGTGGGGTGGTGGTGGTGGTGGAGTGGGGTGCTGGTGGTGGTGGAGTGGGGTGGTGGTGGTGTTGGAGTGGGGTGGTGGTGGAATGGGGCTGTGGTGGCGGTGGAGTGGGGCGGTGGTGGCGGTGGAGTGGGGCGGTGGTGGCGGTGGAGTGGGGCGGTGGAGTGGGGCGGTGGTGGCGGTGGAGTGGGGCGGTGGTGGCGGTGGAGTGGGGCGGTGGTGGCGGTGGAGTGGGGCGGTGTTGGCGGTGGAGTGGGGCGGTGTTGGCGGTGGAGTGGGGCGGTGTTGGCGTTGGAGTGGGGCGGTGTTGGCGTTGGAGTGGGGCGGTGTTGGCGTTGGAGTGGGGCGGTGGTGGCGGTGGAGTGGGGCGGTGGTGGCGGTGGAGAGGGGCGGTGGTGTCGCTGGAGTGGGGCGGTGGTGGCGCTGGAGTGGGGCGGTGGTGGCGCTGGAGTGGGGCGGTGGTGGCGCTGGAGTGGGGCGGTGTTGGCGCTGGAGTGGGGCGGTGGTGGTGGAGGAGTGGGGCGTTGGTGGTGGAGTGGGGCGTTGGTGGTGGAGTGGGGTGGTGGTGGTGTTGGAGTGGGGTGGTGGTGGTGTTGGAGTGGGGTGGTGGTGGTAGTGGAGTGGGGTGGTGGTGGAGTGGGGTGGTGGTGGTGGTGGATTGAGGTGGTGGGGGTGGTGGAGTGCGGTGGTGGTGGTGGAGTGGTGTGGTTATGGTGGTGGAGTGGGGTGGTGGATTAGAGTGGGGTGGTGGAGTTGAGTGGGTTGGGGTAGAGTGTGGTGGTGGTGTTGGTGGAGTGGGGAGGTGGTGGTGTTGGAGTGGGGTGGTGGTGGATTGGGGTGCTGGTGGTGGTGGAGTGGGGTGGTGGGGGAGTGGGGTGGTGGTGGTGGAGTGGGGTGGTGGTGGTGGTGGATTGAGGTGGTGGGGGTGGTGGGGGTGGTGGAGTGCGGTGGTGGTGGTGGAGTGGTGTGGTTATGGTGGTGGATTAGAATGGGGTGGTGCAGTTGAGTGGGGTGGGGTAGAGTGTGGTGGTGGTGTTGGTGGAGTGGGGTGGTAGTGGAGTGGGGTGTTGGTGGAGTGGGGTGGTGGTGGTGTTGGAGTGGGGTGGTGGTGGATTGTTGTGCTGGTGGTGGTGGAGTGGGGTGGTGGTGGTGGTGGAGTGGGGTGGTGGTGGTGGTGGAGTGGGGTGGTGGTGGTGTTGGAGTGGGGTGGTGGTGGTGTTGGAGTGGGGTGGTGGTGGAATGGGGTGGTGGTGGTGGAGTGGGGTGGTGGTGGTGGTGGAGTGGGGTGGTGGTGGTGGTGGAGTGGGGTGGTGGTGGTGGAGTGGGGTGGTGGTGGTGGAGTGGGGTGGTGGTGGTGGTGGAGTGGGGTGGTGGTGGTGTTGGAGTGCGGTGGTGGTGGTGGTGGAGTGGGGTGGTGGTGGTGGTGGTGGAGTGGGGTGGTGGTGGTGGTGGTGGAGTGGGGTGGTGGTGGTGGTGGAGTGGGGTGGTGGTGGAGTGGAGTGCTGGTGGAGTGGGGTGGTGGTGGTGGAGTGGAGTGGTGGTGGTGGAGTGGAGTGGTGGTGGTGGAGTGGAGTGGTGGTGGAGTGGGGTGGTGGTGGTGGTGGAGTGGGGTGGTGGTGGTGGTGGAGTGGGGTGGTGGTGGAGTGGGTGGTGGTGGTGGTGGAGTGGGGTGGTGGTGGTGGAGTGGGGTGGTGGTGGTGGTGGTGGAGTGGGGTGGTGGCGGAGTGGGGTGGTGGCGGGGTGGCGTGGTGGCTTGGTGGCGGAGTGGGGTGGTGGCGGAGTGGGGTGGTGGCGTGGTGGCGGGGTGGGGTGGTGGCGGAGCGGGTTGGGGTGGTGGCGGAGCGGGTTGGGGTGGTGGCGGAGATGTGTGGGGTGGTCGCGGAGATGGGTGGTGGTGGTGGAGTGGGGTGGTGGTGGAGTGGGGTCGTGGTGGTGGTGGAGTGGGGTAATGGTGGTGCTGGTGGTGATGGAGTGTGGTGGTGGTGGAGTGAGGTGCTGGCGGAGTGGGGTGGTGGCGGGGTGGCGTGATAGCGGGGTGGCGGAGTGGGGTGGTGGCGGAGTGGGTTGGGGTGGTGGCGGAGCGGGTTGGGGTGGTGGCGGAGATGGGTGGGGTGGGGTGGTGGCGGGGTGGGGTGGTGGTGGCGGTGTGGGGTGGGGTGGTGGCGGGGTGGGGTGGTGGTGGAGTGGGGCGGTGGTGGTGGTGGTGGAGTGGGGCGGTGATGGTGGTGGGGTGGGGCGGTGCAGGCGGTGGAGCTGGGCGGTGCAGGCGGTGGAGCGAGGCGCTGGAGCGAGGCGGTGGTTGCGGTGGAGCGGGGCGGTGGTGGTGGTGGAGGAGTGGGGTGGTGGTGGTGGTGGAGGAGTGGGGTGGTGGTAGTGGTGGAGGAGTGGGGTGGTGGTGGTGGTGGATAGAGGTGGTGGGGGTGGTGGAGTGGGGTGGTGGAGTAGAGTGGGGTGGTGGAGTTGAGTGGGGTGGGATAGAGTGTGATGGTGGTGTTGGTGGAGTGGGGTGGTGGTGGTGGTGGAGTGAGGTGGTGGTGGTGGTGGTGGCGTTGGAGTGGGGTGGTGGTGGTGGTGGAGTGGGGTGCTGGTGGAGTGGGGTGCTGGTGGAGTGGGGTGCTGGTGGAGTGGGGTGCTGGTGGAGTGGGGTGCTGGTGGAGTGGGGTGCTGGTGGAGTGGGGTGGTGGTGGTGGAGTGGGGTGGTGGTGTTGGAGTGGGGTGGTGGTGGAATGGGGCGGTGGTGGCGGTGGAGTGGGGCGGTGGTGGCGGTGGAGTGGGGCGGTGGTCGCGGTGGAGTGGGGCGGTGGTGGCGGTGGAGTGGGGCGGTGGTGGCGGTGGAGTGGGGCGGTGGTGGCGGAGCGGGTTGGGGTGGTGGCGGAGATGGGTGGGGTGGGGTGGTGGCGGTGTGGGGTGGTGGCGGTGTGGGGTGGGGTGGTGGCGGTGTGGGGTGGGGTGGTGGCGGGGTGGGGTGGTGGCGGAGTGGGGTGGGGTGGTGGCGGAGTGGGGTGGGGTGGTGGCGGAGTGAGGTGGGGTGGTGACGGAGTGGGGAGGTGGTGGTGGCGGAGTGGGGAGGTGGTGGTGGCGGAGTGGGGTGGTGCTCGTGGAGTGGGGTGGGGTAGTGGTGGAGTGGGTTGCTGGTGGAGGAGTGGGGAGGTGGTGGAGGAGTGGGGAGGTGGTGGAGGAGTGGGGTGGTGGTGGTGGAGTGGGGTGGTGGTGGTGGAGTGGGGCGGTGTTGGCGCTGGAGTGGGGCGGTGGTGGTGGTGGAGTGGGGCGGTGTTGGCGCTGAAGTGGGGCGGTGTTGGCGCTGGAGTGGGGCGGTGCTGGCGATGGAGTGGGGCGGTGCTGGCGATGGAGTGGGGCGGTGCTGGCGATGGAGTGGGGCGGTGTTGGCGCTGGAGTGGTGCGGTGTTGGCGCTGGAGTGGGGCGGTGTTGGCGCTGGAGTGGGGCGGTGTTGGCGCTGGAGTGGGGCGGTGTTGGCGCTGGAGTGGGGCGGTGTTGGTGCTGGAGTGGGGCGGTGTTGGCGCTGGAGTGGGGCGGTGTTGGCCTTGGAGTGGGGCGGTGTTGGCGGTGGAGTGGGGCGGTGTTGGCGGTGGAGTGGGGCGCTGTTGGCGGTGGAGTGGGGCGGTGTTGGCGGTGGAGTGGGGCGGTGGTGGCGGTGCAGTGGGGCGGTGTTGGCGGTGGAGTGGGGCGGTGTTGGCGGTGGAGTGGGGCGGTGTTGGCGGTGGAGTGGGGCGGTGGTGGCGGTGGAGTGGGGCGATGGTGGCGGTGGTGGAGGGGGGTGGTGGTGGTGGAAGAGTGGGGTGGTGGTGGTGGAGGAGTGTGGTGGTGGTAGTGGTGGAGGAGTGGGGTGGTGGTGGTGGTGGATAGAGGTGGTGGGGGTGGTGGAGTGGGGTGGTGGAGTAGAGTGGGGTGGTGGAGTTGAGTGGGGTGGGATAGAGTGTGATGGTGGTGTTGGTGGAGTGGGGTGGTGGTGGTGGTGGAGTGAGGTGGTGGTGGTGGCGTTGGAGTGGGGTGGTGGTGGTGGTGGAGTGGGGTGCTGGTGGAGTGGGGTGCTGGTGGAGTGGGGTGGTGGTGGAGTGGGGTGGTGGTGGAGTGGGGTGGTGGTGGTGGTGGAGTGGGGTGGTGGTGGTGGTGGAGTGGGGTGGTGGTGGTGTTGGAGTGGGGTGGTGGTGGAATGGGGCGGTGGTGGTGGTGGTGGTGTTGGAGTGGGGTGGTGGTGGAGTGGGGTGCTGGTGGAGTGGGGTGGTGGTGGAGTGGGGTGGTGGTGGAGTGGGGTGGTGGTGGAGTGGGGTGGTGGTGGTGGTGGAGTGGGGTGGTGGTGGTGGTGGAGTGGGGTGGTGGTGGTGTTGGAGTGGGGTGGTGGTGGAGTGGGGCGGTGGTGGCGGTGGAGTGGGGCGGTGGTGGCGGTGGAGTGGGGCGGTGGTGGCGGTGGAGTGGGGCGGTGGTGGCGGTGGAGTGGGGTGGTGGTGGTGGTGGAGTGGGGTGTTGGTGGTGTTGGAGTGGGGTGGTGGTGGAATGGGGCGGTGGTGGTGGTGGTGGTGTTGGAGTGGGGTGGTGGTGGTGGTGGAGTGGGGTGCTGGTGGAGTGGGGTGGTGGTGGAGTGGGGGGGTGGTGGTGCTGGTGGAGTGGGGTGGTGGTGGTGGTGGAGTGGGGTGGTGGTGGTGCTGGAGTGGGGCGGTGGTGGCGCTGGAGTGGGGCGGTGGTGGCGCTGGAGTGGGGCGGTGTTGGCGCTGGAGTGGGGCGGTGGTGGAGGAGTGGGGCGTTGGTGGTGGAGTGGGGTGGTGGTGGTGGTGGAGTGGGGTGGTGGTGGTAGTGGAGTGGGGTGGTGGTGGAGTGGGGTGGTGGTGGTGGAGTGGGGTGGTGGTGGTGGTGGATTGAGTTGTTGGGGGTGCTGGAGTGCGGTGGTGGTGGTGGAGTGGTGTGGTTATGGTGGTGGAGTGGGGTGGTGGATTAGAGTGGGGTGGTGGAGTTGAGTGGGTTGGGGTAGAGTGTGGTGGTGGTGTTGGTGGAGTGGGGTGGTGGTGGAGTGGGGTGGTGGTGGAGTGGGGTGGTGGTGGAGTGGGGTGGTGGTGGAGTGGGGTGGTGGTGGAGTGGGGTGGTGGTGGAGTGGGGTGGTGGTGGTGGTGGAGTGGGGTGGTGGTGGTGTTGGAGTGGGGTGGTGGTGGTGTTGGAGTGGGGTGGTGGTGGAATGGGGCGGTGGTGGCGGTGGAGTGGGGCGGTGGTGGCGGTGGAGTGGGGCGGTGGTGGCGGTGGAGTGGGGTGGTGGTGGTGGTGGAGTGGGGTGTTGGTGGTGTTGGAGTGGGGTGGTGGTGGAATGGGGCGGTGGTGGTGGTGGTGGTGTTGGAGTGGGGTGGTGGTGGTGGTGGAGTGGGGTGCTGGTGGAGTGGGGTGGTGGTGGAGTGGGGGGGTGGTGGTGCTGGTGGAGTGGGGTGGTGGTGGTGGTGGAGTGGGGTGGTGATGGTGCTGGAGTGGGGCGGTGGTGGCGCTGGAGTGGGGCGGTGTTGGCGCTGGAGTGGGGCGGTGTTGGCGCTGGAGTGGGGCGGTGGTGGAGGAGTGGGGCGTTGGTGGTGGAGTGGGGTGGTGGTGGTGGTGGAGTGGGGTGGTGGTGGTAGTGGAGTGGGGTGGTGGTGGAGTGGGGTGGTGGTGGTGGAGTGGGGTGGTGGTGGTGGTGGATTGAGGTGGTGGGGGTGGTGGAGTGCGGTGGTGGTGGTGGAGTGGTGTGGTTATGGTGGTGGAGTGGGGTGGTGGATTAGAGTGGGGTGGTGGAGTTGAGTGGGTTGGGGTAGAGTGTGGTGGTGGTGTTGGTGGAGTGGGGTGGTGGTGGTGTTGGAGTGGGGTGGTGGTGGATTGGGGTGCTGGTAGTGGTGGAGTGGGGTGGTGGGGGAGTGGGGTGGTGGTGGTGGAGTGGGGTGGTGGTGGTGGTGGATTGAGGTGGTGGGGGTGGTGGGGGTGGTGGAGTGAGGTGGTGGTGGTGGAGTGGTGTGGTTATGGTGGTGGATCAGAGTGGGGTGGTGCAGTTGAGTGGGGTGGGGTAGAGTGTGGTGGTGGTGTTGGTGGAGTGGGGTGGTGGTGGAGTGGGGTGGTGGTGGAGTGGGGTGGTGGTGGAATGGGGCTGTGGTGGCGGTGGAGTGGGGCGGTGGTGGCGGTGGAGTGGGGCGGTGGTGGCGGTGGAGTGGGGCGGTGGTGGCGGTGGAGTGGGGCGGTGGTGGCGGTGGAGTGGGGCGGTGGTGGCGGTGGAGTGGGGCGGTGGTGGCGGTGGAGTGGGGCGGTGGTGGCGGTGGAGTGGGGCGGTGTTGGCGGTGGAGTGGGGCGGTGTTGTCGTTGGAGTGGGGCGGTGGTGGCGGTGGAGTGGGGCGGTGGTGGCGGTGGAGAGGGGCGGTGGTGGCGGTGGAGAGGGGCGGTGGTGGCGCTGGAGTGGGGCGGTGGTGGCGCTGGAGTGGGGCGGTGGTGGCGCTGGAGTGGGGCGGTGGTGGCGCTGGAGTGGGGCGGTGGTGGCGCTGGAGTGGGGCGGTGGTGGCGCTGGAGTGGGGCGGTGGTGGCGCTGGAGTGGGGCGGTGGTGGTGGAGGAGTGGGGCGGTGGTGGTGGAGGAGTGGGGCGTTGGTGGTGGAGTGGGGTGGTGGTGGTGGTGGAGTGGGGTGGTGGTGGTAGTGGAGTGGGGTGGTGGTGGAGTGGGGTGGTGGTGGTGGTGGATTGAGGTGGTGGGGGTGGTGGAGTGCGGTGGTGGTGGTGGAGTGGTGTGGTTATGGTGGTGGAGTGGGGTGGTGGATTAGAGTGGGGTGGTGGAGTTGAGTGGGTTGGGGTAGAGTGTGGTGGTGGTGTTGGTGGAGTGGGGTGGTGGTGGTGTTGGAGTGGGGTGGTGGTGGATTGGGGTGCTGGTAGTGGTGGAGTGGGGTGGTGGGGGAGTGGGGTGGTGGTGGTGGAGTGGGGTGGTGGTGGTGGTGGATTGAGGTGGAGGGGGTGGTGGGGGTGGTGGAGTGCGGTGGGGGTGGTGGAGTGGTGTGGTTATGGTGGTGGATTAGAGTGGGGTGGTGCAGTTGAGTGGGGTGGGGTAGAGTGTGGTGGTGGTGTTGGTGGAGTGGGGTGGTGGTGGAGTGGGGTGGTGGTGGAGTGGGGTGGTGGTGGAGTGGGGTGGTGGTGGAGTGGGGTGGTGGTGGAGTGGGGTGGTGGTGGTGGTGGAGTGGGGTAATGGTGGTGCTGGTGGTGATGGAGTGTGGTGGTGGTGGAGTGAGTTGCTGGCGGAGTGGGGTGGTGGCGGGGTGGCGTGATAGCGGGGTGGCGGAGTGGGGTGGTGGCGGAGCGGGTTGGGGTGGTGGCGGAGCGGGTTGGGGTGGTGGCGGAGATGGGTGGGGTGGGGTGGTGGCGGAGTGGGGTGGGGTGGTGGTGGCGGAGTGGGGTGGGGTGGTGGCGGGGTGGGGTGGTGGTGGAGTGGGGCGGTGGTGGTGGTGGTGGAGTGGGGCGGTGATGGTGGTGGGGTGGGGCGGTGGTGGTGGAGTGGGGTGGTGGTGGTGGTGGAGTGGGGTGGTGGTGGTAGTGGAGTGGGGTTGTGGTGGAGTGGGGTGGTGGTGGTGGAGTGGGGTGGTGGTGGTGGTGGTGTGGGGTGGTGGTGGTAGTGGAGTGGGGTTGTGGTGGAGTGGGGTGGTGGTGGTGGAGTGGGGTGGTGGTGGTGGTGGAGTGGGGTGGTGGTGGTGTTGGAGTGGGGTGGTGGTGGTGGTGGAGTGAGGTGGTGGTGGTGGTGGAGGAGTGGGCTGGTGGTAGTGGTGGAGGAGTGGGGTGGTGGTGGTGGTGTATAGAGGTGGTGGGGGTGGTGGAGTGGGGTGGTGGAGTAGAGTGGGGTGGTGGAGTTGAGTGGGGTGGGATAGAGTGTGATGGTGGTGTTGGTGGAGTGGGGTGGTGGTGGTGGTGGAGTGAGGTGGTGGTGGTGGTGGTGGCGTTGGAGTGGGGTGGTGGTGGTGGTGGAGTGGGGTGCTGGTGGAGTGGGGTGGTGGTGGAGTGGGGTGGTGGTGGAGTGGGGTGGTGGTGGTGGTGGAGTGGGGTGGTGGTGGTGGTGGAGTGGGGTGGTGGTGGTGTTGGAGTGGGGTGGTGGTGGTGTTGGAGTGGGGTGGTGGTGGAATGGGGCGGTGGTGGTGGTGGTGGTGTTGGAGTGGGGTGGTGGTGGTGGTGGAGTGGGGTGCTGGTGGAGTGGGGTGGTGGTGGAGTGGGGTGGTGGTGGAGTGGGGTGGTGGTGGATTGGGGTGGTGGTGGAGTGGGGTGGTGGTGGTGGTGGAGTGGGGTGGTGGTGGTGGTGGAGTGGGGTGGTGGTGGAATGGGGCTGTGGTGGCGGTGGAGTGGGGCGGTGGTGGCGGTGGAGTGGGGCGGTGGTGGCGGTGGAGTGGGGCGGTGGTGGCGGTGGAGTGGGGCGGTGTTGGCGGTGGAGTGGGGTGCTGGTGGAGTGGGGTGGTGGTGGAGTGGGGTGGTGGTGGTGGTGGAGTGGGGTGGTGGTGGTGGTGGAGTGGAGTGGTGGTGGTGTTGGAGTGGGGTGGTGGTGGAATGGGGCGGTGGTGGTGGTGGTGGTGTTGGATTGGGGTGGTGGTGGTGGTGGAGTGGGGTGCTGGTGGAGTGGGGTGGTGGTGGAGTTTGGGTGGTGGTGGTGGTGGAGTTGGGTGGTGGTGGTGGTGGAGTGGGGTGGTGGTGGTGTTGGAGTGGGGTGGTGGTGGAATGGGGCTGTGGTGGCGGTGGAGTGGGGCGGTGGTGGCGGTGGAGTGGGGCGGTGGTGACGGTGGAGTGGGGCGGTGGAGTGGGGCGGTGGTGGCGGTGGAGTGGGGCGGTGTTGGCGGTGGAGTGGGGCGGTGTTGGCGTTGGAGTGGGGCGGTGGTGGCGGTGGAGTGGGGCGGTGGTGGCGGTGGAGAGGGGCGGTGGTGGCGCTGGAGTGGGGCGGTGGTGGCGCTGGAGTGGGGCGGTGGTGGCGCTGGAGTGGGGCGGTGGTGGCGCTGGAGTGGGGCGGTGTTGGCGCTGGAGTGGGGCGGTGGTGGTGGAGGAGTGGGGCGTTGGTGGTGGAGTGGGGTGGTGGTGGTGGTGGAGTGGGGTGGTGGTGGTAGTGGAGTGGGGTGGTGGTGGAGTGGGGTGGTGGTGGTGGAGTGGGGTGGTGGTGGTGGTGGATTGAGGTGGTGGGGGTGGTGGAGTGCGGTGGTGGTGGTGGAGTGGTGTGGTTATGGTGGTGGAGTGGGGTGGTGGATTAGAGTGGGGTGGTGGAGTTGAGTGGGTTGGGGTAGAGTGTGGTGGTGGTGTTGGTGGAGTGGGGTGGTGGTGGTGTTGGAGTGGGGTGGTGGTGGATTGGGGTGCTGGTGGTGGTGGAGTGGGGTGGTGGTGGAGTGGGGTGGTGGGGGAGTGGGGTGGTGGTGGTGGAGTGGGGTGGTGGTGGTGGTGGATTGAGGTGGTGGGGGTGGTGGGGGTGGTGTTGGAGTGGGGTGGTGTTGGGGTGGGGTGGTGTTGGGGTGGGGTGGTGGTGGCGTGGGGTGGTGGTGGTGGTGGAGTGGTGTTGTGGTGGAGTGGGGTGGTGGTGGTCTGGGGTGGGGTGGTGTTGGAGTGGGGTGGGGTGGTGTTGGAGTGGGGTGAGGTGGTGGTGGAGTGGGGTGAGGTGGTGGTGGAGTGGGGTGGGGTGGTGGTGGAGTGGGGTGGGGTGGTGGTGGAGTGGTGTGGTGGTTGAGTGGTGTAGTGGTGGAGTGGTGTGGTGGTGTGGTGGTGTTGGAGTGGGGTGGGGTGGTGTTGGAGTGGGGTGGGGTGGTGGTGGAGTGGGGTGGGGTGGTGGTGGAGTGGGGTGGGGTGGTGGTGGAGTGGGGTGGGGTGGTGGTGGAGTGGGGTGGGGTGGTGGTGGAGTGGTGTGGTGGTGGAGTGGTGTGGTGGTGGAGTGGTGTGGTGGTGGCGTGGGGTGGTGGTGGCGTGGGGTGGTGGTGGAGTGGGGTGGTGGTGGAGTGGGGTGGTGGTGGAGTGGGGTGGTGGTGGAGGAGTGGGGTGGGGTGGTGCTGGAGTGGGTTGCTGGTGGAGGAGTGGGGTGGTGTTGGATGAGTGGGTTGGTGTTGGATGAGTGGGGTGGTGGTGGAGGAGTGGGGTGGTGGTGGTGGAGTGGGGTGGTGGTGGTGGAGAGAGGTGGTGGTGGTGGAGTGAGGTGGTGGTGGTGGAGTGAGGTGATGGTGGAGTGTTAGTGGTGTTGGAGTGGAGTGGTAGTGGTGGTGGAGTGGAGTGGTAGTGGTGGTGGAGTGGAGTGGTAGTGGTGTTGGAGTGGAGTGGTAGTGGTGGTGGAGTGGAGTGTTAGTGATGGTGGAGTGGAGTGGTAGTGGTGGTGGTCTGGGGTGGGGTGGTGTTGGAGTGGGGTGGGGTGGTGTTGGAGTGGGGTGGTGTGGTGGTGGAGTGGGGTGGGGTGGTGGTGGAGTGGGGTGGGGTGGTGGTGGAGTGGGGTGGTGGTGGAGTGGTGTGGTGGTTGAGTGGTGTCGTGGTGGAGTGGGGTGGTGGTGGAGTGGGGTGGGGTGGTGGTGGAGTGGGGTGGGGTGGTGGTGGAGTGGGGTGGGGTGGTGGTGGAGTGGGGTGGGGTGGTGGTGGAGTGGGGTGGTGGTGGAGTGGTGTGGTGGTGGAGTGGAGTGGTAGTGGTGGTGGAGTGGAGTGTTGGTGGAGTGGGGTGGTGGTGGAGGAGTGGGGTGGGGTGGTGCTGGAGTGGGTTGCTGGTGGAGGAGTGGGGTGGTGTTGGATGAGTGGGGTGGTGTTGGATGAGTGGGTTGGTGTTGGATGAGTGGGGTGGTGGTGGAGGAGTGGGGTGGTGGTGGAGGAGTGGGGTGGTGGTGGAGGAGTGGGGTGGTGGTGGAGGAGTGGGGTGGTGGTGGAGGAGTGGGGTGGTGGTGGAGGAGTGGGGTGGTGGTGGTGGAGTGAGGTGGTCGTGGTGGAGTGAGGTGATGGTGGAGTGTTAGTGGTGTTGGAGTGGAGTGGTAGTGGTGGTGGAGTGGAGTGGTAGTGGTGGTGGAGTGGAGTGGTGGTGGAGTGGTGTGGTGGTGGAGTGGTGTGGTGGTGGAGTGGGGTGGTGGTGGAGTAGGGTGGTGGTGGAGTGGGGTTGTGGTGGTGTGGGGTGGTGGTGCTGTGGGGTGGTGGAGGAGTAGGGTGGTGGTGGAGTGGGGTGGTGCTGGAGTGGGGTCGTGCTGGAGTGGGGTGGTGGTGGAGTGGGGTGGTGGTGGAGTGGGGTGGTGGTGGAGTGGGGTGGTGGTGGAGTGGGGTGGTGGTGGAGTTGTGGTGGGGTGGTGGTGGAGTGGGGTGGTGGTGGAGTGGGGTGCTGGTGGGGTGGTGGTGGAGTGGGGTGGTGGTGGAGTGGGGTGGTGGTGGAGTGGAGTGGTGGTGGTGGTGGAGTGGAGTGGTGGTGGTGGTGGAGCGGGGTGGTGGTGGAGCGGAGCGTTGGTGGAGCGCGGCGGTGGTGGGGCGGGGCGGTGGGATTTTGGGGTGGGGTGGTGTGGTGGTGGAGTGGGGTGGGGTGGTGGTGGAGTGGGGTGGGGTGGTGGTGGAGTGGGGTGGGGTGGTGGTGGTGGTGGTGGAGTGGAGTGGTGTTGGTGGTGGAGTGGGGCGCTGGTGGGGCGGTGGTGGGGCGGGGCGGTGGTGGAGCGGGGCGGTGGTGGGGTGTTAGTGGTGTTGGAGTGGAGTGGTAGTGGTGGTGGAGTGGAGTGGTAGTGGTGGTGGAGTGGAGTGGTAGTGGTGGTGGAGTGGAGTGGTAGTGGTGGTGGAGTGAAGTGGTGGTGGAGTGGCGTGGTGGTGGAGTGGGGTGGTGGTGGAGTGGGGTGGTGGTGGAGTGGGGTCATGGTGGAGTGGGGTGGTGGAGGTGTGGGGTGGGGTGGTGGTGGAGTGGGGTGGTGTGGTGGTGGAGTGGGGTGGGGTGGTGGTGGAGTGGTGTGGTGGTGGAGTGGTGTGGTGGTGGAGTGGAGTGGTAGTGTTGGTGGAGTGGTAGTGTTGGTGGAGTGGAGTGTTGGTGGAGTGGAGTGTTGGTGGAGTGGAGTGTTGGTGGAGTGGAGTGTTGGTGGAGTGGAGTGTTGGTGGAGTGGAGTGTTGGTGGAGTGGAGTGTTGGTGGAGTGGAGTGTTGGTGGAGTGGAGTGTTGGTGGAGTGGAGTGTTGGTGGAGTGGAGTGTTGGTGGAGTGGAGTGTTGGTGGAGTGGAGTGTTGGTGGAGTGGAGTGTTGGTGGAGTGGAGTGTTGGTGGAGTGGAGTGTTGGTGGAGTGGAGTGTTGGTGGAGTGGAGTGTTGGTGGAGTGGAGTGTTGGTGGAGTGGAGTGTTGGTGGAGTGGAGTGTTGGTGGAGTGGAGTGTTGGTGGAGTGGAGTGTTGGTGGAGTGGAGTGTTGGTGGAGTGGAGTGTTGGTGGAGTGGAGTGTTGGTGGAGTGGAGTGTTGGTGGAGTGGAGTGTTGGTGGAGTGGAGTGTTGGTGGAGTGGAGTGTTGGTGGAGTGGAGTGTTGGTGGAGTGGAGTGTTGGTGGAGTGGAGTGTTGGTGGAGTGGAGTGTTGGTGGAGTGGAGTGTTGGTGGAGTGGAGTGTTGGTGGAGTGGAGTGTTGGTGGAGTGGAGTGTTGGTGGAGTGGAGTGTTGGTGGAGTGGAGTGTTGGTGGAGTGGAGTGTTGGTGGAGTGGAGTGTTGGTGGAGTGGAGTGTTGGTGGAGTGGAGTGTTGGTGGAGTGGGGTGGTGGTGGTAGTGGAGTGGGGTGGTGGTGGAGTGGGGTGGTGGTGGTGGAGTGGGGTGGTGGTGGTGGTGGTGGAGTGCGGTGGTGGTGGTGGAGTGGTGTGGTTATGGTGGTGGAGTGGGGTGGTGGATTAGAGTGGGGTGGTGGAGTTGAGTGGGTTGGGGTAGAGTGTGGTGGTGGTGTTGGTGGAGTGGGGTGGTGGTGGTGTTGGAGTGGGGTGGTGGTGGATTGGGGTGCTGGTAGTGGTGGAGTGGGGTGGTGGGGGAGTGGGGTGGTGGTGGTGGAGTGGGGTGGTGGTGGTGGTGGATTGAGGTGGTGGGGGTGGTGGGGGTGGTGGAGTGAGGTGGTGGTGGTGGAGTGGTGTGGTTATGGTGGTGGATCAGAGTGGGGTGGTGCAGTTGAGTGGGGTGGGGTAGAGTGTGGTGGTGGTGTTGGTGGAGTGGGGTGGTGGTGGAGTGGGGTGGTGGTGGAGTGGGGTGGTGGTGGAATGGGGCTGTGGTGGCGGTGGAGTGGGGCGGTGGTGGCGGTGGAGTGGGGCGGTGGTGGCGGTGGAGTGGGGCGGTGGTGGCGGTGGAGTGGGGCGGTGGTGGCGGTGGAGTGGGGCGGTGGTGGCGGTGGAGTGGGGCGGTGGTGGCGGTGGAGTGGGGCGGTGGTGGCGGTGGAGTGGGGCGGTGTTGGCGGTGGAGTGGGGCGGTGTTGTCGTTGGAGTGGGGCGGTGGTGGCGGTGGAGTGGGGCGGTGGTGGCGGTGGAGAGGGGCGGTGGTGGCGGTGGAGAGGGGCGGTGGTGGCGGTGGAGAGGGGCGGTGGTGGCGCTGGAGTGGGGCGGTGGTGGCGCTGGAGTGGGGCGGTGGTGGCGCTGGAGTGGGGCGGTGGTGGCGCTGGAGTGGGGCGGTGGTGGCGCTGGAGTGGGGCGGTGGTGGCGCTGGAGTGGGGCGGTGGTGGCGCTGGAGTGGGGCGGTGGTGGTGGAGGAGTGGGGCGGTGGTGGTGGAGGAGTGGGGCGTTGGTGGTGGAGTGGGGTGGTGGTGGTGGTGGAGTGGGGTGGTGGTGGTAGTGGAGTGGGGTGGTGGTGGAGTGGGGTGGTGGTGGTGGTGGATTGAGGTGGTGGGGGTGGTGGAGTGCGGTGGTGGTGGTGGAGTGGTGTGGTTATGGTGGTGGAGTGGGGTGGTGGATTAGAGTGGGGTGGTGGAGTTGAGTGGGTTGGGGTAGAGTGTGGTGGTGGTGTTGGTGGAGTGGGGTGGTGGTGGTGTTGGAGTGGGGTGGTGGTGGATTGGGGTGCTGGTAGTGGTGGAGTGGGGTGGTGGGGGAGTGGGGTGGTGGTGGTGGAGTGGGGTGGTGGTGGTGGTGGATTGAGGTGGAGGGGGTGGTGGGGGTGGTGGAGTGCGGTGGGGGTGGTGGAGTGGTGTGGTTATGGTGGTGGATTAGAGTGGGGTGGTGCAGTTGAGTGGGGTGGGGTAGAGTGTGGTGGTGGTGTTGGTGGAGTGGGGTGGTGGTGGAGTGGGGTGGTGGTGGAGTGGGGTGGTGGTGGAGTGGGGTGGTGGTGGAGTGGGGTGGTGGTGGTGGTGGAGTGGGGTAATGGTGGTGCTGGTGGTGATGGAGTGTGGTGGTGGTGGAGTGAGTTGCTGGCGGAGTGGGGTGGTGGCGGGGTGGCGTGATAGCGGGGTGGCGGAGTGGGGTGGTGGCGGAGCGGGTTGGGGTGGTGGCGGAGCGGGTTGGGGTGGTGGCGGAGATGGGTGGGGTGGGGTGGTGGCGGAGTGGGGTGGGGTGGTGGTGGCGGAGTGGGGTGGGGTGGTGGCGGGGTGGGGTGGTGGTGGAGTGGGGCGGTGGTGGTGGTGGTGGAGTGGGGCGGTGATGGTGGTGGGGTGGGGCGGTGGTGGTGGAGTGGGGTGGTGGTGGTGGTGGAGTGGGGTGGTGGTGGTAGTGGAGTGGGGTTGTGGTGGAGTGGGGTGGTGGTGGTGGAGTGGGGTGGTGGTGGTGGTGGTGTGGGGTGGTGGTGGTAGTGGAGTGGGGTTGTGGTGGAGTGGGGTGGTGGTGGTGGAGTGGGGTGGTGGTGGTGGTGGAGTGGGGTGGTGGTGGTGTTGGAGTGGGGTGGTGGTGGTGGTGGAGTGAGGTGGTGGTGGTGGTGGAGGAGTGGGCTGGTGGTAGTGGTGGAGGAGTGGGGTGGTGGTGGTGGTGTATAGAGGTGGTGGGGGTGGTGGAGTGGGGTGGTGGAGTAGAGTGGGGTGGTGGAGTTGAGTGGGGTGGGATAGAGTGTGATGGTGGTGTTGGTGGAGTGGGGTGGTGGTGGTGGTGGAGTGAGGTGGTGGTGGTGGTGGTGGCGTTGGAGTGGGGTGGTGGTGGTGGTGGAGTGGGGTGCTGGTGGAGTGGGGTGGTGGTGGAGTGGGGTGGTGGTGGAGTGGGGTGGTGGTGGTGGTGGAGTGGGGTGGTGGTGGTGGTGGAGTGGGGTGGTGGTGGTGTTGGAGTGGGGTGGTGGTGGTGTTGGAGTGGGGTGGTGGTGGAATGGGGCGGTGGTGGTGGTGGTGGTGTTGGAGTGGGGTGGTGGTGGTGGTGGAGTGGGGTGCTGGTGGAGTGGGGTGGTGGTGGAGTGGGGTGGTGGTGGAGTGGGGTGGTGGTGGATTGGGGTGGTGGTGGAGTGGGGTGGTGGTGGTGGTGGAGTGGGGTGGTGGTGGTGGTGGAGTGGGGTGGTGGTGGAATGGGGCTGTGGTGGCGGTGGAGTGGGGCGGTGGTGGCGGTGGAGTGGGGCGGTGGTGGCGGTGGAGTGGGGCGGTGGTGGCGGTGGAGTGGGGCGGTGTTGGCGGTGGAGTGGGGTGCTGGTGGAGTGGGGTGGTGGTGGAGTGGGGTGGTGGTGGTGGTGGAGTGGGGTGGTGGTGGTGGTGGAGTGGAGTGGTGGTGGTGTTGGAGTGGGGTGGTGGTGGAATGGGGCGGTGGTGGTGGTGGTGGTGTTGGATTGGGGTGGTGGTGGTGGTGGAGTGGGGTGCTGGTGGAGTGGGGTGGTGGTGGAGTTTGGGTGGTGGTGGTGGTGGAGTGGGGTGGTGGTGGTGGTGGAGTGGGGTGGTGGTGGTGTTGGAGTGGGGTGGTGGTGGAATGGGGCTGTGGTGGCGGTGGAGTGGGGCGGTGGTGGCGGTGGAGTGGGGCGGTGGTGACGGTGGAGTGGGGCGGTGGAGTGGGGCGGTGGTGGCGGTGGAGTGGGGCGGTGTTGGCGGTGGAGTGGGGCGGTGTTGGCGTTGGAGTGGGGCGGTGGTGGCGGTGGAGTGGGGCGGTGGTGGCGGTGGAGAGGGGCGGTGGTGGCGCTGGAGTGGGGCGGTGGTGGCGCTGGAGTGGGGCGGTGGTGGCGCTGGAGTGGGGCGGTGGTGGCGCTGGAGTGGGGCGGTGGTGGCGCTGGAGTGGGGCGGTGTTGGCGCTGGAGTGGGGCGGTGGTGGTGGAGGAGTGGGGCGTTGGTGGTGGAGTGGGGTGGTGGTGGTGGTGGAGTGGGGTGGTGGTGGTAGTGGAGTGGGGTGGTGGTGGAGTGGGGTGGTGGTGGTGGAGTGGGGTGGTGGTGGTGGTGGATTGAGGTGGTGGGGGTGGTGGAGTGCGGTGGTGGTGGTGGAGTGGTGTGGTTATGGTGGTGGAGTGGGGTGGTGGATTAGAGTGGGGTGGTGGAGTTGAGTGGGTTGGGGTAGAGTGTGGTGGTGGTGTTGGTGGAGTGGGGTGGTGGTGGTGTTGGAGTGGGGTGGTGGTGGATTGGGGTGCTGGTGGTGGTGGAGTGGGGTGGTGGTGGAGTGGGGTGGTGGGGGAGTGGGGTGGTGGTGGTGGAGTGGGGTGGTGGTGGTGGTGGATTGAGGTGGTGGGGGTGGTGGGGGTGGTGTTGGAGTGGGGTGGTGTTGGGGTGGGGTGGTGTTGGGGTGGGGTGGTGGTGGCGTGGGGTGGTGGTGGTGGTGGAGTGGTGTTGTGGTGGAGTGGGGTGGTGGTGGTCTGGGGTGGGGTGGTGTTGGAGTGGGGTGGGGTGGTGTTGGAGTGGGGTGAGGTGGTGGTGGAGTGGGGTGAGGTGGTGGTGGAGTGGGGTGGGGTGGTGGTGGAGTGGGGTGGGGTGGTGGTGGAGTGGTGTGGTGGTTGAGTGGTGTAGTGGTGGAGTGGTGTGGTGGTGTGGTGGTGTTGGAGTGGGGTGGGGTGGTGTTGGAGTGGGGTGGGGTGGTGGTGGAGTGGGGTGGGGTGGTGGTGGAGTGGGGTGGGGTGGTGGTGGAGTGGGGTGGGGTGGTGGTGGAGTGGGGTGGGGTGGTGGTGGAGTGGTGTGGTGGTGGAGTGGTGTGGTGGTGGAGTGGTGTGGTGGTGGCGTGGGGTGGTGGTGGCGTGGGGTGGTGGTGGAGTGGGGTGGTGGTGGAGTGGGGTGGTGGTGGAGTGGGGTGGTGGTGGAGGAGTGGGGTGGGGTGGTGCTGGAGTGGGTTGCTGGTGGAGGAGTGGGGTGGTGTTGGATGAGTGGGTTGGTGTTGGATGAGTGGGGTGGTGGTGGAGGAGTGGGGTGGTGGTGGTGGAGTGGGGTGGTGGTGGTGGAGAGAGGTGGTGGTGGTGGAGTGAGGTGGTGGTGGTGGAGTGAGGTGATGGTGGAGTGTTAGTGGTGTTGGAGTGGAGTGGTAGTGGTGGTGGAGTGGAGTGGTAGTGGTGGTGGAGTGGAGTGGTAGTGGTGTTGGAGTGGAGTGGTAGTGGTGGTGGAGTGGAGTGTTAGTGATGGTGGAGTGGAGTGGTAGTGGTGGTGGTCTGGGGTGGGGTGGTGTTGGAGTGGGGTGGGGTGGTGTTGGAGTGGGGTGGTGTGGTGGTGGAGTGGGGTGGGGTGGTGGTGGAGTGGGGTGGGGTGGTGGTGGAGTGGGGTGGTGGTGGAGTGGTGTGGTGGTTGAGTGGTGTCGTGGTGGAGTGGGGTGGTGTTGGAGTGGGGTGGGGTGGTGGTGGAGTGGGGTGGGGTGGTGG
The DNA here is from genome assembly GCF_036365525.1 of Heterodontus francisci. Taxonomy (NCBI): domain Eukaryota; kingdom Metazoa; phylum Chordata; class Chondrichthyes; order Heterodontiformes; family Heterodontidae; genus Heterodontus; species Heterodontus francisci. The sequence continues at coordinate 2,643,611 of NW_027141485.1, read as the reverse complement.
TGGAGTGGGGTGGGGTGGTGGTGGAGTGGGGTGGGGTGGTGGTGGAGTGGGGTGGGGTGGTGGTGGAGTGGGGTGGGGTGGTGGTGGAGTGGGGTGGTGGTGGAGTGGTGTGGTGGTGGAGTGGAGTGGTAGTGGTGGTGGAGTGGAGTGTTGGTGGAGTGGGGTGGTGGTGGAGGAGTGGGGTGGGGTGGTGCTGGAGTGGGTTGCTGGTGGAGGAGTGGGGTGGTGTTGGATGAGTGGGGTGGTGTTGGATGAGTGGGTTGGTGTTGGATGAGTGGGGTGGTGGTGGAGGAGTGGGGTGGTGGTGGAGGAGTGGGGTGGTGGTGGAGGAGTGGGGTGGTGGTGGAGGAGTGGGGTGGTGGTGGAGGAGTGGGGTGGTGGTGGAGGAGTGGGGTGGTGGTGGTGGAGTGAGGTGGTCGTGGTGGAGTGAGGTGATGGTGGAGTGTTAGTGGTGTTGGAGTGGAGTGGTAGTGGTGGTGGAGTGGAGTGGTAGTGGTGGTGGAGTGGAGTGGTGGTGGAGTGGTGTGGTGGTGGAGTGGTGTGGTGGTGGAGTGGGGTGGTGGTGGAGTGCGGTGGTGGTGGAGTAGGGTGGTGGTGGAGTAGGGTGGTGGTGGAGTGGGGTTGTGGTGGTGTGGGGTGGTGGTGCTGTGGGGTGGTGGAGGAGTAGGGTGGTGGTGGAGTGGGGTGGTGCTGGAGTGGGGTCGTGCTGGAGTGGGGTGGTGGTGGAGTGGGGTGGTGGTGGAGTGGGGTGGTGGTGGAGTGGGGTGGTGGTGGAGTGGGGTGGTGGTGGAGTTGTGGTGGGGTGGTGGTGGAGTGGGGTGGTGGTGGAGTGGGGTGCTGGTGGGGTGGTGGTGGAGTGGGGTGGTGGTGGAGTGGGGTGGTGGTGGAGTGGAGTGGTGGTGGTGGTGGAGTGGAGTGGTGGTGGTGGTGGAGCGGGGTGGTGGTGGAGCGGAGCGTTGGTGGAGCGCGGCGGTGGTGGGGCGGGGCGGTGGGATTTTGGGGTGGGGTGGTGTGGTGGTGGAGTGGGGTGGGGTGGTGGTGGAGTGGGGTGGGGTGGTGGTGGAGTGGGGTGGGGTGGTGGTGGTGGTGGTGGAGTGGAGTGGTGTTGGTGGTGGAGTGGGGCGCTGGTGGGGCGGTGGTGGGGCGGGGCGGTGGTGGAGCGGGGCGGTGGTGGGGTGTTAGTGGTGTTGGAGTGGAGTGGTAGTGGTGGTGGAGTGGAGTGGTAGTGGTGGTGGAGTGGAGTGGTAGTGGTGGTGGAGTGGAGTGGTAGTGGTGGTGGAGTGAAGTGGTGGTGGAGTGGCGTGGTGGTGGAGTGGGGTGGTGGTGGAGTGGGGTGGTGGTGGAGTGGGGTCATGGTGGAGTGGGGTGGTGGAGGTGTGGGGTGGGGTGGTGGTGGAGTGGGGTGGTGTGGTGGTGGAGTGGGGTGGGGTGGTGGTGGAGTGGTGTGGTGGTGGAGTGGTGTGGTGGTGGAGTGGAGTGGTAGTGTTGGTGGAGTGGTAGTGTTGGTGGAGTGGAGTGTTGGTGGAGTGGAGTGTTGGTGGAGTGGAGTGTTGGTGGAGTGGAGTGTTGGTGGAGTGGAGTGTTGGTGGAGTGGAGTGTTGGTGGAGTGGAGTGTTGGTGGAGTGGAGTGTTGGTGGAGTGGAGTGTTGGTGGAGTGGAGTGTTGGTGGAGTGGAGTGTTGGTGGAGTGGAGTGTTGGTGGAGTGGAGTGTTGGTGGAGTGGAGTGTTGGTGGAGTGGAGTGTTGGTGGAGTGGAGTGTTGGTGGAGTGGAGTGTTGGTGGAGTGGAGTGTTGGTGGAGTGGAGTGTTGGTGGAGTGGAGTGTTGGTGGAGTGGAGTGTTGGTGGAGTGGAGTGTTGGTGGAGTGGAGTGTTGGTGGAGTGGAGTGTTGGTGGAGTGGAGTGTTGGTGGAGTGGAGTGTTGGTGGAGTGGAGTGTTGGTGGAGTGGAGTGTTGGTGGAGTGGAGTGTTGGTGGAGTGGAGTGTTGGTGGAGTGGAGTGTTGGTGGAGTGGAGTGTTGGTGGAGTGGAGTGTTGGTGGAGTGGAGTGTTGGTGGAGTGGAGTGTTGGTGGAGTGGAGTGTTGGTGGAGTGGAGTGTTGGTGGAGTGGAGTGTTGGTGGAGTGGAGTGTTGGTGGAGTGGAGTGTTGGTGGAGTGGAGTGTTGGTGGAGTGGAGTGTTGGTGGAGTGGAGTGTTGGTGGAGTGGAGTGTTGGTGGAGTGGAGTGTTGGTGGAGTGGAGTGTTGGTGGAGTGGAGTGTTGGTGGAGTGGAGTGTTGGTGGAGTGGAGTGTTGGTGGAGTGGAGTGTTGGTGGAGTGGAGTGTTGGTGGAGTGGAGTGTTGGTGGAGTGGAGTGTTGGTGGAGTGGAGTGTTGGTGGAGTGGAGTGGTGGTGGAGTGGGGTGGTGGTGGAGTGGGGTGGTGGTGGAGGAGTGGGGTGGTGGTGGAGGAGTGGGGTGGGGTGGTGCTGGAGTGGGTTGCTGGTGGAGGAGTGGGGTGGTGTTGGATGAGTGGGTTGGTGTTGGATGAGTGGGGTGGTGGTGGAGGAGTGGGGTGGTGGTGGTGGAGTGAGGTGGTGGTGGTGGAGTGAGGTGGTGGTGGTGGAGTGAGGTGATGGTGGAGTGTTAGTGGTGTTGGAGTGGAGTGGTAGTGGTGGTGGAGTGGAGTGGTAGTGGTGGTGGAGTGGAGTGGTAGTGGTGGTGGAGTGGGGTGGTGGTGGAGTGGGGTTGTGGTGGTGCTGTGGGGTGGTGGAGGAGTAGGGTGGTGGTGGAGTGGGGTGGTGCTGGAGTGGGGTGGTGCTGGAGTGGGGTGGTGGTGGAGTGGGGTGGTGGTGGAGTTGTGGTGGGGTGGTGGTGGAGTGGGGGTGGTGGTGGGGTGGAGGTGTAGTGGGGTGGGGTGGGGTGGTGGTGGAGTGGGGTGGTGGTGGAGTGGGGTGGTGGTGGTGGTGGAGTGTGGTGGTGGTGGTGGAGTGGAGTGGTGGTGGTGGAGTGGAGTGGTGGTGGTGGTGGAGCGGGGTGGTGGTGGAGCGGGGCGTTGGTGGAGCGCGGCGGTGGTGGGGCGGGGCGGTGGGGTTTTGGGGTGGGGTGGTGTGGTGGTGGAGTGGGGTGGGGTGGTGGTGGAGTGGGGTGGGGTGGTGGTGGGGTGGGGTGGTGGTGGAGTGGGGTGGGGTGGTGGTGGTGGTGGTGGAGTGGAGTGGTGGTGGTGGTGGAGTGGAGTGGTGGTGGTGGTGGAGTGGGGCGGTGGTGGGGCGGGGCGGTGGTGGGGTGTTAGTGGTGTTGGAGTGGAGTGGTAGTGGTGGTGGAGTGGAGTGGTAGTGGTGGTGGAGTGGAGTGGTAGTGGTGGTGGAGTGGAGTGGTAGTGGTGGTGGAGTGGAGTGGTAGTGGTGGTGGAGTGAAGTGGTGGTGGAGTGAAGTGGTGGTGGAGTGGGGTGGTGGTGGAGTGGGGTGGTGGTGGAGTGGGGTGGTGGTGGAGTGGGGTGGTGGTGGAGTGGGGTGGTGGAGGAGTGGGGTGGTGGAGGAGTGGGGTGGTGGTGGAGTGGGGTGGTGGTGGAGTGGGGTGGTGGTGGAGTGGGGTGGTGGTGGAGTGGGGTGGTGGTGGAGTGGGGTGGTGGTGGAGTGTGGTGGTGGTGGAGTGGTGGTGGGGTGGTGGTGGAGTGGGGTGGTGGTGGGGTGGAGGTGTAGTGGGGTGGGGTGGGGTGGTGGTGGAGTGGGGTGGAGTGTGGTGGGGTGGTGGTGGAGTGGAGTGGTGGTGGAGTGGAGTGGTGGTGGAGTGGAGTGGTGGTGGAGGAGTGGAGTGGTGGTGGAGCGGGGCGTTGGTGGAGTGCGGCGGTGGCGGGGCGGTGGGGTGGGGTGGTGTGGTGGTGGAGTGGGGTGGGGTGGTGGTGGAGTGGGGTGGGGTGGTGGTGGTGGTGGAGTGGGGTGGTGGTGGTGGTGGAGTGGGGCGGTGGTGGGGCGGTGGTGGGGCGGGGCGGTGGTGGGGTGTTGGCGGAGTGGGGTGGAGGTGGAGTGAGGTGCTGGTGGTGGAGAGTGGGGTGGTGGTGGAGGAGTGGGGTGGTGGTGGAGGAGTGGGCTTGTGGTGGAGGAGTGGGCTTGTGGTGGAGGAGTGGGCTGGTGGTGGAGGAGTGGGCTGGTGGTGGAGGAGTGGGGTGGTGGTGCAGGAGTGGGGTGGTGGTGGAGTGAGGTGCTGTTGGAGTGGAGTGGGGTGCTGGTGGAGTGGAGTGGGGTGGTGGTGGAGTGGGGTGGTGGTGGAGTGGGGTGGTGGTGGAGTGGGGTGGTGGTGGAGTGGTGTGGTGGTGGAGTGGGGTGGTGGTGGAGTGGGGTGGTGGTGGAGTGGGGTGGTGGTGCAGTGGGGTGGGGTGGAGTTGGGTGGGGTGGTGTGGAGTTGGGTGTGGTGGAGTGGGGTGTGGTGTTGGTGGAGTGGGGTGTGGTGTTGGTGGAGTGGGGTGGTGGTGGAGTGGGGTGGTGGTGGAGTGGGGTGGTGGGAGTGTGGGGTGGTGGGAGAGTGGGGTGGTGGTCGAGTGGGGTGGTGGTGGAGTGGGGTGGTGGTGGAGTGGGGTGGTGGTGGAGTGGGGTGGTGGTGGAGTGGGGTGGTGGTGGAGTGGGGTGGTGGTGGAGTGGGGTGGTGGTGGATTGGGGTGGGTTGGTATTGGAGTGCGATGGCGTGGTGTTGGAGTGAGGTGGGGTGATGTTGGAGTGGGGTGGGGTAGTGTTGGAGTGGGGTGGGGTAGTGTTGGAGTGGGGTGGGGTGGTGTTGGAGTGGGGTGGGGTGGTGGTGGAGTGGTGTCGTGGTGGGGTTGTGTTGGAGTGGGGTGGGGTGGTGTTGGAGAGGGGTGGGGTGGTGTTGGAGTGGGGTGGGCTGGTGTTGGAGTGGGGTGGGCTGGTGTTGGAGTGGGGTGGGCTGGTGTTGGAGTGGGGTGGGGTGGTGGTGGAGTGGCGTGGTGATGGAGTGGGGTGGTGGTGGAGTGGGGTGGTGGTGGAGTGGGGTGGTGGTGGAGTGGGGTGGTGGTGGAGCGGGGAGGTGGTGGAGTGGGGTGGTGGTGGAGTGGGGAGGTGGTGGAGTGGGGTGGTGGTGGAGTGGGGTGGTGGTGGTGGAGTGGGGTGGTGGTGGTGGAGTGGGGTTGGTGGTGGTGGAGTGGGGTGTTGGTGGTGGAATGGGGTGGTGGCGGAATGGGGTGGTGGCGGAGTGGGGTGGTGGCGGAGTGGGGTGGTGGCGGAGTGGGGTGGTGGCGGAGTGGGGTGGTGGCGGAGTGGGGTGGTGGCGGAGTGCGGTGGTGGCCGAGTGGGGTGGTGGCGGAGTGGGGTGGTGGCGGAGTGGGGTGCTGGCGGAGTGGGGTGGGGCGGAGTGGGGTGGTGGCGGAGTGGGCTGGGGCGGAGTGGGGTGGTGGCGGAGTGGGGTGGTGGCGGAGGAGTGGGGTGGTGGAGAGTAGTGCTGGTGGAGTGGGGTGATGGTGGAGTGGGGTGATGGTGGAGTGGGGTTTTGGTGGAGTGGGGTGGTGGTGGAGTGGGGTGGTGGTGGAGTGGGGTGGTGGTGGAGTGGGGTGGTGGTGGAGTGGGGTGGTGGTGGAGTGGGGTGGTGGTGGAGTGGGGTGTGGTGGTGGTGGAGTGGGGTGTAGGTGGAGTGGGGTGTAGGTGGAGTGGGGTGTAGGTGGAGTGGGGTGTAGGTGGAGTGGGGTGTAGGTGGAGTGGGGTGTAGGTGGAGTGGGGTGTAGGTGCAGTGGGGTGTAGGTGCAGTGGGGTGTAGGTGCAGTGGGGTGTAGGTGCAGTGGGGTGTAGGTGGAGTGGGGTGTAGGTGGAGTGGGGTGTAGGTGGAGTGGGGTGGTGGTGGAGTGGGGTGGTGGTGGAGTGGGGTGGTGGTGGAGTGGGGTGGTGGTGGAGTGGGGTGGTGGTGGAGTGGGGTGGTGGTGGAGTGGGGTGGTGGTGGAGTGGGGTGGTGGTGGAGTGGGGTGGTGGTGGAGTGGGGTGGTGGTGGAGTGGGGTGGTGGTGGAGTGGGGTGGTGGTGGAGTGCGGTGGTGGTGGAGTGCGGTGGTGGTGGAGTGCGGTGGTGGTGGAGTGCGGTGGTGGTGGAGTGCGGTGGTGGTGGAGTGCGGTGGTGGTGGAGTGCGGTGGTGGTGGAGTGCGGTGGTGGTGGAGTGCGGTGGTGGTGGAGTGCGGTGGTGGTGGAGTGCGGTGGTGGTGGAGTGCGGTGGTGGTGGAGTGCGGTGGTGGTGGAGTGCGGTGGTGGTGTTGGAGTGGGGTGGCGTTGGAGTGGGGTGGCGTTGGAGTGGGGTGGGGTGGTGTTAGAGTGGGGTGGGGTGGTGTTAGGGTGGGGTGATGTTGGAGTGGGGTGGGGTGGTGGTGGAGTGGGGTAGTGGTGGAGTGGGGTGGTGGCGGAGGAGTGGGGTGGTCCTGGAGGAGTGGGGTGGTCCTGGGGGAGTGGGGTGGTGCTGGAGGAGTGGGGTGGTCCTGGGGGAGTGGGGTGGTCCTGGGGGAGTGGGGTGGTGCTGGAGGAGTGGGGTGGGGTGGTGTTAGGGTGGGGTGATGTTGGAGTGGGGTGGGGTGGTGGTGGAGTGGGGTAGTGGTGGAGTGGGGTGGTGGCGGAGGAGTGGGGTGGTCCTGGAGGAGTGGGGTGGTCCTGGGGGAGTGGGGTGGTGCTGGAGGAGTGGGGTGGTCCTGGGGGAGTGGGGTGGTCCTGGGGGAGTGGGGTGGTGCTGGAGGAGTGGGGTGGTGCTGGAGGAGTGGGGTGGTGCAGGAGGAGTGGGGTGGTGCTGGAGGAGTGCGGTGGTGCTGGAGGAGTGGGGTGTTGCTAGAGGAGTGTGGTGGCGGTCGTGGAGTGTGGTGGTGTTCGAGGAGTGGGGTGGTGGTCGAGGAGTGGGGTGTGCTGGAGTGGGGTGTGGTGGTGGTGGAGTGGGGTGGTGGTGGAGTGGAGTGGGGTGGGGTGGGGTGGTGTTGGGGTGGGGCGGTGTTGGGGTGGGGTGGTGGGTGAGTGGGGTGGTGGTGGTGGTGGAGTGGTGTGGTGGTGGAGTGGGGTGGTGGTGGTCTGGGGTGGGGTCGTGTTGGAGTGGGGTGGGGTGGTGGTGGAGTGTGGTGCGGTGGTGGTGGAGTGGGGTGCGGTGGTGGTGGAGTGGGGTGGGTGGTGGTGGAGTGGGGTGGTGGTTGAGTGGTGTGGTGGTGGAGTGGTGTGGTGGTGGTGTGGTGTTGTGGTGGTGTGGTGTTGGAGTGGGGTGGGGTGGTGTTGGAGTGGGGTGGGGTGGTGGTGGAGTGGGGTGGGGTGGTGGTGGAGTGGGGTGGGGTGGTGGTGGAGTGGTGTGGTGGTGGTGTGGTGTGGTGGTGGAGTGGTGTGGTGGTGGAGTGGTGTGGTGGTGGAGTGGTGTGGTGGTGGAGTGGTGTGGTGGAGGAGTGTGGTGGTGGTGGAGTGTGGTGGTGGTGGAGTGGGGTGATGGTGGAGTGGGGAGGTAGTGGAGTGAGGAGGTGCTGGAGTGGGGAGGTGCTGGAGTGGGGAGGTGCTGGAGTGGGGAGGTGCTGGAGTGGGGTGGTGGTGGAGTGGGGTGGTGGCGGAGTGGGGTGGTGGCGGAGTGGGGTGGTGGCGGAGTGGGGTGGTGGCGGAGTGGGGTGGTGGCGGAGTGGGGTGGTGGCGGAGTGGGGTGGTGGCGGAGTGGGGTGGTGGCGGAGTGGGGTGGTGGCGGAGTGGGGTGGTGGCGGAGTGGGGTGGTGGCGGAGTGGGGTGGTGGCGGAGTGGGGTGGTGGCGGAGTGGGGTGGTGGCGGAATGGGCTGGTGGCGGAATGGGCTGGTGGCGGAGTGGGGTGGTGGCGGAGTGGGGTGGTGGCGGAGTGGGGTGGTGGCGGAGTGGGGTGGTGGCGGAGTGGGGTGGTGGCGGAGTGGGGTGGTGGCGGAGTGGGGTGGTGGCGGAGTGGGGTGGTGGCGGAGTGGGGTGGTGGCGGAGTGGGGTCGTGGCATGTGGTGTGGTGGCGGAGGAGTGGGGTGGTGGAGTGGGGTGGTGGTGGAGTGGGGTGGTGGTGGAGTGGGGTGGTGGAGTGGGGTGGGGTGGAGTGTGGTGGGGTGGGGTGGAGTGGGGTGTGGTGGAGTGGAGTGGGGTGGAGTGGAGTGGGGTGTGGTGGAGTGGGGTGTGGTGGTGGTGGAGTGGGGTGTAGTGGTGGTGGAGTGGAGTGTAGTGTTGTTGGAGTGGGGTGTAGGTGGAGTGGGGTGTAGGTGGAGTGGGGTGGTGGTGGAGTGGGGTTGTGGTGGAGTGGGGTCGTGGTGGAGTGGGGTGGTGTTGGAGTGGGGTGGGGTGGTGTTGGAGTGGGGTGGGGTGGTGTTGGGGTGGGGTGGTGTTGGAGTGGGGTGGGGTGGTGCTGGACTGGGGCGGTGGTGGTGGAGTTGGGCGGTGGTGGTGGAGTGGTGGAGTGGGGCGGTGGTGGTGGAGTGGGGCGGCCGTGGTGGAGTTGGGGCGGTGGTGGAGGAGTGGGGCGGTGGTGGTGGAGTTGGGTGGTGGTGGAGTTGGGTGGTGGTGGAGTTGGGTGGTGGTGGAGTTGGGTGGTGGTGGAGTTGGGTGGTGGTGGAGCTGGGTGGTGGTGGAGTTGGGTGAGGTGGTGGTGGAGTGGTGTGGTGGTGGAGTGGTGTGGTGGTGGAGTGGTGTGGTGGTGGAGTGGTGTGGTGGTGGAGTGGGGTGCTGGTGGAGTGGGGTGCTGGTGGAGTGGGGTGCTGGTGGAGTGGGGTGCTGGTGGAGTGGGGTGCTGTTGGAGTGGGGTGCTGGTGGAGTGGGGTGCTGGTGGAGTGGGGTGCTGGTGGAGTGGGGTGGTGGTGGAGTGGGGTGGTGGTGGAGTGGGGTGGTGGTGGAGTTTCGTGGTGGTGGAGTTTCGTGGTGGTGGAGTTGGGTGGTGGTGGAGTGGGGTGGTGGTGGAGTGGGGTGGTGGTGGAGTGCGTTGGGATGGAGTGGGGTGGAGTGGGGTGGGGTGGTGTTGGAGTTGGGTGGGGTGGTGTTGGGTGGTGTGGTGGTGGAGTGGGGTGGTGGTGGTGGTGGAGTGGGGTGGTGGTGGTGTTGGAGTGGGGTGGAGTGGTATTGGGGTGGGGTGGTGGTAGAGTGGGGTGGGGTGGTGGTGGGGTGGGGTGGTGGTGGAGTGGGGTGGTGGTGGATTGGGGTTTTGGTGGAGTGGGGTGGTGGTGGAGTGGGGTGGTGGTGGAGTGGGTGGTGGTGGAGTTGGGTGGTGGTGGAGTGGGGTGGTGGTGGAGTGGGGTGGTGGTGGAGTGCGTTGGGATGGAGTGGGGTGGAGTGGGGTGGGGTGGAGTGGGGTGGGGTGGGGTGGAGTGGGGTGGGGTGGGGTGGAGTGGGGTGTGGTGGTGGTGGAGTGGTGTGGTGGTGGAGTGGGGTGCTGGTGGCGTGGGTGGTGTTGGAGTGGGGTGGTGGTGGAGTGGGGTGGTGGTGGAGTGGGGTGGGGTGGTGTTGGATCGGGGTGGGGTGGTGGTGGAGTGGGGTGGTGGTGGGGTGGGGTGGAGTGCAGTGGGGTGGTTTTGGAATGGGGTGGTAGTGGTGTGGGGTGGTGGTGGGGTGGTAGTGGTGTGGGGTGGTGGTGGAGTGGGGTGGTGGTGGAGTGGGGTGGTGGTGGTGTTGGAGTGGGGTGGGGTGGTGTTGGAGTTGGGTGGGGTGGTGTTGGGTGATGGTGGTGGTGGAGTGGGGTGATGGTGGTGGTGGAGTGGGGTGGTGGTGGTGGTGGAGTGGGGTGGTGGTGGAGTGGGGTGGTGGTGGAGTGGGGTGGGGTGGTGTTGGAGTGGGGTGGTGGTAGAGTGGGGTGGGGTGATGGTGGGGTGGGGTGGTGGTGGAGTGGGGTGGGGTGGTGGTGGAGTGGGGTGGGGTGGTGGTGGAGTGGTGTGGTGGTGGAGTGGTGTGGTGGTGGAGTGGTGTGATGGTGGAGTGGTGTGGTGGTGGAGTGGTGTGGTGGTGGAGTGGGGTGGTGGTGGAGTGGGGTGGTGGTGGAGTGGGGTGGTGGTGGAGTGGGGTGGTGGTGGAGTGGGGTGGTGGTGGAGTGGGGTGGTGGTGGAGTGGGGTTCTGGTGGAGTGGGGTTCTGGTGGAGTGGGGTGCTTGTGGAGTGGGGTGCTTGTGGAGTGGGGTGCTTGTGGAGTGGGGTGCTTGTGGAGTGGGGTGGTGGTGGAGTGGGGTGGTGGTGGATTGGGGAGGTGGTGGATTGGTGAGGTGGTGGATTGGTGAGGTGGTGGATTGGTGAGGTGGTGGAGTGGGGAGGTGGTGGAGTGGGGAGGTGGTGGAGTGGGGAGGTGGTGGAGTGGGGAGGTGGTGGAGTGGGGAGGTGGAGGAGTGGGGAGGTGGTGGAGTGGGGAGGTGGTGGAGTGGGGAGGTGGTGGAGTGGGGAGGTGGTGGGGGTGGTGGTGGAGTGGGGTGGTGGTGGAGTGGGGTGGTGGTGGAGTGGGGTGGTGGTGGAATGGGGTGGTGGCGGAATGGGGTGGTGGCGGAATGGTGTGGTGGCGGAGTGGGGTGGTGGTGGAGTGGGGTGGTGGTGGAGTGTGGTGGTGGTGGAGTGTGGTGGTGGTGGAGTGGGGTGGTGGTGGAGTGGAGTGGGGTGGGGTGGAGTGGGGTGTGGTGGATTGGGGTGGTGGTGGAGTGGGGTGGTGGTGGAGTGGGGTGGTGGTGGAATGGGGTGGTGGTGGAATGGGGTGGTGGCGGAATGGGGTGGTGGCGGAATGGGGTGGTGGCGGAGTGGTGTGGTGGCGGAGTGGGGTGGTGGCGGAGTGTGGTGGTGGCGGAGTGGGGTGGTGGCGGAGTGGGGTGGGGTGGAGTGGGGTGTGGTGGAGTGGGGTGTGGTGGTGATGGAGTGGGGTGCTGGTGGAGTGGGGTGGTGGTGGAGTGGGGTGTAGGTGGAGTGGGGCGTTGGTGGAGTGGGGCGGGGTTGGAGTGGGGCGGGGTTGGAGTGGGGTGGGGTTGGAGAGGGGTGGGGTGGTGTTGGGGTGGGGTGGTGTTGGAGTGGGGTGGTGGTAGAGTGGGGTGGGGTGGTGGTGGAGTGGGGTGGGGTGGTGGTGGGGTGGGGTGGTGGTGGAGTGGGGTGGAGGTGGAGTGGGGTGGTGCTGGAGTGGGGTGATGGTGGAGTGGCGTGGTGGTGGAGTGGGGTGGGGTGGAGTGGGGTGGAGTGGGGTGGAGTGGGGTGGAGTGGGGTGGAGTGGGGTGTGGTGGTGGTGGAGTGGTGTGGTGGTGGAGTGGGTGGTGTTGGAGTGGGGTGGTGGTGGAGTGGGGTGGTGGTGGAGTGGGGTGGTGTGGTGTTGGAGTGGGGTGTTGGTGGAGTGGGGTGGTGGTGGAGTGGGGTGGGGTGGAGTGCAGTGGGGTGGTGTTGGAATGGGGTGGTGGTGGAGTGGGGTGGTGGTGGAGTGGGGTGGTGTTGGAGTGGGGTGGGGTGGTGTTGGAGTGGGGTGGGGTGGTGTTGGTGTGGGGTGGGGTGGTGTTGGAGTGGGGTGGGGTGGTGTTGGAGTGGGGTGGGGTGGTGTTGGAGTGGGGTGGGGTTGTGTTGGAGTTGGGTGGGGTGGTGTGGGGTGGTGGTGGTGGAGTGGGGTGGTGGTGGTGGTGGAGTGGGGTGGTGGTGGAGTGGGGTGGGATGGTGTTCGAGTGGGGGTGGGGTGGTGTTGGGGTGGGGTGGGTTGGTGGTGGGGTGGGGTGGTGGTGGAGTGGGGTGGGGTGGTGGTGGAGTGGTGTGGTGGTGGATTGGTGTGGTGGTGGAGTGGTGTGGTGGTGGAGTGGTGTGGTGGTGGTGTGGTGGAGTGGGGTGGTGGTGGATTGGGGTGGTGGTGGATTGGGGTGGTGGTGGAGTGGGGTGGTGGTGGATTGGGGAGGTGGTGGAGTGGGTAGGTGGTGGAGTGGGTTGGTGGTGGAGTGGGGAGGTGGTGGAGTGGGGTGGTGGTGGAGTGGGGTGGTGGTGGAGTGGGGTGGTGGTGGAGTGGGGTGGTGGTGGAGTGGGGTGGTGGTGGAGTGGGGTGGTGGTGGAGTGGGGTGGTGGTGGAGTGGGGTGGTGGTGGAGTTGGGTGGTGGTGGAGTGGGGTGGTGGTGGAGTGGGGTGGTGGTGGAGTGGGGTGGTGGTGGAGTGGGGTGGTGGTCGAGTGGGGTGGTGGTGGAGTGCGTTGGGATGGAGTGGGGTGGAGTGGGGTGGGGTGGAGTGGGGTGGGGTGGGGTGGAGTGGGGTGTGGTTGTGGTGGAGTGGTGTGGTGGTGGAGTGGGGTGCTGGTGGCGTGGGTGGTGTTGGAGTGGGGTGGTGTTGAGTGGGGTGGTGGTGGAGTGGGGTGGTGGTGGTGTGGGGTGGTGGTGGAGTGGGGTGAGGTTGGTGTTGGATTGGGGTGGGTGGTGGTGGAGTGGGGTGGTAGTGGAGTGGGGTGGTGGTGGAGTGGGGTGGGGTGGAGTGCAGTGCGGTGGTGTTGGAATGGGGTGGTAGTGGTGTGGGGTGGTGGTGGAGTGGGGTGGGGTGGTGTTGGAGTTGGGTGGGGTGGTGTTGGGTGGTGTGGTGGTGGATGGGGTGGTGGTGGTGGTGGAGTGGGGTGGTGGTGGTGGAGTGGGGTGGTGGTGGAGTGGGGTGGGGTGGTGTTGGAGTGGGGTGGTGGTGGAGTGGGGTGGGGTGGTGTTGGAGTTGGGTGGGGTGGTGTTGGGTGGTGTGGTGGTGGAATGGGGTGGTGGTGGTGGTGGAGTGGGGTGGTGGTGGAGTGGGGTGGGGTGGTGTTGGAGTCGGGTGGGGTGGTGTTGGAGTGGGGTGCTGGTAGAGTGGGGTGGGGTGGTGGTGGAGTGGGGTGGGGTGGTGGTGGGGTGGGGTGGTGGTGGAGTGGGGTGGGGTGGTGGTGGAGTGGTGTGGTGGTGGAGTGGTGTGGTGGTGGAGTGGTGTGGTGGTGGAGTGGTGAGGTGGTGGAGTGTGGTGGTGGTGGAGTGGGGTGCTGGTGGAGTGGGGTGCTGGTGGAGTGGGGTGCTGGTGGAGTGGGGTGCTGGTGGAGTGGGGTGGTGGTGGATTGGGGAGGTGGTGGCGTGGGGAGGTTGTGGAGTGGGGAGGTGGTGGCGTGGGGAGGTTGTGGAGTGGGGAGGTGGTGGAGTGGGGAGGTGGTGGAGTGGGGAGGTGGTGGAGTGGGGAGGTGGTGGAGTGGGGAGGTGGTGGGGTGGGGAGGTGGTGGGGTGGTGGTGGAATGGGGTGGTGGCGGAGTGTGGTGGTGGCGGAGTGGGGTGGTGGAGTGTGGTGGTGGTGGAGTGGGGTGGTGGTGGGGTGGGGTGGAGTGGAGTGGGGTGTGGTGTAGTGGGGTGTGGTGGAGTGGGGTGGTGGTGGAGAGGGGTTCAGGTGGAGTGGGGTGGTGGTGGAGTGGGGTGATGGTGGAGTGGGGTGGTGGTGGAGTGGGGTGGGGTTGGAGTGGGGTGGTGTGGTGTTGGAGTGGGGTGGGGTGGTGTTGGAGTGGGGTGGTGGTAGAGTGTGGTGGGGTGGTGGTGGAGTGGGGTGGGGTGGTGGTGGGGTGGGGTGGTGGTGGAGTGTGGTGGTGGTGGAGTGGGGTGGTGGTGGAGTGGGGTGGTGGTGGAGTGCGTTGGGATGGAGTGGGGTGGAGTGGGGTGGGGTGGAGTGGGGTGGGGTGGGGTGGAGTGGGGTCGGGTGGGGTGGATTGGGGTGTGGTGGTGGTGGAGTGGTGTGGTGGTGGAGTGGGGTGCTGGTTGCGTGGGTGGTGTTGGAGTGGGGTGGTGGTGGAGTGGGGTGGTGATGGAGTGGGGTGGGGTGGTGTTGGATTGGGGTGGGGTGGTGGTGGAGTGGGGTGGGGTGGTGGTGGAGTGGGGTGGGGTGGTGGTGGAGTGGGGTGGTGGTGGAGTGTGGTGGGGTGGAGTGCAGTGGGGTGGTGTTGGAATGGGGTGGTGGTGGAGTGGGGTGGTGGTGGAGTGGGGTGGGGTGTTGTTGGAGTGGGGTGGGGTGGTGTTGGAGTGGGGTGGGGTGGTGTTGGAGTGGGGTGGGGTGGTGTTGGAGTGGGGTGGGGTGGTGTTGGAGTGGGGTGGGGTGGTGTTGGAGTTGGGTGGGGTGGTGGTGGTGGTGGAGTGGGGTGGTGGTGGTGGTGGAGTGGGGTGGTGGTGGAGTGGGGTGGGGTGGTGTTGGAGTGGGGTGGTGGTAGAGTGGGGTGGGGTGGTGGTGGAGTGGGGTGGGGTGGTGGTGGAGTGGGGTGGGGTGGTGGTGGGGTGTGGTGGAGTGGGGTGTGGTGGAGTGGGGTGTGGTGGTGGTGGAGTGGGGTGGTTTTGGAGTGGGGTGGTGGTGGAGTGGGGTGGTGGTGGAGTGGGGTGGGGTTGGAGTGGGGTGGGGTTGGAGTGGGGTGGGGTGGTTTTGGAGTGGGGTGATGATGGAGTGGTGTGCTGGTGGAGTGGGGTGGTGGTGGAGTGGGGTGGTGGCGGAGGAGTGGGGTGGTGGCGGAGGAGTGGGGTGGTGGCGGAGGAGTGGGGTGGTGGCGGAAGAGTGGGGTGGTCCTGGAGGTGTGGGGTGGTCCTGGAGGAGTGGGGTGATGCTGGAGGAGTGGGGTGATGCTGGAGGAGTGGGGTGGTGCTGGAGGAGTGTGGTGGTGGTCGAGGAGTGTGGTGGTGGTCGAGGAGTGTGGTGGTGGTCGAGGAGTGTGGTGGTGGTCGAGGAGTGTGGTGGTGGTCGAGGAGTGTGGTGGTGGTCGAGGAGTGGGGTGGTGGTCGAGGAGTTGGGTGGGGGTGGTGGTCGAGGAGTTGGGTGGTGGTCGAGGAGTTGGGTGGTGGTCGAGGAGTTGGGTGGTGGTCGAGGAGTTGGGTGGTGGTCGAGGAGTTGGGTGGTGGTCGAGGAGTTGGGTGGTGGTCGAGGAGTGGGGTGGTGGTCGAGGAGTGGGGTGGTGGTCGAGGAGTGGGGTGGTGGTCGAGGAGTGGGGTGGTGGTCGAGGATTGGGGTGGTGGTCGAGGAGTGGGGTGGTGGTCGAGGAGTGGGGTGGTGATCGAGGAGTGCGGTGGTGATCGAGGAGTGGGGTGGTGTTGGAGGAGTGGGGTGGTGCTGGAGGAATGGGGTGTTGGTGGAGGAGTGGTGCGGTGGTGGAGGATTGGGGCATTGGTGGAGGAGTGGGGCGGTGGTGGGGCGGGGTGGTCGTGGGGCGGGGTGGTCGTGGGGTGGGGTGGTGTGGTGGTGGAGTGGGGTGGTGGTGGAGTGGGGTGGTGGTGGAGTGGAGTGGGGTGGTGGTGGAGTGGGGTGGGGTGATGGTGGAGTGGGGTGGGGTGGTGGTGGAGTGGGGTGGGGTGGTGGTGGGGTGGTGGTGGTGGTGGAGTGGAGTGGTGGTGCTGGTGGAGCGGGGTGGTGGTGGAGCGGGGCGGTGGTGGAGCGGGGCGGTGGTGGGGCGGGGCGGTGGTGGAGCGGGGCGGTGGTGGGGCGGGGCGGTGGTGGGGCGGGGCGGTGGTGGGGCGGGGCGGGGTGGTGGTGGGGCGGGGTGGGGTGGGGTGGTGGTGGGGCGGGGTGGGGTGGGGTGGTGGTGGGGTGGGGTGGTGGTGGGGTGGGGCGGTGGGGTGGGGTGGTGGTGGGGTGGGGCGGTGGTGGGGTGGGGCGGTGGTGGGGTGGGGCGGTGGTGGGGTGGGGTGGTGGTGGAGTGGGGTGGGGTGGGGTGGTGGTGGGGTGGTGGTGGGGTGGTGGTGGTGGAGTGGTGTGGTGGTGGTGGTGGAGTGGAGCGGGGCGGTGGTGGAGCGGGGCGGTGGTGGAGCGGGGCGGTGGTGGGGCGGGGCGGTGGTGGGTAGGGGCGGTGGTGGGGTGTTGGCGGAGTGGGGTGTTGGCGGAGGAGTGGGGTGGTGCTGGAGTGAGGTGCTGGTGGTGGAGGAGTGGGGTGGGGTGGTGTTGGAGTGGGGTGGGGTGGTGTTTGAGTGGGGTGGGGAGGTGTTGGAGTGGGGTGCGGTGGTGGTGGAGTTGGGCGGTGGTGGAGGAGTTGGGCGGTGGTGGTGGAGTGGGGCGGTGGTGGTGGAGTGGGGCGGCCGTGGTGGAGTTGGGGCGGCGGTGGAGGAGTGGGGCGGTGGTGGTGGAGTTGGGTAGTGGTGGAGTTGGGTGATGGTGGAGTTGGGTGGTGGTGGAGTGGTGTGGTGGTGGAGTGGGGTGGTGGTGGAGTGGGGTGGTGGTGGAGTGGGGTGGAGTGGGGTTGTGGTGTTGGAGTGGGGTTGTGGTGTTGGAGTGGGGTGGTGGTGTTGGAGTGGGGTGGTGGTGTTGGAGTGGGGTGGGGTGGAGTGGGGTGGGGTGGAGAGGGTGTGGTGGTGGTGGAGTTGGGTGGTGGTGGAGTGGGGTGGTGGTGGTGGTGGAGTGGAGTGGTGGTGGAGTGGAGTGGTGGTGGTGGTGGAGCGGGATGGTATTGGAGCGTGGTGGTGTTGGTGGAGCGGGGTGGTGGTGGAGCGGGGCGGTGGTGGGGCGGGGCGGTGGTGGGGCGGGGCGGTGGTGGAGCGGGGTGGGGTGGGGTGGTGGTGGAGTGGGGTGGGGTGGGGTGGAGTGGGGTGGTTTTGGAGTGGGGTGGGGTTGGAGTGGGGTGTGGTTGGAGTGGGGTGGTGTTGGAGTGGGGTGGGGAGGTGTTGGAGTGGGGTGGGGTGGTTTTGGAGTGGGGTGGTGATGGAGTGGTGTGCTGGTGGAGTGGGGTGGTGGTGGAGTGGGGTGGTGGCGGAGGAGTGGGGTGGTGGCGGAAGAGTGGGGTGGTCCTGGAGGTGTGGGGTGGTCCTGGAGGAGTGGGGTGGTGCTGGAGGAGTGGGGTGGTGGTCGAGGAGTGTGGTGGTGGTCGAGGAGTGGGGTGGTGGTCGAGGAGTGGGGTGGTGGTCGAGGAGTGGGGTGGTGGTCGAGGAGTGGGGTGGTGGTCGAGGATTGGGGTGGTGGTCGAGGAGTGGGGTGGTGGTCGAGGAGTGGGGTGGTGATCGAGGAGTGCGGTGGTGATCGAGGAGTGGGGTGGTGTTGGATTAGTGGTGTGGTGCTGGAGGAATGGTGTGGTGCTGGAGGAATGGGGTGTTGGTGGAGGAGTGGTGCGGTGGTGGAGGATTGGGGCGGTGGTGGAGGAGTGGGGCGGGGTGGTCGTGGGGTGGGGTGGTCGTGGGGTGGGTTGGTGGTGGTGGTGGAGTGGGGTGGTGGTGGAGTGGGGTGGGGTGGTGGTGGAGTGGGATGGGGTGGTGGTGGAGTGGGGTGGGGTGGTGGTGGGGTGGTGGTGGTGGTGGAGTGGAGTGGTGGTGCTGGTGGAGCGGGGCGGTGGTGGAGCGGGGCGGTGGTGGAGCGGGGTGGTCGTGGGGCGGGGTGGTCGTGGGGCGGGGTGGTGGTGGAGTGGGGTGGGGTGGGGTGGGGTGGTGGTGGAGTGGGGTGGTGGTGGAGTGGGGTGGTGGTGGGGTGGTGGTGGGGTGGGGTGGTGGTGGGGTGGGGTGGTGGTGGAGTGGGGTGGTGGTGGAGTGGGGTGGTGGTGGAGTGGGGTGGGGTGCTGGTGGAGTGGGGTGGGGTGGTGGTATGGTGGTGGTGGAGTGGAGTGGTGGTGGTGGTGGAGTGGAGCGGGGCGGTGGTGGAGCAGAGCGGTGGTGGGGTGGGGTGGTGGTGGAGTGGGGTGGGGTGTGGTGGAGTGGGGTGTGGTGGAGTGGGGTGTGGTGGTGGTGGAGTGGGGTGGTTTTGGAGTGGGGTGGTTTTGGAGTGGGGTGGTTTTGGAGTGGGGTGGTGGTGGAGTGGGGTGGTGGTGGAGTGGGGTGGGGTTGGAGTGGGGTGGGGAGGTGTTGGCGTGGGGTGGGGTGATTTTGGAGTGGGGTGGTGATGGAGTGGTGTGCTGGTGGAGTGGGGTGGTGGTGGAGTGGGGTGGTGATGGAGTGGGGTGGTGGCGGAGGAGTTGGGTGGTGGCGGAGGAGTGGGGTGGTGGCGGAAGAGTGGGGTGGTCCTGGAGGTGTGGGGTGGTCCTGGAGGAGTGGGGTGGTGCTGGAGGAGTGGGGTGGTGCTGGAGGAGTGTGGTGGTGGTCGAGGAGTGTGGTGGTGGTCGAGGAGTGTGGTGGTGGTCGAGGAGTGTGGTGGTGGTAGAGGAGTGGGGTGGTGGTCGAGGAGTTGGGTGGTGGTCGAGGAGTGGGGTGGTGGTCGAGGAGTGGGGTGGTGGTCGAGGATTGGGGTGGTGGCCGAGGAGTGGGGTGGTGGTCGAGGAGTGGGGTGGTGGTCGAGGAGTGGGGTGGTGGTCGAGGAGTGGGGTGGTGATCGAGGAGTGCGGTGGTGATCGAGGAGTGGGGTGGTGCTGGAGGAATGGGGTGTTGGTGGAGGAGTGGTGCGGTGGTGGAGGATTGGGGCGGTGGTGGAGGAGTGGGGCGGTGGTGGGGCGGGGTGGTCGTGGGGCGGGGTGGTCGTGGGCTGGGGTGGTCGTGGGCTGGGGTGGTGGTGGGGTGGTGGTGGAGTGGGGTGGTGGTGGAGTGGGGTGGGGTGGGGTGGTGGTGGAGTGGGGTGGGGTGGTGGTGGAGTGGGGTGGTGGTGGAGTGGGGTGGGTTGGTGGTGGGCTGGTGGTGGTGGTGGAGTGGAGTGGTGGTGCTGGTGGAGCGGGGCGGTGGTGGAGCGGGGCGGTGGTGGGGCGGGGCGGTGGTGGGGCGGGGCGGTGGTGGGGCGGGGCGGTGGTGGGGCGGGGAGGTGGTGGGGCGGGGTGGTGGTGGGGCGGGGTGGTGGTGGAGCGGGGTGGGGTGGGGTGATGGTGGAGTGGGGTGGTGGTGGAGTGGGGTGGTGGTGGAGTGGGGTGGTGGTGGAGTGGGGTGGTGGTGGGGTGGTGGTGGGGTGGGGTGGTGGTGGGGTGGGGTGGTGGTGGGGTGGGGTGGTGGTGGAGTGGGGTGGTGGTGGAGTGGGGTGGGGTGGTGGTGGGGTGGTGGTGGTGGAGTGGAGTGGTGGTGGTGGTGGAGTGGAACGGGGCGGTGGTGGGGTGGGGCGGGGCGGTGGTGGGGCGGGGCGGTGGTGGGTAGGGGCGGTGGTGGGGTGTTGGCGGAGTGGGGTGTTGGCGGAGGAGTGGGGTGGTGCTGGAGTGAGGTGCTGGTGGTGGAGGAGTGGGGTGGTGGTGGAGGAGTGGGGTGGTGGTGGAGGAGTGGGGTGGTGGTGGAGGAGTGGGGTGGTGGTGGAGTGAGGTGCTGGTGGAGTGGAGCGCTGGTGGAGTGGAGCGCTGGTGGAGTGGAGCGCTGGTGGAGTGGAGCGCTGGTGGAGTGGGGTGGGGTGGGGTGGAGTGGGGTGGGTGGGGTGGAGTGGAGTGGGGTGGGGTGGGGTGGAGTGGGGTGGGGTGGAGTGGGGTGGAGTGGGGTGTGGTGGTGGTGGAGTGGTGTGGTGGTGGAGTGGGGTGCTGGTGGCATGGGTGGTGTTGGAGTGGAGTGGTGGTGGAGTGGGGTGGGGTGGTGTTGGATTGGGGTGGGGTGGTGGTGGAGTGGGGTGGTGGTGGAGTGGGGTGGTGGTGGTGGTGGAGTGGGGTGGTGGTGGAGTGGGGTGGGATGGAGTGCGGTGGGGTGGTGTTGGAATGGGGTGGTGGTGGAGTGGGGTGGTGGTGGAGTGGGGTGGTGGTGGAGTGGGGTGGTGGTGGAGTGGGGTGGTGGTGGAGTGGGGTGGTGGTGGAGTGGGGTGGTGGTGGAGTGGGGTCTGGTTGTGTTGGAGTTGGGTGGGGTGGTGTTGGGTGGGGTGGGGTGGTGGTGGAGTGTGGTGGTGGTGGTGGAGTAGGGTGGTGGTGGAATGGAGTGGGGTGGGGTTGTGTTGGAGTGGGGTGGGGTGGTGTTGGGGTGGGGTGGTGTTGGAGTGGGGTGGGGTGGTGGTGGGGTGGGGTGGTGGTGGGGTGGGGTGGTGGTGGAGTGGTGTGGTGGTGGAGTGGTGTGGTGGTGGAGTGGTGTGGTGGTGGAGTGGTGTGGTGGTGGAGTGGTGTGGTGGTGGAGTGGGGTGGTGGTGGAGTGGGGTGGTGGTGGAGTGGGGTGGTGGTGGAGTGGGGTGGTGGTGGTGTGGGTTGCTGGTGGAGTGGGGTGGTGGTGGAGTGGGGTGGTGGTGGAGTGGGGTGGTGGTGGAGTGGGGTGGTGGTGGAGTGGGGTGGTGGTAGAGTGGGGTGGGGTGGTGGTGGAGTGGGGTGGTGGTGGAGTGGTGTGGTGGTGGAGTGGTGTGGTTTTGGAGTGGGGTGGTGGTGGAGTGGGGTGGTGGTGGAGTGGGGTGGTGGTGGAGTGGGGTGGTGGTGGAGTGGGGTGCTGGTGGAGTGGGGTGGTGGTGGAGTGGGGTGGTGGTGGAGTGGGGTGGTGGTGGAGTGGGGTGGTGGTGGAGTGGGGTGGTGGTGGAGTGGGGTGGTGGTGGAGTGGGGTGGTGGTGGATTGGGGAGGTGGTGGAGTGGGGAGGTGGTGGAGGGGGGAGGTGGTGGAGTGGGGAGGTGGTGGAGTGGTGGTGGAGTGGGGTGGTGGTGGAATGGGGTGGTGGTGGAATGGGGTGGTGGCGGAGTGTGGTGGTGGCGGAGTGGGGTGGTGGCGGAGGAGTGGGGTGGTGGCGGGTGGTGGTGGTGGAGTGGGGTGGTGGTGGAGTGGGGTGGGGTGGAGTGGGGTGTGGTGGAGGTGGAGTGGGGTGGTGGTGGAGTGGGGTGTAGGTGGAGTGGGGTGGTGGTGGAGTGGGGTGGTGGTGGAGTGGGGTGGTGGTGGAGTGGGGTGGGGTGGTGTTGGCGTGGGGTGGGGTGGTTTTGGAGTGGGGTGGTGATGGAGTGGTGTGCTGGTGGAGTGGTGTGCTGGTGGAGTGGGGTGCTGGTGGAGTGGGGTGCTGGTGGAGTGGGGTGGTGGTGGAGTGGGGTGGTGGTGGAGTGGGGTGGTGGTGGAGTGGGGTGGTGGTGGAGTGGGGTGGTGGCGGAGGGGTGGGGTGGTGGCGGAGGGGTGGGGTGGTGGCGGAGGAGTGGGGTGGTGGCGGAGGAGTGGGGTGGTGGCGGAGGAGTGGGGTGGTCCTGGAGGAGTGGGGTGGTGCTGGAGGAGTGGGGTGGTGCTGGAGGAGTGGGGTGGTGCTGGAGGAGTGTGGTGGTGGTCGATGAGTGTGGTGATGGTCGAGGAGTGTGGTGGTGGTCGAGGAGTGTGGTGGTGGTCGAGGAGTGGTGTGGTGGTCGAGGTGTTGGGTGGTGGTCGAGGAGTGGGGTGGTGGTCGAGGAGTGGGGTGGTGGTCGAGGAGTGGGGTGGTGATCGAGGAGTGGGGTGGTGGTGGAGGAGTGGGGTGGTGCTGGAGGAATGGGGTGTTGGTGGAGGAGTGGTGCGGTGGTGGAGGATTGGGGCGGTGGTGGAGGAGTGGGGCGGTGGTGGTGGAGTGGGGCGGTGGTGGAGGATTGGGGCGGTGGTGGAGGAGTGGGGCGGTGGTGGTGGAGTGGGGCGGTGGTGGTGGAGTGGGGCGGTGGTGGCGGAGTGGGGCGGTCCTGGTGGAGTGGGGCGGGTGTGGAGGAGTGGGGCGGTGGTGGTGGAGTTGGATGGTGGTGGAGTTGCGTGGTGGTGGAGTTGGGTGGTGGTGGAGTTGGGTGGTGGTGGAGTGGTGGAGTGGTGTGGTTGTGGAATGGTGTGGTTGTGGAATGGTGTGGTTGTGGAGTGGGGTGGTGGTGGCGTGGGGTGGTGGTGGCGTGGGGTGGTGGTGGTGTGGGGTGGTGGTGGTGTGGGGTGGAGTGTGGTTGTTGTGTTGGAGTGGGGTGGGGGTGGTGTTGGAGTGGGGTGGGGTGGGGTGGAGTGGGGTGTGGTGGTGCTGGAGTTGGGTGGTGGTGGAGTGAGGTGGGGGTGGTGTTGGAGTGGGGTGGTGGTGGTGGTGGAGTGGGGTGGGGTGGAGTGGGGTGGGGTGGTGTTGGAGTGGGCTGGTGGTGGAGTGGGGTGGTGGTGGAGTGGGGTGGTGGTGGATTGGGGTGGTGGTGGAGTGGGGTGGTGGTGGTGTGGGGTGGAGTGGGGTTGTGGTGTTGGAGTGGTGTGGTGGTGGAGTTGTGTGGTGGTGGAGTGGGGTAGTGGTGGAGTGGGGTGGGGGTGGTGTTGGAGTGGGGTGGTGGTGGTGGTGGAGTGGGGTGGGGGTGATGGTGGAGTGGGGTGGGGAGGTGGTGGAGTTGTGTGGTGGTGGTGGTGGAGTGGTGTGGTGGAGTAGAGTGGGGTGGGGTGGAGTGGGGTTGTGGTGGTTGTGGAGTGGGGTGGTTGTGCTGGTGGAGTGGGGCGGTGGTGGAGTGGGTTGAGGTGGGGGTGGATTGGGTTGGTGGTGGTGGTGGATTGGTGTGGTGGTGGTGGTGGTGGAGTGGGGTGGTGGTGATGGTGGAGTGGGGTGGTGGTGGTGGAGTGGGGTGGTGGTGGTGGTGGTGGAGTGGGGTGGTGGTGTTGGTGGAGTGGGGTGGTGGTGGTGGAGTGGAGTGGGGTGGTGGTGGAGTGGGTTGAGGTGGTGGTGGATTGGTTGGTGGTGGTGGTGGTGGAGTGGTGTGGTGGTGGTAGTGGAGTGGGGTGTTGGTGGAGTGGGGTGTTGGTGGAGTGGGGTGTTGGTGGAGTGGGGTGGTGGCGGAGTGGGGTGGTGGCGGAGTGGGGTGGTGGCGGAGTGGGGTGGTGGCGGAGTGGGCTGTTGGCGGTGTGGGGTGTTGGCGGAGTGGGCTGGTGGCGGAGTGGAGTGGTGGCGGAGTGGAGTGGTGGTGGAATTTTGTGGATAGTGAGTGGGGTCAGTGAGTGCAGATATTGAGTGCGGTCAGTGAGTGGGGACAGTGACTGGGGACAGGGAATGCGGTCAGGAAGTGCGGACAGTGAGTGGGGTTTCGTGAGTGTGGACAGTGAGTGCGGATAGTTAGTGCGGATAGTGAGTGGGGTCAGTGAGTGCGGATAGTGAGTGGGGTCAGTGAGTGCGGATCATGAGTGGGGTCAGGGAGTGCGCACAGTGAGTGGGGTCAGTGAGCACGGGGAGATCCCAGCCTCCATCCCCAGCCTGTGCTGATTTAGCTGTTCTCACATAATGTGTTACTGATTCCCATTCTCAGAGCACAGGAAGATCCCAGGCCACATTCCCAGCTGCTGCTGTGTTAACACCCTGTTGCACGAGTTATTATCAGTGTGTGATCTCACCTCACTGTGGAGTGGATGGAAGGCTGGAGTTCTCCATCTCCTGCATCACCACCAGCGGCTCATCCAACTTGAGTGTGTGTGATGTGTGGAAAGGATCAGGACATTGTGATCAGTCAGGAACTCCCAGACCCACTGCAAGAGAGAGAGAGAGAAAGAGGCAGCAATTAGAACAACACAATGAGGGTTAAACGCACAGTACAGTACTGAGCCCAATACAGAGCACATTGAGATCCCAGACTCCATCCCCAGCCTGTGCTGAGTGAGCACAGGAAGATCCCAGCCTCCATCCCCAGCCTGTGCTGAGTGAGCACAGGAAGATCCCAGCCTCCATCCCCAGCCTGTGCTGAGTGAGCACAGGAAGATCCCAGCCTCCATCCCCAGCCTGTGCTGAGTGAGCACAGGAAGATCCCAGCCTCCATCCCCAGCCTGTGCTGAGTGAGCACAGGAAGATCCCAGCCTCCATCCCCAGCCTGTGCTGAGTGAGCACAGGAAGATCCCAGCCTCCATCCCCAGTATGTGCTGAGTGAGCACAGGAAGATCCCAGCCTCCATCCCCTGCGAGTGCTGAGTGAGCACAGGAAGATCCCAGCTCCATCTCCAACCAGTGCTGAGTGAGCACAGGAAGATCCCAGTCTCCGACCCAACCTGTGCTGAGTGAGCACAGGAAGATCCCAGTCTCCGTCCCCAACCTGTGCTGAGTGAGCACAGGAAGATCCCAGCCTCCATCCCCAGCCTGTGCTGAGTGAGCATAGGAAGATCCCAGCCTGTGCTGAGTGAGCACAGGAAGATCCCAGCCTCCATCCCCAGCCTGTGCTGAGTGAGCACAGGAAGATCCCAGCCTCCATCCCCAGCCTGTGCTGAGTGAGCACAGGAAGATCCCAGCCTCCATCCCCAGCCTGTGCTGAGTGAGCACAGGAAGATCCCAGCCTCCATCCCCAGCCTGTGCTGAGTGAGCACAGGAAGATCCCAGCCTCCATCCCCAGCCTGTGCTGAGTGAGCACAGGAAGATCCCAGCCTCCATCCCCAGACTGTGCTGAGTGAGCACAGGAAGATCCCAGCCTCCATCCCCAGCCAGTGCTGAGTGAGCACAGGAAGATCCCAGCCTCCATCCCCAGCCTGTGCTGAGTGAGCACAGGAAGATCCCAGCCTCCATCCCCAGCCTGTGCTGAGTGAGCACAGGAAGATCCCAGCCTCCATCCCCAGCCTGTGCTGAGTGAGCACAGGAAGATCCCAGCCTCCAACCCCAGCCTGTGCTGAGTGAGCACAGGAAGATCCCAGCCTCCATCCCCAGCCTGTGCTGAGTGAGCACAGGAAGATCCCAGCCTCCATCCCCAGCCTGTGCTGAGTAAGCACAGGAAGATCCCAGCCTCCATCCCCAGCCTGTGCTGAGTGAGCACAGGAAGATCCCAGCCTCCATCCCCAGCCTGTGCTGTGCGAGCACAGGAAGATCCCAGCCTCCATCCCCAGCCTGTGCTGTGTGAGCACAGGAAGATCCCAGCCTCCATCCCCAGCCTGTGCTGAGTGAGCACAGGAAGATCCCAGCCTCCATCCCCAGCCTGTGCTGAGTGAGCACAGGAAGATCCCAGCCTCCATCCCCAGCCTGTGCTGAGTGAGCACAGGAAGATCCCAGCCTCCATCCCCAGCCTGTGCTGTGTGAGCACAGGAAGATCCCAGCCTCCATCCCCAGCCTGTGCTGAGTGAGCACAGGAAGATCCCAGCTTCCATCCCCAGCCTGTGCTGACTGAGCACAGGAAGATCCCAGCCTCCATCCCCAGCCTGTGCTGAGTGAGCACAGGAAGATCCCAGCCTCCATCCCCAGCCTGTGCTGAGTGAGCACAGGAAGATCCCAGCCTCCATCCCCAGCCTGTGCTGAGTGAGCACAGGAAGATCCCAGCCTCCATCCCCAGCCTGTGCTGAGTGAGCACAGGAAGATCCCAGCCTCCATCCCCAGCCTGTGCTGAGTGAGCACAGGAAGATCCCAGCCTCCATCCCCAGCCTGTGCTGAGTGAGCACAGGAAGATCCCAGCCTCCATCCCCAGCCTGTGCTGAGTGAGCACAGGAAGATCCCAGCCTCCATCCCCAGCCTGTGCTGTTTCAGCTCCAACTCAACAGAGAGGATTCCGAAGCCACGCCCACTCACTGACATCACCAGGATATCGCGCATGCGCTCTATTGCCCCAGCAGCAAAATGGCGGCGATCTAACTCTTCCCGCCTCTTTTTCCTTCCCCGGATTCTCTTCGCAGGTGAAAGGAGCCTGAGTTACCAAAGCGGGACATTGACATTCTTATTCGCGTTTGCGGGCTACACCAAGTCCTTCTGAAGCCTCCTCCCCGGTCGCCGGCTACATTAGTCTTAAGTGCGTCACCGACTTCAACCACCTTCCACCGCAATGGCCGCCTGTCTCTGGAGCATGCGCAGTGTCTCTGTGCGGCTGGATTTGCGCCTGCGCGGTGGCCTCCTGTTGCGTGTGTACGGCATATTCATTCCCGCTTGGAATGCTGGGTACCACGGCCGCCATTGAGGTTTCCTTCAAGAATTTGGAAATAATGTTCTCTGATGTGATTAAGTTTAAATTATTGAATAATTCATGCTGAACCCAGAGTGACTGCACCCTCTGTCATGGTTCAGTCCTGCATTTGATTAATTACAGTTAATTAATTACATTGAGTCGACATCGGCCCAAATTGATGGCAGTGATTAAACTTTATTCTGCACAAGTAAGATATGATGCCTCACAGTATCTGAACAGTTGTTTACAATGTGTCATTTATATGACCCGGTTTTTCCCTTGGGTAAAATTCATGGTAATAAATATCTGCAGCTGTGGGTGAAATCACTTGTCTTTGTGCCTTTTGAAATCTTCTACACCTTCTGTCTATTTGGACACTCTTTGTATACCCCTTACAATAATACAAACATACAAAATTACACTAGACCAATCATTGAATAACTACTATCATCTTATTACAATTGCAGGGATAGACATTCACAAGGCCCTGTTTTACTCAGGTTTCAGTCTAATAACCCCTGAGATCACATTTTTTCCTCCCGCTGAAGTTATCAGTCTAGCTGTGACAATGCAAAGAGCATCTTTTACACTGTAGACATGTAACATTCTTGATGGACCAATGATTCCAAATAGAGGTCCCTCCCCACACCATCCTCTGTCCTGTCTTGAACCAGAACACCAGTCCTACTTTATTCATTATCACATTCCAAATAAGATGCATAGTCACATTCCCATGGGAAGAAGGCTGCCTCTGTTTGCTGTTCTGTTCTTTTATTTCTGATGTTCTTTTAGTTTAATTGAATGACCCATATTACCCATTACCACTATTGAAGTGTCTCACATATCCTGCTTTCAACCCTTTCCTATTGTTATAGCATCTAGAAGGCAGATCATTCCCTGACAGTAATACATACCAGTCACGCAACATATATATTTGACTGTATGATCTGGAGATTACATTGTAGCAGTATTGTAAATTATACGTTTTCCAGTTAAGTACATATACTGATTATGAATTGGAGAATATACTGGAGGACCGACCAAACACCTCAACTCTGGAACAGTTCCAGAAACTGACCAGGTGATCATCACCTAACCCAGGACATGTTCACTGACACAGCACCTGGAAACTAACCAGGTGATCATCACCTAACCCAGGACATGTTCACTGACCCAGCACCTGGAAACTAACCAGGTGATCATCACCTAATCCAGGACATGTTCACTGACCCAGCACCTGGAAACTCACCAGGTGATCATCAACTAACCCAGGACATGTTCACTGACCCAGCACCTGGAAACTCACCAGGTGATCATCAACTAATCCAGGACATGTTCACTGACCCAGCACCTGGAAACTCACCAGGTGATCATCAACTAACCCAGGACATGTTCACTGACCCAGTACCTGGAAACTGACCAGGTGAGCATCACCTAACCCAGGACATGTTCACTGACACAGCACCTGGAAACTGACCAGGTGCACAACACCTAACCCAGGACATGTTCACTGACCCAGCACCTGGAAACTAATCAGGTGATCATCACCTAACCCAGGACATGTTCACTGACCCAGCACCTGGAAACTAACCAGGTGATCATCACCTAACCCAGGACATGTTCACTGACACAGCACCTGGAAACTGACCAGGTGATCATCGCCTAATCCAGGACATGTTCACTGACCCAGCACCTGGAAACTGACCAGGTGAGCATCACCTAACCCAGGACATGTTCACTGACCTAGCACCTGGAAACTGACCAGGTGATCATCGCCTAATCCAGGACATGTTCACTGACCCAGTACCTGGAAACTGACCAGGTGATCATCACCTAACCCAGGACATGTTCACTGACACAGTACCTGGAAACTAACCAGGTGATCATCACCTAACCCAGGACATGTTCACTGACCCAGTACCTGGAAACTGACCAGGTGATCATCGCCTAATCCGGGACATGTTCACTGACCCAGCACCTGGAAACTGACCAGGTGATCATCGCCTAATCCAGGACATGTTCACTGACTCAGCACCTGGAAACTGACCATGCGATCATCACCTAATCCAGGACATGTTTACTGACCCAGTACCTGGAAACTGACCAGGTGAGCATCACCTAACCCAGGACATGTTCACTGACACAGCACCTGGAAACTAACCAGGTGATCATCACCTAACCCAAGACATGTTCACTGACCCAGTACCTGGAAACTGACCAGGTGATCATCGCCTAACCCAGGACATGTTCACTGACCCAGTACCTGGAAACTGACCAGGTGATCATCGCCTAACCCAGGACATGTTCACTGACCCAGCACCTGGAAACTGACCAGGTGATCATCACCTAACCCAGGACATGTTCACTGACACAGCACCTGGAAACTAACCAGGTGATCGTCACCTAACCCAGGACATGTTCACTGACCCAGCACCTGGAAACTAACCAGGTGATCATCACCTAACCCAGGACATGTTCACTGACCCAGCACCTGGAAACTGACCAGGTGAACATCACCTAATCCAGGACATGTTCACTGACCCAGCACCTGGAAACTGACCAGGTGAACATCACCTAATCCAGGACATGTTCAACACCCAGTACCTGGAAACTAACCAGGTGATCATCACCTAACCCAGGACATGTTTACTGACCCAGTACCTGGAAACTGACCAGGTGATCATCGCCTAATCCGGGACATGTTCACTGACCCAGCACCTGGAAACTGACCAGGTGATCATCGCCTAATCCAGGACATGTTCACTGACCCAGCACCTGGAAACTAACCAGGTGATCATAACCTAATCCAGGACATGTTCACTGACCCAGTACCTGGAAACTGACCAGGTGATCATCACCTAACCCAGGACATGTTCACTGACCCAGCACCTGGAAACTGACCATGCGATCATCACCTAATCCAGGACATGTTCACTGACCCAGTACCTGGAAACTGACCAGGTGAGCATCACCTAACCCAGGACATGTTCACTGACACAGCACCTGGAAACTGACCAGGCGATCATCACCTAATCCAGGACATGTTCACTGACACAGCACCTGGAAACTGACCAGGTGCACAACACCTAACCCAGGACATGTTCACTGACCCAGCACCTGGAAACTAACCAGGTGATCATCACCTAACCCAGGACATGTTCACTGACCCAGCACCTGGAAACTAACCAGGTGATCATCACCTAACCCAGGACATGTTCACTGACCCAGCACCTGGAAACTGACCAGGTGATCATCGCCTAATCCAGGACATGTTCACTGACCCAGCACCTGGAAACTGACCAGGTGAGCATCACCTAACCCAGGACATGTTCACTGACCTAGCACCTGGAGAATAACCAGGTGATCATCACCTAACCCAGGACATGTTCACTGACCCAGCACCTGGAAACTGACCAGGTGATCATCGCCTAATCCAGGACATGTTCACTGACCCAGTACCTGGAAACTGACCAGGTGATCATCACCTAACCCAGGACATGTTCACTGACACAGTACCTGGAAACTAACCAGGTGATCATCACCTAACCCAGGACATGTTCACTGACCCAGTACCTGGAAACTGACCAGGTGATCATCGCCTAATCCGGGACATGTTCACTGACCCAGCACCTGGAAACTGACCAGGTGATCATCGCCTAATCCAGGACATGTTCACTGACTCAGCACCTGGAAACTGACCATGCGATCATCACCTAATCCAGGACATGTTTACTGACCCAGTACCTGGAAACTGACCAGGTGAGCATCACCTAACCCAGGACATGTTCACTGACCCAGTACCTGGAAACTGACCAGGTGATCATCGCCTAACCCAGGACATGTTCACTGACCCAGCACCTGGAAACTGACCAGGTGATCATCACCTAACCCAGGACATGTTCACTGACACAGCACCTGGAAACTAACCAGGTGATCGTCACCTAACCCAGGACATGTTCACTGACCCAGCACCTGGAAACTAACGAGGTGATCATCACCTAACCCAGGACATGTTCACTGACCCAGCACCTGGAAACTGACCAGGTGAACATCACCTAATCCAGGACATGTTCACTGACCCAGCACCTGGAAACTGACCAGGTGAACATCACCTAATCCAGGACATGTTCACTGACCCAGTACCTGGAAGCTAACCAGGTGATCATCACCTAACCCAGGACATGTTCACTGACCCAGTACCTGGAAACTGACCAGGTGATCATCGCCTAATCCGGGACATGTTCACTGACCCAGCACCTGGAAACTGACCAGGTGATCATCGCCTAATCCAGGACATGTTCACTGACCCAGCACCTGGAAACTAACCAGGTGATCATAACCTAATCCAGGACATGTTCACTGACCCAGTACCTGGAAACTGACCAGGTGATCATCACCTAACCCAGGACATGTTCACTGACCCAGCACCTGGAAACTGACCAGGCGATCATCACCTAATCCAGGACATGTTCACTGACCCAGTACCTGGAAACTGACCAGGTGAGCATCACCTAACCCAGGACATGATCACTGACACAGCACCTGGAAACTGACCAGGCGATCATCACCTAATCCAGGACATGTTCACTGACACAGCACCTGGAAACTGACCAGGCGATCATCACCTAATCCAGGACATGTTCACTGACCCAGTACCTGGAAACTGACCAGGTGATCATCACCTAACCCAGGACATGTTCACTGACCCAGTACCTGGAAACTGACCAGGTGATCATCGCCTAACCCAGGACATGTTCACTGACCCAGCACCTGGAAACTAACCAGGTGATCATCACCTAACCCAGGACATGTTCACTGACACAGCACCTGGAAACTGACCAGGTGAGCATCACCTAACCCAGGACATGTTCACTGACACAGCACCTGGAATCTGACCAGGTGTGCCTCGCCTAATCCAAGACATGTTCACTCACCCAGCACCTAAAAACTGACCAAGTACCCATTTCTGATCTCAACGCTCAAACTGTCCCAGCACCCAGAAACTGTTCCAATACCAATTAACTGAACCAGAAACCTTCAAGAGAGCCATCGCCCAAAAATGATGTCAATGCATGGCCTGAGTGAGAGATTGTAACTTATGTTGCCGAGCCAAAGAATAATCTAGTCTGGATAAAACTTTCAAATGGATTAAATAGTAAATGTTTAGAGCACGACATTTCAGCACTGACATCACTAAACAGATGCCTGTTTCAGATACAACTCCACACAAAGGGGTTTAATGCTCAGACAGCTGGAGAGGAGCTGTGATACAAGAGGAGATATATTTATATAGTTACACATTGTCCAGAAACACTCACTGACCTGGCTGAAATCATTTTCAATCCACATATCCACAAAACTTCCTCGCATTTTCTGTGAGAAATGCTGTCTTTGTTCCAACTTTTAAAAGCAAATAATCAGTTCCCTACAAGCCGCTTTTACACAAAAGAAAATGGTGTAGAATATCTCAGGTTCCATGATCCAATTAGTGCCGGTACGTTGAACTCCGGAGTTCCACCCATAATTACCACTCATTGTTAGAATTGAACAGAACATTTTAAATGGAGATTGGAAGGAGGGACACTCAGGGCAATCTAATAATACAATCCCTGTCACTGTCACTTCAATCACCAAACTGCCTGATTGGACAATGAGATGCAGATCACACAGAGACAGGTAAACTTACCTGTTTAACTGCACGGGTCTGGCTCAATAATGAAGATTCAATTCGCGGCAGTGGACAAGAAATTTTGCTTTTAAAAATATGTTTTTTTAGGAGTAATGTCTGAGGAAATGAGAACTTCTTCCAAGCTCAGTCTTTACTGAACTGAACAATGGACAATGATTTATACCTAGGATTGCTGCAGCAGTACCACACACACAAAGAATACAGATTCTCACCTGTTTCCCACAGCTTAAAGAGATCCCACAAATCACAGGAATGGAAATCACACCACAACATATAGAACAGAAAATACTGGATATTCTCATCAGGTCAGGCAGTATTTGTGGACAGAGAAACAGAGTTAATGTTTCAGATCTGTGACCTTTCATCAAAACTGAGAAAAGATAGAAATGTAATAGGTTTTGAGCAAGTGAAAGGGGGGAGGATGGAAAGAAGAACAAAAGGGACAGTCTGTGATAGGGTGGAAGATGTGAAACATCACAATGAATGTGGGACTGTCGATAAACTGCCTCTGGAGAAGTCTCTGCTCTGAATTATGAGGGTATTTCCATAAAACACAGTTAGAAAAATCACCATTGAACAAAAGGAGAACATCCTTTCTGCAGAGAATTATTCATCCATTACAATAATCAGGGACTGTCCACAATTCTTCTTTGTAGAAATCTCCATCCAAATATAGAGTGCTGCCCATAAATCTCCTTTGGAGCAGTAATCATTAAAATAAGGGATAGTTTATAAAGTTCCTTCAGGTTAATCTGCATCAAATAAAACAGAACAGTCCATGGAGAGTCTGAGGGAACTTAAATTCAAAGTACTAAGGTACGATCCTTAAACCACCTTCAGGAAATCAATATCCCGAATAATAAGAGACTGTGCATAATGAAGCTACAAGGGTCCATTTACAAAATAAAAGACCATCTATAAATAACCTTCAGTGAATTCTCTGGAAATGTAATAAAGTACTATCTGGGAATCACCTTCAGGGAATTCAGCAAACCCCACTCTTACCTTTTAATGGTCTTTTAGCTTTGTCTCTTATTCTCAGACCTCCCATAACTCCCTGCATTTCAACCATAGACTGTGGGTATTCTTGTGGTTAAATATAAATAACATGGAATTTGTAAATTCTCTTAACATATTGTGTTGCATGCTATTAATATCAGAATGTGAGATTATTTTAACGATCCGTGTGATTCATTTTGATTTTATGTATTTGTACAAATTGAACATCACAAAATCCACACAATAAGCGTTGCTGAGATTTAACACAGAGAACAGGGTCGGAGATTTGAGAAGTTAAACTGCTGGGCAATGCCTTTGTGCAGCTGTGATGACTGAGTGGTTACGGTGTTGGACTGGAAATCCTCCGGGGTTTCTCTGTACAAGTTTGAACCTGGATCAAAGCGGATTCGTCAAGTCTCAGGTTCAATGTTTGTAACAATTTTTATTATCTTCCTCCTCAGAAAGGATGTTAGTCATTTCAATAATGCTTTTAAAGATATTTGGCTCAGAAACCTGGATTACATCCCTACTAAAGTAGATGAGTCTGTTTAAAGCATCAATTCAGCAAAGGACCTGTTAAACTGACAGTTCATTTTGGAATAAAAACAAGAAATGCTGGAATCACTCAGCAGGTCTGGCAGCATCTGTGGAAAGAGAAGCAGAGTTAACATTTCCGAAACGTTAAGTCTGCTTCTCTTTCCACAGATGCTGCCAGACCTGCTGAGTGATTCCAGCATTTCTTGTTTTTATTTGAGATTTCCAGCATCCGCAGTATTTAGCTTTGAGTTCATTTTGGAAGCTTGGATTAATTATACAAGTGTTCTACAGCCTGTCTGGAAAGCTACAGATAATGAGGCCTCCAGAGACTGTGGAAACTGTTGTAAACACCAGCTGCTGTCGGGTAGAATCAGTCTGTACAACCACAGGGCAGAGACAATGGGAAATCACTGGAAGGCTTGTGTTTGCCAGCCATTGAAAACTGCATCAGAGAACACAGTCCACAAGACAGTCCAGGAGACAGAGGAATGGGAAGGGGGCCTCAAAGAGAGTCAAGGAAAACACTGAAGAGAAAATCCACAAATAATGACATTCCCCATCTCCAGAAACAGAAGAATTGACCATTCCGAGTTTCCAGTTACACCACAGACTGAACGTTTGTTTGAATCACCATCTGTATGCTGTAGGTCAGTTGGTAGGACACTCGCCTCTGAGTTAGAAGATTCAAACCCTCGGACAATGTTATTCATTTCAAAGAAATCAACTTTCATTCCACCAAACTCCAGAGAACATAAGCCCATTCAACTCTATGTTGTGGCCATTTCGGAGACATGGGTAGAGCAGGGACAGGAATGGATGTTGCAGGTTCCGGGATTTAGATGTTTCAGTAAGAACAGAGAAGATGGTAAAAGGGGGGGGGGTGGCATTTTTAATCAAGGAGGGTATTACGGCGGCAGAAAGAAACAGGAGAGGAGAGGTCACCCTGTTGGGAGTTTTCTATAGACCTCCGAATAGTTCCAGAGATGTAGAGGAAAGGATAGCGAAGATGATTCTCGACAGGAGCGAGAGTAACAGGGTAGTTGTTATGGGGGACTTTAACTTTCCAAATATTGATTGGAAATACTATAGTTCGAGTACTTTAGATGGGTCTGTTTTTGTCCAGTGTGTGCAGGAGGGTTTTCTGACACAGTATGTAGACAGGCCAACCAGGGGCGATGCCACATTGGATTTGGTACTGGGTAATGAACCCGGCCAGGTGTTAGATTCAGATGTAGGTGAGCACTTTGGTGATAGTGATCACAATTCGTTTAGGTTTACCTTCGCGAAGGGCAGGGGCAGGTATATACCGCAGGGCAAGAATTATAGTGGGGGAAAGGAAATTATGATGCGATTAGGCAAGATTTAGGATGCGTAGGATGGGGAAGGAAACTGCAGGGGATGGGAACAATCGAAATGTGGAGCTTATTCAAGGAGCAGCTACTGCGTGTCCTTGATAAGTATGTACCTGTCAGGCAGGGAGGAAGTTGTCGAGCGAGGGAGCCATGGTTTACTAAAGAAGTTGAAGCACTTGTCAAGAGGAAGAAGAAGGGTTATGTTAGGATGAGACGTGAAGGCTCAGTTAGGGCGCTTGAGAGTTACAAGCTAGCCAGGAAGGATCTAAAGGGAGAGCTAAGAAGAGTGAGGAGAGGACACGAGAAGCCATTGGTGGATAGGATCAAGGAAAACCCTAATGTTTTCTATAGGTATATCAGGAATAAAAGAATGACTAGAGTTAGATTAGGGCCAATCAAGGATAGTAGTGGGAAGTTGTGTGTGGAATCAGAGGAGATAGGGGAAGCGTTAAATGAATATTTTTCGTCAGTGTTTCCAGTAGAGAAAGAAAATTTTGTTGAGGGGAATACTGAGATACAGACTACTAGACTAGATGGGATTGAGGTTCACAAGGAGGAGGTATTAACAATTTTGGAAAGTAGGAAAATAGATAAGTCCCCTGGGCCAGATGGGATTTATCCTAGGATTCTCTGGGAAGCCAGGGAGGAGATTGCAGAGCATTTGTCCTTGATCTTTATGTCATCATTGTCGACAGGAATAGTGCCGGAAAACTGGAGGATAGCAAATGTTGTCCCCTTGTTCAAGAAGGGGAGTAGAGACAGCCCTGGTAATTATAGACCTGTGAGCCTTACTTAGGTTGTTGGTAAAATGTTGGAAAAGGTTATAAGAGATAGGATTTACAATCATCTTGAAAAGAATAAGTTCATTAGCGATAGTCAGCACGGTTTTGTGAAGGGTAGGTCGTGCCTCACAAACCTTATTGAGTTTTTTGAGAAGGTGACCAAACAGGTGGATGAGGGTAAAGCCGTGGATGTGGTGTATATGGATTTCAGTAAGGCGTTTGATAAGGTTCCTCACGGTAGGCGATTGCAGAAAATATGTGTGTCTGGGATTGAAGGTGATGTAGTGCTTTGGATCAGAAATTGGCTAGCTGAAAGAAGACAGAGGGTGGTGGTTGATGGCAAATGTTCATCCTGGAGTTTAGTTACTAGTGGTGTACCGCAAGGATCTGTTTTGGGGCCACTGCTGTTTGTCATTTTTATAAATGACCTGGATGAGGGTGTAGAAGGGTGGGTTAGTACATTTGCGGATGACACGAAGGTCGGTGGAGTTGTGGATAGTGCCGAAGCATGGTGTCGGTTACAGAGGGACATAGATGGGCTGCAGAACTGAGCTGAGAGATGGCAAATGGAGTTTAATGCGGAAAGGTGTGAGGTGATGCACTTTGGAAGGAGTAACAGGAATGCAGAGTACTGGGCTAATGGGAAGATTCTTGGTAGTGTAGATGAGCAGAGAGATCTTGGTGCCCAGGTACATAAATCCCTGAAAGTTGCCACCCAGGTTAATAGGGCTGTTAAGAAGGCATATGGTGTGTTAGCTTTTATTCGTAGGGGGATCGAGTTTCGGAGCCACGAGGTCATGCTGCAGCTGTACTGAACTCTGGTGCGGCCGCACCTGGAGTATTGCATGCAGTTCTGGTCACCGCATTATAGGAAGGATGTGGAAGCTTTGGAAAAGGTGCAGAGGAGATTTACTAGGATGTTGCCTGGTATGGAGGGAAGGTCTTACGAGGAAAGGCTGAGGGACTTGAGGTTGTTTTCGTTCGAGAGAAGGAGGAGGAGAGGTGACTTAATAGAGACATATAAGATAATCAGAGGGTTAGATAGGGTGGATAGTGAGAGCCTTTTTCCTCGGATGGTGATGGCAAACACGTGGGGACGTAGCTTCAAGTTGAGGGGTGATAGATATAGGACAGATGTCAGAGGTAGTTTCTTTACTCAGAGAGTAGTAAGGGCGTGGAACGCCCTGCCTGCAACAGTAGTAGACTCGCCAACTTTACGGGCATTTAAGTGGTCAGTGGATAGACATATGGATGAAAATGGAATAGTGTAGGTCAGATGGTTTCACAGGTCGGCGCAACATCGAGGGCCGAAGGGCCTGTACTGCGCTGTCATGTTCTATGTTCTATGTTCTATGTCTGCTCAGAGAACAGCCCTGCCATCCCAGGAATCAATCTAATGAACCTTTGTTTCTCTCCCTCGAAGGAAAGTACATCCTTCCTTAGGTAAGGAGACCAACACTGTGCACAGTATTTCTGTTGTGGTTTCAGCTAAGGCCTGTACAATTGTAGCAAGACGGCCTCACTCCTATAAACAAGTCCTTACAATAATTGTTAACATATCGTCTGTCTTCCTGATTTCTTGCAGTACCTGTCTATCGACATTCTGTGATTCTAATACAAACATCCTCAAATCCCTCTGAATATTAACATTTACAAGTCTCTTACTTTCTTAAAAACACTCTACTTTTCCATTCCTCCTATTAAATTGGATAAGTTCACATTTCCCGACAATATTCTCTATCTGCAAGCTTTTTCCCCCAATCATTCAAACTGTCTACATCCAATTGCAGGCTCTTTACAACCATCTCACTATTTAAACTCACATCTCACTTTGTATCATCAGTAAACCTGGAGACATGGCCCACTGTCCCTTCATTTGTGACATTGAAATAGATTGTTCATAGCTGAGGACCAAGAACTGATCCTTTCAGCTCTCCAGTATATATACCCTACCATCCTGTTTATGTCTGTATCAATGGGAGTATTTGTTATGATCTTCACTTACTGAGTTCAATGTTGAGTCTGGAATGCTGGACACTTGCTCATTGGAAAAATGAGGTGCTGTTCCTCGAGTTTCCATTGATCTTCAGTAGAACAGTGTAAGGTGGCCGAGGGCAGAGAGGAAAGAGTGGGAGTGAAGCAGAGAAATAATCTGACAGTAATTTGGATTATCTGCTCTTCAGCCTCGCACTGTCATCCCTTCTGTCATTTCATCTCTTCTGCTTTCCACCTTATCACAAACCTTTAATTTTGTTTCTTCTCCTCCCTGTTTCCCCGCCTCTGTCCTGTTACATCTCTAACTTCTCCCAGATCTGATGAAAAGTCATCGACATGAAACATTAACTCTGTTTCTCTCTCCACTGATGCTTTCCGACCTGCTGATATTTCCAGCGGTTTCTGACTGATTTTCAGATTTGCAGCAATTGCAGTAATTCACATTAGCAGCAGTGTCTATGCAGTT
The DNA here is from genome assembly GCF_036365525.1 of Heterodontus francisci. Classification (NCBI taxonomy): domain Eukaryota; kingdom Metazoa; phylum Chordata; class Chondrichthyes; order Heterodontiformes; family Heterodontidae; genus Heterodontus; species Heterodontus francisci. The sequence goes on along the minus strand of NW_027141485.1, from coordinate 2,606,324 downwards.
TCCGTGGCCAAATGGGAAACGAGTTAAATTCAAAACTCACTTCCGTACATATGTTCGAACCCTGCTCACAGCGGATCAGCTTAGTGTTTCAAAGAACGAAGAACAGGACAGCACAGGAACAGGCCATTCGGCCCTCCAAACCTGCGCCGATCTTGATGCCTGCCTAAACTAACATCTTCTGCACTTCCGGGGCCCATATCCCTCTATTCCCTTCCTATTCATATATTTGTCAAGATGTCTCTTAAACGTCGCTATCGTATCTGCTTCCACCACCTCCCCCGGCAGCAAGTTCCAGGCACTCACCACCCTCTGTGTAAAAAACTTGCCTCGCACATCCACTCTAAACTTTGCCCCTCGCACATTAAACCGATGTCCCCTAGTAACTGACTCTTCCACCCTGGGATAAAGCTGCTGACGATCCACTCTGTCCATGCCGCTCATAACTTTGTAAACCTCTATCATGTCGCCCCTCCACCTCCGTCGTTCCAGTGAAAACAATCGGCGTTTTTCCAAGCTCGCCTCAAAGCTAAGTTTCAAGCAGTTAACTTAGGAGATTCCTGTTAGTGTTTCAATTAGTTAACTTTGGAGATCCCTGTTAGTGTTTCAATTAGTTAACTTTGGAGATTCTTGTTAGTGTATCAATTAGTTAACTTTGGAGATTCCTGTTAGTGTTTCAATTAGTTAACTTTGGAGATTCTTGTTAGTGTTTCAATGAGTTAACTTTGGCGCTCCCTGTTCGTGTTTCAATTAGTTAAATTTGGAGATCCCTGTTAGTGTTTCAATTAGTTATCTTTGGAGATCCCTGTTAGTGTTTCAATTAGTTATCTTTGGAGATCCCTGTTAGCGTTTCAATTAGTTATCTTTGGAGATCCCTGTTAGTGTTTCAATTAGTTAATTATGGAGATTCCTGTTAGTGTTTCAATTAGTTAATTATGGAGATCCCTGTTAGTGTTTCAATTAGTTAACTTAGGAGATCCCTGTTAGTGTTTCAATTATTTATCTTTGCAGATCCCTGTTAGTGTTTCAATTAGTTAACTTAGGAGATCCCTGTTCGTGTTTCAATTAGTTAACTTTGGAGATTCTTGTTACTGTTTCAATTGGTTAAATTTGTAGATCCCTGTTAGTGTTTCAATTAGTTAACTTTGGAGATCCCTGATAGTGTTTCAGTTAGTTAACTTTAGAGATCCATGTCAGTGTTTCAATTCGATAACTTTGGAGATCCCTGTTAGTGTTTCAATTAGTTAATTATGGAGATCCCTGTTGGTGTTTCAATTAGTTAACTTTGGAGATCCCTGTTAGTGTTTCAATTAGTTAACTTTGGAGATCCCTGTTACTGTTTCAATCAGTTAACTTTGGAGATTCTTGGAATCAAAACTGCTCATAATGCTCTCCACTACTTTGCATTGATTTGTTTCAACTGTGCCTTATAAATGGAGAAACAAATAATTGATCAGGATCAATTAATTAATTATATATTTTCAGTAACTAAACAAAGTATCAAACACAGCGAGAAATGAACCGACAAAACTGCATGAATGAAACATCTTAATCTGGAGCCTTGCAATGTTTGGAAGGACAAACATCATCTCCAGGGAATGAGTGAACACACAGTTTAATATTAATGAATCTGTGTATTTAACACTGTCTGTCACTGTGTGTGAAATAACCATAGGATTCCAAACTGAGGAAAGTAGCAGATTGGATAATAAACTGGTGATAAAACATTAATCAGGGTAAGGGGTAAAGCTGCTTACTCAGACTGGCGGGAGGTGGGTAGTGGTGTTCCACAGGGATTGGTTCTGGGACCACTGTTTATATCAACTATTTGGTTTCAGGAATCGCAAGGTAAAATTTCAAAAAAAAAAACAATGATAGCAAACTGAGAAGTGTAGTTAATACTGAGGAAAACTGTGATAAAATACAGGAAAACACTCATAAACGTGCAAAATGGATGTGTGAGCAGCAAATGATTTAGAATCTTGCTAAGTGTGAGGTGGTGAATTTTGGTGGGAGGAATATGGCGGGTGACAATTCCTTGGAAAATCCGACTCTAAATTGAATGGAGGAGCAAAAGGATCTCGTGGTAGAAATATGCAAATCATTAAAAGTACCAAAACAGATTAACAAAGAGTAAAATACAAACAAAGTAGGAGGATGATACCAGAACGGAGAGGTTATAACTATGGTGAACATTTGAACAGGCTGGTGTGATTATCTCGATGAAAAGACAAGGCTGAGAGCTGATCTAATAGAAGGACTGAACATTGTGAAGTAATTTGATAAGATAAAGGTGTAGAAGATGTTTCCACTTGTGAGGTTGGGAGGTCTAAAACTAGGTGTAATAAATAAAAGAGGAACATGGATATATCCAATCAGGAATCCAGCAGAAACTTATTTCCCAATATAATAATTAGAAGGTGGAACTTGCTAGCATTCAGTTTAGTGATATTTAGACAACTTGCTATTCAATCTGCTACTTGCCCCTGTTTGGAATATGTGTTGAAGTGAATAACACCGATGGATTTAAAGGGAAGCTGAATAAACACATGATGGAGAAATGAATGCAAAGATATTATGATAGTCACAGAGTCATACAGCATAGAAACAGGCCCTTCGGCCCACCGCTTCCATGCCGACCGTAATGCCAATCTATACTAATCCCACCTGCCTGCATTAATTCCATATCTTACTATGCCTTGCTCATTCAAGTACCTGTCCAGATGCCTCTTAAATGTTGCTACTGTTCCTGCCTCCACCATCTCCTCAGGCAGCTCATTCCAGATACCCACTATTCTTTGTGTGAAAAATTTGCCCCTTTGATCCCCTTTAAACCTCCTCTATCTCACCTTAATTCTACGCCCTCTAGTTTTAGTCACCCCTACCATGGGAAACAGACTCAGACTATCTACCCTATCCATGCCTCTCATAATTTTATATACCTCTATCACGTCGCCTCTCAGCCTCCTTCGATCCAGGGAAAACAGACCCAGCCTATCCAATCTCTCTTTATAACTCAAGTCCTCCAAACCAGGCAACATCCTGGTGAATCTTTTCTGCACCATCTCTATCTTAATCACATCTTTCCTGTAGTGCGGCTACCAGAACTGCACACAGTACTCCAAATGCAGCCAAACCAACGTTATGTACAACTGTAACATGACGTCCCAACTCTTGTACTCAATGCCTCAGCCGATGAAGGCAAGCATGCCATCCACCTTCTTCACCACCCTGTCTCCCTGTGATAGTGCATGATGGAGTAGAGTGTGAGGAGGATCGTGTGCAGCATAAACACTGGCATGAAACACCTGGGCCGAATGGCCTGGTTCTGTACTGTAAATTCTATGCAACATTAAAGGTAGAGCTAGGTTGTTCAGGACTGATGTCAGGAAACACTTCTTCACATAGAGGTTAGTGGAATTGTGAACTTCACAACTCCTAATAAAATGCTGAGGTATCAGGCAGAGATATTAACGGATATGGAACCAATGCGGGTAAATGAAGTTCAGATATAGACCAGCCATGATGTAAATGAATGATGGAACAGGTTTGAGGGGCTGAATGGCCTCCTCCTGATCCTGTGTTAACTGAAATTTGCCTGGAGTTCTGTTAGAAATGCAGTAGATCTCCTCCCACTGTCAAATCCTCAAAATCTGTATCACAGATTTTCATCAACATGAGATCATTTCTGTTTCAAAAGCAAACTACTTTGGATCTTGGAAATCTGAAATGGAATCGGAAAATACTGGATACACTCAGCTGGTCAGACAGCATCTGTGGAAAGAGTACTGATGAAGGGGTTGTGATGAAATGTTATTGACCTGAAGTGTTAACTCTGTTTCTCTCTCCACAGATACTCTCTGACCGACTGAGTGTTCCCAACATTTTCAGTTCCAACTCTTCAACTAGTTCTGGGCATCCACTGTGCTGATCCTTTACTCAACCACACGGTCTGTGGTGGTGAGGATTCACCGCTCTAATCTCCTCGGTACAGGTTCAGTGCTGGTCTGGGAAATATTAAATTAAATCTTAATAAATAAATTACACTAAACTAATCAAACTCTGTGAAAGGTGAATCATTGTAATCTCCATTAGTGTTGGATAACTTTCTGTTTCAGACTGACAGTAACACATGGTAACTGAGTAACACTGAAACTGGAATAAGATTCTGTGTTTTGTATGTGATGATCTTTCAGTCATTCTCATTTTACAGACTGGATTGTAAGTCTCTGATTAATAAATGTTCAGTGTTTATCACACCAGGAATCTGGTTCAGCCGTTGTTAAATTTAACAGAATAAACTGGTTGTTCCCTCCTTTAAACAATAGAGAAGAGATTCGCCCTGGATGCTCATCTGTAACCAGTTCCAAAATAATGTTTCTGTCTGGGAATCTTTCATGTGTGAGGTGAATGTGATAACCATTAGACTGTGGAAACCTCTGCTTCCTTCATCGACCACGATTCAGAAGGATCTGTTGAGGGAAAAGCTGAATGGAGAGACTGTCCCCAAGTCCCAGTGAGCCGCAGTGACCCCGAGCTGCAGATTAAATCATATTAACCTCAATCTCTATCAGCGAGATGCTGCAGAGAGATAAGTGTCTCGAATCAGGGGGAGATTTTCTGATACTGCTGGTGAATTTCATTTATATCAAACACGCCTTGTTTCAGAGCTGGGAATCACCAGTCAGTTTGAGTCTATTGGAAAGTCCAGTGAATGTCTTTGTATTGCTGGCTTATCTCTCTCTGCTCCAATCAGCAAATAACTGATTGTAACACGGAGGTTTAGAGAGTGTCTCACAGTCAACTCTCTGTCCAAACCAAACTCCCACATCCCACATCCCAGCATTAGAATTGCTGCTTCCTGGAGGCGGAGGGAGGCCGATTCCCATTGGATTGGATATTAACATTCAGCATCTTATCCTGATAAAGTCACCAGCACAGTAGGAGACCATTGTGTCTTTATTCTCTGGCTGCTGAGATGTCTCCTCTCCTTTTCCAGATCCTGACTGCAGAGATCTCTCCTGTTAAATATGAACAAAATGAAATGTGTGTTTGCAGCTGTTTCTGTTTCAGTTTTATCACAGTCATAGGAACATGAAAATAGCAGGAGGCCATTCTGCCCCTCGAATCTGTTCCACAGTTCAGTTGGACCCTGGTTCATGTCCACGTTAACTCGAGCTACCTGCCATGATTCTACAAACCATCATACCCTGGCTGAATAAAAATCTATCAATCTCCGGTCTGAATTTGTCAATTCACTCTCAGCTGGTGGAGGGCATTGGGGAGGAGGAAGGGAGGGGGAATAGAGTGGTGAAGGGGAGGGGGAAGGGCGGGGTGGGAAGGGCGGGGAGGGGGATGGGGGTGGGGTGGGGAGTGAGGGAGGGGGAGTTGGTGGGGTGGGAATGAGGGAGGGCAGTGGGGTGGGAAGCAGGGGATGGGGAGGGGAGTTAGGGGAGTGGGGGAGGGGAGAGGGAAAGGGATGGGGCGTGGGGGAGGGGAGTTAATGGATTGGGGGTGGGGAATGCGGAGGGGAGTGGGGCAGGGGAGGGATTGGGGAAGGGGAGTGGAAGGGGAGTGGGGGAGGGGAGTGGAAGGGGCGTGAGGAGCGGTGTGGGAAGGGTGTGGGGAGGGGAGAATGGGAGCGGAGTGGGGGAGGGGGTTGGGGAGGGGAGTGGGTGTGGAGATAGGGGAGGCGACTGGGGGATGGGAGTGGGAAGGGAACTGGGGAGGGGAGTGGGGGAGCGGAGTGGGGAAGGGGGCGGGGGAGGGGAGTGGATGAGGCGACTGGAGGGGAGGGGAGTGGGAGAGGCAAAGGGAGAAGGGGAGGGGAGGGGAGTGGGGGGGAGGGAAGGGGAGGGTAGAGTAGGGGAGTGGGGGATGGGAGTGGGAGGGGGACTGCAGGAGGGTAGTGGGGGAATGTAGGGGAATGGGGAGGGTTGTTGGGAGAGAGAGGGGATGTGAGGGGGAGAGGGTGGTGAGTGGAGGCTGTAGGCGAGGGGAGACAGGAGTGGGGATCAGGGGAAGGGGAGGGGAGTGAGGGAGGCTAGTGGGGGATGGGAGTGGAAGGGAAGTGGGAGCAGCTGTTTGAAGATAAATCCACATTTGATATGTGGGAGGCTTTTAAAGAGAGGTTGATTAGTGTGCAGGAGAGACATGCTCCTGTGAAAATGAGGGATAGAAATGGCAAGATTAGGGAACCATGGATGACAGGTGAAATTGTGAAACTAGCGAAGAGGAAAAAGGAAGCATACATAAGGTCTAGGAGGCTGAAGAAAGACGAAGCTTTGAAAGATTATCGGGAATGTTGGACCAATCTGAAACGAGGAATTAAGAGGGCTAAAAGGGGTCATGAAATATCTTTAGCAAACAGGGTTAAGGAAAATCCCAAAGCCTTTTATTCATATATAAGGAGCAAGAGGGTAACTAGAGAAAGGATTGGCCCACTCAAGGACAAAGGAGGAAAGTTATGCGTGGAGTCAGAGAAAATGGGTGAGATTCTAAACGAGCACTTTGCTTCGGTATTCACCGAGGAGAGGGACATGACGGATGTTGAGGTTAGGGACAGATGTTTGATTACTCTCGGTCAAGTCGGCATAAGGAGGGAGGAAGTGTTGGGTATTCTCAAAGGCATTAAGGTGGACAAGTCCCCAGGTCCGGATGGGATCTATCCCAGGTTTCGGAGGGAAGTGATAGAGGAAATAGCTGGGGCCTTAACAGATATCTTTGCAACATCCTTAAACACGGGTGAGTTCCCGGAGGACTGGGGAATTGCTCATGTTGTCCCCTTGTTTAAGAAGGGTAGCAGGGATAATCCAGGTAATTATAGACCGGTGAGCCAGTGGTAGGAAAGCTGCTGGAGAAGATACTGAGGGATAGAATCTAATCCCATTTGGAAGAAAATGGGCTTATCAGTGATAGGCAACACGGTTTTGTGCAGGGAAGGTCATGTCTTACCAACTTATAGAATTCTTTGAGGAATTGACAAAGTTGGTTGATGAGGGAAGGGCTGTAGATGTCGTATCCATGGACTTCAGTAAGGCGTTTGATAAGGTTCCCCATGGTAGGCTGATGGAGAAAGTGAAGTCGCATGGGGTCCAGGGTGTACTAGCTAGATGGATAAAGAACTGGCTGGGCAACAGGAGACAGAGAGTAGCAGTGGAAGGGAGTTTCTCAAAATGGAGACGTGTGACCAGTGGTGTTCCACAGGGATCCGTGCTGGGACCACTGTTGTTTGTGATATACATAAATTATTTGGAGGAAAGTATAGGTGGTCTGATTAGCAAGTTTGCAGACGACACTAAGATTGGTGGAGTAGCAGATAGTGAAGGGGACTGTCAGAGAATACAGCAGAATATAGATAGATTAGAGAGCTGGGCAGAGAAATGGCAGATGGAGTGGGAAGGGGAGAGGAGGGGATGGGAGTGGGAAGGGGAGAGGAGGGGAGGGGAGTGGGAAGGGGAGGGGAGTGGAGAGTGAAGTAGGGGAGGGGAGAGGAGAGGACGACGGGAGGGGAGAGGAGGGGAGTAGAGGAGGCGAGTCGGTTAGGGGAGTGGGAGAGGGGAGTGGGGGAGGGGAATGGGTAGGGGAGTGGGGGAGGGGATGGGAAGGGAGTGATGTAGGGGAGTGTTGGGGGGAGTGGGGGAGGGGAGTGCGGGAGGGGAGGTGAGGAGGGGGAGAGGAGGCGAGGAGGGGAGTGGGAGGTTAGTGGGGGAGTGGAGTGGGGGAGCAGTGTGTTGGAGGTGAGTGGGAGGGGAGTAGGGGAGGTAACTGGGGGAGGGGAGTGGGGGAGGGGAGGTGAGGAGGGGCGCTTGAGGGGAGTGGGGGAGGGGAGAGGAGGAGGGGAGTTGGATGGGAGTGGGAGAGGGGAGTGGGTTAGGGGAGAGGGGGAGGGGAGTGGGATGGGAGTGGGGGAGGGCAGCGGGAGGGGGAGTGGGAGGGGAGTCGGAGGGGAGTGGGAGGGGGAGTGGGAGGAGGTAGGGAGAGGAGAAGGGGTGGGGAGGGGGGAAGGGGAGGGGTGAGGGTGAAGGGGAGGGGATTGCGATGGGAGGGGGAGGTGATCGGTAAGGGAAGTGGGAGAGGGGAGTGAGGGAGGGGACTGGGGGAGGGGCAGGGGTAGGGGAGGGGGAGTGGGGGATGGATGGTGGACGGGTGTGGGAAGTGGGTGGAGGCGGGGTTGGGAAGGTGAGTGGGGGAGGAGAGTGCGGGCGGGGAGTGGGAAGGGGGTGTTGCAGGGGCTGGGAAGGTTTGTGGGGGAGGGGAGTGGGGAATGGGGTGGGAGAGGTGAGTGGGGAAGGGAGTGGGGGAGGGGTTGGGAAGTTGATTGGGGAGGGGAGTGGGGGCGGGTTGTGCGGGAGGGGAGTGGGGGAGGGGTATGCAGGAGGGGAGTGGGAGAGGGGAGAGGGGGAGGGAAGTGGGAAGGGGGTGGGGGAGCGGGAAGGGGGTGGGGGGAGGTGAGTGGGGGAGGGGAGTGCGTGTGGGGAGGGGAGGGGAGAGGGGAGTGTGGGAGGCAAGTGTGGAAGGGGAGTGGGGGAATTGATTGGGAAGGGGAGTGGGGGAGGGAAGAGGAGGGGAGTAGGGGCAGCAGTGGGAGACGGGAGTGGAAAGGGGAGTGGAGGAGGGGAGAGGAGGGGAGAAGGGTAGAGTAGGGGAGGAGGGGAGAGGAGGGAAGTAGGGGAGGCTGTGGGAGAGGGGAGTGGGAAGGGGAGTGGAGGGGAGGAGGGTAGATTAGGGGAGGAGGGGAGAGGAGGGGAGTAGGGGAGGCTGTGGGGGAGGGGAGTGGAAGTGGAGTGGGGGAGGGGAGTGGGGGGGAGTGGAGTGAAAGGGGAGTGGGGGGAGGGGAGTGGAAGTGGAGTGGGCGAGGGAAGTTGGAAGGACTGTGGGAGGGGAGTGGGGGAGGGGAGTGGAAGGGGAGAGGGGGAAGGGAGGGGTGGGGGAGGGGAAGGTGGAGGGGAGCGGAAGGAGGAGAGGGGTAGCGAGTGGGAGTGGCAGAGGAAAGTGTGTGAAGGGAGTGTGGGAGGGTTGAAGGGGAGTGGAATGGAGGAAGGATGTGGGGGACGGTCAGTGGGTGAGGGTAGTGGTAAAGGGGAGTGGAAAGGGAGTGGGGGAGGGGAGTGGAAGGGGAGTGGGGGGAGTGGAGTGGAAGGGGAGTGGGGGAGGGGGGTGGGGGAGGGGAGTGGAAGTGGAGTGGGCGAGCGAAGTTGGAAGGACTGTGGGAGGGGAGTTTGAGGGGAGTTGGAAGGGGAGTGGGGGAGGGGAGTGGGGGAGGGGAGTGGAAGGGGAGAGGGGGAAGGGAGGGGCGGGGGAGGGGAAGGTGGAGGGGAGCGGAAGGAGGAGAGTGGTAGCGAATGGGAGTGGCGAAGGGAAGTGGGTGAAGGGAGTGTGGGAGGGTTGAAGGGGGGCGGCGTGGAGGAGGGATGTGGGGGACAGTGAGTGGGTGAAAGGAGTGGGGGAGGGGAGTGGAAGCGGAGTGGGGAGGGGAGTGGAAGGGGAGTGGGGGAGGGGAGTGGAAGGGGAGTGGGGGAGGTGAGTGGAAGGGGAGTGGAAGGGGAGTGGAAGGGGAGTGGGGAGGGGAGTGGAAGGGGAGTGGGGAGGGGAGTGGGAGGGGAGTGGGGGAGGTGAGTGGAAGGGGAGTGGGGGGAGTGGAGTGGAAGCGGAGGGGGGAGGGGAGTGGAAGGGTAGTGGGGGAGGGGAGTGGAGTGGAAGGGGAGTGGGGGAGGGGAGTGGGGGAGGGGAGTGGAAGCGGAGTAGGGAGGGGAGTGGAAGGGGGAGGAGGAGTGGAGGAGGGGGCGAGGGCGAGGGGGCGGGGGAGTGGGGGAGTGGAGTGGTGGAGGGGAGTGGGGGAGTGGGGGAGGGGACTGCGGGAGCGAAGTGGAAAGGAGAGTGGGTGAGGGGAGTGGGACAGGGGAGTGGAAAGGGATTGGGGGGAGGGGAGTGGAAGGAGAGTGGGGGAGGGGAGTGGAGGTGGGATTTTGGGGACGGGAGTGGGGTTGAGGAGTGTGGGAGGGGAGTGATGTAGGGTAGTGCTGGAGGGGGGTTGGGGCAGGGGAGTTGGGGAGGGTCGTGTGTTCGGGGAATGGGGGAGGGGGTTTGGGGAGCGGAATGGAGGCGGGAAGTTTGGGAGGCGGGTGGGGGAGCGGATTGGAAGGGGAGTGGGTGAGCGAAGTGGGAAGGAGAGTGGGGGATGGGGGTGGGAAGGGGAGTGGGGGAGGGGAGTTGGAAGGGGAGTGGGGGAGGGGAGTGGGGGAGGGGAATTGGAAGGGGAGTGGGGGAGGGGAGTGGGGAAGTGGGGGAGCGAAGTGGGAAGGAGAGCGGGGGATGGGGGTGGGAAGGGGAGTGGGGGAGGGGAGTTGGAAGGTGAGTGGGGGAGGGGAGTGGGGAAGTGGGGGAGAGAAGTGGGAAGGAGAGTGGGGGAGGGGAGTGCGAAGGAGAGTGGGGGAGGGGAGTGCGTAGGGGTGAGGGAAGGGGAGTGAGGGAGGGGAATGGGAAAGAGAGTGGGGGAGGGGAGTGGAAGGGCAGTGGAGGCGGGGAGTGGAGAGGAGAGGGGTGGAGAGGAGGAGAGTGGGGTCGTGGAGTTGGGGAGGGGATTGGGAAGTGGAGTGGAGAGGAGAGAGGAGGGGGAGAGGAGAGGGGTAGAGAGTGGGAGTGGTGGAGGGAAGTGGGGGAGGAGAGTGTGGGAGGAGAGAAGGGAAGAGGACTGGGGTAGGGGAGTGGGAGTGGGGTGTGCAGGAGGGGAGTGGGTGTGGGATGTGGAGGAAGGGAGTGGGTGTGTGGAGGGGAGTGGGGTTGGGGAGTGGGTGTGGGGTGTGGAGGAGGGGCGTGGGGGAGGAGATTGGGGAGAGCAGTGGGGGAGGGGAGTGGGGGAGGAGCGTGGAGTAGGGGAGAGAGGGAGGGGAGTGGGGTAGGGGAATGGGGGTGGTGTGTTGGGGAGCGGAGTGGAGTAAGGAAGTTTGGGCGGGGAGTGGGGAGGGGAATGGGGGAGGGGAGTGATATAGGGGAGTGGTGGAGGGTTTGGGGTAGGGGAATTGGGGCGGGGAGTGGGCAAGGGGAGCTGGGGAGCGCAGTGGGGTAGGGGAGTGGGGGAGTGAGTTTGGGGAGGGGAGTGGGGTAGGGATGTGGGGGTGGAGAGTGGGCTGGGCGGGGGAGGGGAGAGGGATAGGGGAGTGGGGGAGGTGAGTGAGAGGGAGTTGGTGGGGGGAGTTGGAAGGGTAGTGTGGAAGGGGAGTTGGAAAGGGAGTGGGGGAGGGGAGTGGGTGGGGTGTGGGGGAGGGGCGTAGAAGGAATGTGGGGGATGGGAGTGGAAATGGTGTGGAGGAGGGGAGTGCGGGAGGGGAGTACGGGAGGGGAGTGGGGGAGGGGAGTGCGGGTGGGGAGTGGAAGGGGAGTGGGGTAGGGGAGTGGGAAGGAGAGTGGGGGAGGGGAGTTGGAAGGGGAGAGGGATGGGGAGTGGAAATGGATTGGGGTAGGGGAGTGGGGAGGGGTGTGGGTATGGGAAGTAGGGGAGGGGGGTGGAGGAGGAGATGTGGGGACGGGAGTGGGTTTGGGGAGTGGGGGAGGGGTGTGATGTAGGGTAGTGGTGGAGGGGGGTTGGGGAGGGGAGTTGGGGAGGGGAGTGGGGTAGGGGAATGGGGGAGGGGGGTTGGGGAGCGGAATGGAGGAGGGAAGTTTGGGAGGCGAGTGGGGGAGGGGAGTGGTGCGGAGTGGAGAGGAGGGGAGTGGGGGAGGGGATTGGGAAGAGGAGTGGGGAGGATAGATAATGGGGAGAGGAGAGGGGTAGAGAGTTGGAGTAGCGGAGGTAAGTGGGGGAGGAGATTGTGGGAGGAGAGAAGGGGAGAGGACTGGGGTAGGGGAGTGGGTGTGGGGCATGGAGGAGGGGAGTGGAAGTGGAGAGGGGGAAGGGAGGGGAGGGGGATTGGAAGGTGGAGGGGAGCGGAAGGAGGAGAGGGGTAGCGAGTGGGAGTGGCAGAGGGAAATGGTTGAAGGGAGTGTGGGAGGGTTGAAGGGGAGCGGAGTGGAGGAGGAATGTGGGGTACGGTGAGGGTGTGAGGGGAGTGGGACAGGGGAGTGGAAAGGGAGCGGGATAGGGTAGTGGGGGAGGGGTGTGGAAGCGGAGTGGGGAGGGGAGTGAAAGGGGAGTGGGGGAGGTGAGTGGAAGGGGAGTGGGGGGGAGTGGAGTGGAAGGGGAGTGGATGAGGGGAGTGGCGGAGGGGAGTGGAAGTGGAGTGGGCGAGCGAAGTTGGAAGGACTGAGGGAGGGCAGTTTGAGGGGAGTTGGAAGGGGAGTGGGGGAGGGGAGTGGGGGAGGGGAGTGGGGGAGGGGAGTGGAAGGGGAGAGGGGGAAGGGAGGGGAGGGGGAGGGGAAGGTGGAGGGGAGTGGAAGGAGGAGAGGGGTAGCGAGTGGGAGTGGCGGAGGGAAGTGACTGAAGGGAGTGTGGGAGGGTTGAAGGACAGCGGAGTAGAGGAGGGATGTGTGGGACGGTATGTGGGTGAGGGGAGTGGAAAGGGAGTGGGATAGGGTAGTGGGGGAGGGGAGTGGAAGCGGAGTGGGGAGGGGAGTGGAAGGGGAGTGGGGGAGGTGAGTGGAAGGGGAGTGGGGGGAGTGGAGTGGAAGCGGAGTGGGGAGGGGAGTGGAGTGGATGGGGAGTGTGGTAGGGGGGTGGGGGAGGGGAGTGGAAGTGGAATGGGGAGGGGAGTGGAAGGGGGGAGGGGGAGTGGAGGAGGGGGCGAGGGGGAGGGGGAGTGGGGGAGTGGAGTGGTGGAGGGGAGTGGGGAAGTGGGGGAGGGGAGTGTGGGAGGGGCGTGGGTAGGGGACAGCGGGAGCGAAGTGGAAAGGAGATTGGGTGAGGGGAGTGGGACAGGGGAGTGGAAAGGGAGTGGGAAAGGGTAGTGGGGGAGGGGAGTGGAAGCGGAGTGGGGAGTGGAGTGGAAGGGGATTGGGGAGGTGAGTGGAAGGGGAGTGGGGGGGAGGGGAGTGGAAGGGGAGTGGGGGAGGGGAGTGGGGGAGGGGAGTGGAGGTGGGATTTTGGGGACGGGAGTGGGGTTGAGGAGTGTGGGAGGGGAGTGATGTAGGGTAGTGCTGGAGGGGGGTTGGGCAGGGGAGTTGGGGAGGGTCGTGAGTTAGGGGAATGGGGGAGGGGGTTTGGGGAGCGGAATGGAGGAGGGAAGTTTGGGAGGCGAGTGGGGGAGGGGAGTGGAAGGGGAGTGGGTGAGCGAAGTGGGAAGGAGAGTGCGGGAGGAGTGTGGAAGGGGAGTGGGGGAGGGGAGTGGGGGAGGGGAGTTGGAAGGGGAGTGGGGGAGGGGAATTGGAAGGGGAGTGTGGGAAGGGAGTGCGGAAGTGGGGGAGCGAAGTGGGAAGGAGAGTGGGGGAGGGGAGTGCGAAGGAGAGTGGGGGAGGGGAATGCGAAGGAGAGTGGGGGAGGGGAGTGCGTAGGGGTGTGGGAAGGGGTGTGAGGGAGGGGAGTGGGAGTGGGAGTGGGGTCGTGGAGTGGAAGGGCATTGGGGGCGGGGAGTGGAGAGGAGAGGAGTGGAGAGGAGGAGAGTGGGGTCGTGGAGTTGGGGAGGGGATTGGGAAGGGGAGTGGGTAGGAGAGAGGAGGGGGACATGAGAGGGGTAGAGAGTGGGAGTGGTGGAGGGAAGTGGGGGAGGAGAGTGTGGGAGGAGAGAAGGGAAGGGGACTGGGGTAGGGGAGTGGGTGTGGGGTGTGGAGGAGGGGAGTGGGTGTGGGGTGTGGTGAAGGGGAGTGGGTGTGTGGGGGAGTGGGGTAGGGGAATTGGTGAGGTGTGTGGAGGAAGGGAGTGGGTGTGCGGAGGGGAGTGGGTTCGGGGAGTGGGTGTGGGGTGTGGAGGAGGGGAGTGGGGGAGGAGATTGGGGAGGGGAGTGGGGGAGGGGAGTGGGGGAGGAGCGTGGAGTAGGGGAGTGAGGGAGGGGAGTGTGGTAGGGGAATGGGGGAGGGGAGTGATATAGGGGATTGGTGGAGTGGTGTGGGGTAGGGGAATTGGGGCGTGGAGTGGGCAAGGGGAGCTGGGGAGCGCAGTGGGGTAGGGCAGTGGGGGAGTTAGTTTGGGGAGGGGAGTGGGGTAGGGACGTGGGGGTGGAGAGTGGGGTTGAGCGGGGGTGGTGAGAGGGATAGGGGAGTGGGGGATGAGTGTGGGAGGGAGTTGGGCAGGGGAGTGGGTGTGGGAAGTAGGGGAGGGGTGTTGGGGAGGGTAGTTGGGGATGGGAGTTAGGGAGGGGAGTGGGGGAGGTGAGTGGGAGGGAGTTGGTGGGGGGAGTTGGAAGGGGAGTGGGGAAGGGGAGTTGGAAGGGGAGTGGGGGAGGGGAGGGGGTGGGGTGTGGCGGAGGGGCGCAGAAGGAATGTGGGGGAGGGGAGTGGAAATGGTGTGGAGGAGGGGAATGGGGGAGGGGAGTGCGGGAGGGGAGTGGGGGAGGGGAGTGCGGGTGGGGAGTGGAAGGAGAGTGGGGTAGGGGAGTGGGAAGGAGAGTGGGGGAGGGGAGTTGGAAGGGGAGAGGGAAGGGGAGTGGAAATGGATTGGGGTAGGGGAGTGGGGAAGGGTGTGTGTATGGGGAGTAGGGGAGGAGGAGATTTGGGGACGGGAGCGTGGTTGGGGAGTGGGGGAGGGGTGTGATGTAGGGTAGTGGTGAAGGCGGTTTGGGGATGGGAGTTGGGGAGGGGAGTGGGGTAGGGGAATGTGGGAGGGGGTTGGGGAGCGGAATGGAGGAAGGAAGTTTGGGAGGCGAGTGGGGGAGGGGAGTGGAGAGGAGAGGAGAGGAGGGGAGTGGGGGAGGGGATAGGGAAGGGGAGTGGGGAGGATAGATGAGGGGGAGAAGAGAGGGGTAGAGAGTTGGAGTGGTGGAGGGAAGTGGGGGACGAAATTGTGGGAGGAGAGAAGGGGAGGGGACTGGGGTAGGGGAGTGAGTGTGGGGCGTGGAGGAGGGGGGAGTGTGTGGAGTGGTGCAGGGGATTGGGTGTTTGGAGGGGAGTGGGGTAAGGGAGTGGGCGTGAAGTGTGGTGAAAGGGAGTGGGTGTGTGGAGGGGAGTGGGGTCGGAGAGTGCGGGTGGGGTGTGGAGGAGGGGAGTGGGGGAGGTGAGTGCGGGAGGGGAGTGGGGGAGGGATTTGGGGGAGGGCAGCTGCGAGGTGAGTGGGGTTGGGGAGTGGGGGAGGGGCATGGGGGAGTGGAGTGGAGGGGAGAGTTTGGGGAGGGGATTTGGGTAGGAGAATGGGGGAGGGGGTTGGGGAGCGGAGTAGGGGAGGGGAGTGGGTGAGGGTAGTGGAGTGGGGAGGCGATTGGGGGAGGGGAGTGGGGGAGGAGATTGGGGGAGGGGAGTGGGGGAGAAGTGTGGAGTAGGGAATTTGGGTGAGGGGAGTAGGATAGGGGAAGGGAGGGGGGTTGGGGTGCGGGGTGGGGGAGCGGAGTGGAGTAGGGAAGTTTGGGAGGCGAGTGGGGGAGCTGAGTGGGGGAGGGGAGTGATAGAGGGGAGTGGGCGAGGGGAGTTGGGGCGGGGAGTGGGCAAGGGGAGCTGGGGAGCGCAGTGGTGTAGAGGAGTGGGGTTGGATAGTGGGTGTGAGTGGGGGAGGGGAGTGGGATTGGAGAGTGGTGGAGGTGAGTGGGAGGAAGTTGGTGGGGGGAGTTGGGGAGATGAGTGGGGGAAGGGAGTAAGGGAGGGAAGTTGGAGAGGTGAGTGGGGTTGGGGTGTGAGGGAGGGGAGTTAGGGAGGGGAGTGGGGGAGGTGAGTGGGAGAGAGTTCGTGAGGGGAGTTGGGGAGGTGAGGGGGAGGGGAGTGGGGGAGGGGAGTTAGGGAGGGGAGTTAGGGAGGTGAGTGTGAGAGAGTTGGTGAGGGGGTTGGGGAGTTGAGGGGGGAGGGGAGTGGGGGTGCGGAGTTAGGGAGGTGGGTGGGGTAGGGGAGTGGGGGAGGGGAGTGCGTGAGGGGAGCTGTGGAGGGGATTTGGGTAGGGGAATGGGGGAGGGAGTTTGGGGAGGGGAGTGGAGTATGGATGTTTGGGAGGCGAGTGGAGGATGGGAGTGGTGTAGGTTAGTGGGGGAGGGGAATGACACAGGGGAGTGGGGGAGGGGAGCTGGTGAGCTGAGTGGGGTAGGGAAGTGGGGGAGGGGTGTGGGGGAGGGAGTTTGGGGAGGGGAGTGGGGGAGGGGAGCTGGGGAGGACAGTGGGGTAGGAGAGTGGGGGAGGGGAGTCCAAATGGGTGTGAGAAGGGGAGTGAGGGAGGGGAGTGGGAATGGGATTGGGGGAGGTGAGTGGAAGGGCAGTGGGGGAGGGGAGTGGGGGAGCGTAGTGGGAAGGAGATTGGGGGAGGGGAGTTTGAAGTGGAGTTGGAAGGAGAGTTGGAAGGGGAGTGGGGGAGGGGAGTGGAAGTGGAGAGGGGAGGGGAGTGGGAGGGGAGTGGAAGGGGAGTGGGGAGAGGAGTGGGCATGGGGAGCTGGGGAGCGCAGTGGGGTAGAGGAGTGGGGGTGGAGAGTTGGATTGGGGAGTGGGGGAGGTGAGTGGGAGGAAGTTGGTGGGGGGAGTTGGTGAGATGAGTGGGGGAGGGAGTGGGGGAGGGAAGTTGGGGATGTGAATGGGGTTGGGGTGTGAGGGAGGGGAGTTAGGGAGGGGTGTGCGGGAGGTGAGTGGGAGGGAGTAAGTGAGGGGATGGGAGTGGGGGATAGAGTTAGGGAGGGGAGTTAGGGAGGTGAGTGGGAGGGAGTTGGTGAGGGGAGTTGGGGAGCAGAGTGGGGGAGGGGAGTGGGGTTGCGGAGTTAGGAAGCTGGGTGGGGTAGGGGAGTGGGGGAGGGAGCTGGGGAGGGGATTTGGGGAGGGGAATGGGGAGGGGGTATGGGGAGTGGAGTGGAGTGGGGAAGTTTGGGAGGCGAGTGGAGGATGGGGGTGGTGTAGGGGAGTGGGGGAGGGGAATGACATAGGGGAGTGGGGGAGGGGAGCAGGTGAGCTGAGTGGGGTAAGGAAGTGGGGGAGGGAGTTTGGGGAGGGGAGTGGGGGAGTGCAGCTGGGGAGGGCAGTGGGGTAGGAGAGTGGGGGAGGGGAGTGCAAAGGGGTGTGAGAAGGGGAGTGAGGGAGGGGAGTGGGAATGGGATTGGGGGAGGTAAGTGGAAGGGCAGTGGGGGAGGCGAGTGGGGGAGCAAAGTGGGAAGGAGATTGGGGGAGGGGAGTTTGAAGTGGCGTTGGAAGGAGAGTTGGAAGGGGTGTGGGGGAGGGGAGTGGAAGTGGAGAGGGGGAGTGGGAGGGGAGCGGAAGGGGAGTGGGGGAGTGGAGTGGGGGTGGGGAGCTGAAGGGGAGTGGGGGAGGGGAGTGGGAAGGAGAGTGGGGGAGGGGAGTTGGAAGGGGACTGGGGAAGGGGTGTGAAAGTGGAGTGGGGTAGGGGTGTGGAAGGGGAGTGGGGTAGGGGATTGGGGGAGGGGTGTGGGGTAGGGGTGTGGAAGGGGAGTGGGGTAGGGGATTGGGGGAGGGGTGTGGGAATGGAAGGGGAGTGGGGTTGGGGAGGGGGGGAGGGGTGTGGGTGAGGGGAATAGCGGAGGGGGTTTGGGGAGCGGAGTGGAGTAGGGAAGTTTGGGAGGCGAGTGGGGGATGGGAGTGGTATAGGGGAGCTGGTGAGGGGAGCTGGTGAGGGGAGTGGGGTAGGGGAGTGGGGGAGGGGTGTGGGGGAGGGAGTTTGGGGAGGGGTGTGGGGGAGGGGAGCGGGGTGGGGCAGTGGGGTAGGGGAGTGTGTGAGGAGAATGGTGCTGGGGAGTGGGGTGGTGAGTGCGTGGTGGGTGTTGGGGAAGGCAGTGGGGGAGGGGAATGGGAGATTGGAGTGGGCGAGGGGAATGGGGGTGGGGAGTCGGGTAGGGGTGTTGGGGAGGGGAGTGGGGGAGGGGTGCTGGGGAGGGGAGAGGAGGAGGGGAGTGATATAGTGGTGTGGGGAAGGGGAGTGGGAGGAGTGGAGTGGGGGAGTGGAGTGAGGGAGGGGTGTGGGGGTGGGGAGTGCGGGAGGGGTGTTGGGGAAGGGAGTGGGGGAGGGGAATGGGAGATTGGAGTGGGCGAGGGGAATGGGGAGGGGAGTCGGATAGGGGTGTTGGGGAGGGGAGTGGAGGAGGGGAGTGATATAGTGGTGTGGGGAAGGGGAGTGGGAGGAGTGGAGTGGGGGAGTGGAGTGGGGGAGGGGAGTGGGGTAGGGGTGTTGGGGAGGGGAGTGGAGGAGGGGAGTGATATAGTGGTGTGGGGAAGGGGAGTGGGAGGAGTGGAGTGGGGGAGTGGAGTGGGGGAGGGGAGTGGGGTAGGGGTGTTGGGGAGGGGAGTGGGGGAGGGGAGTGGTGGAGAGGAGTGCCTTGGAACATGTGCTGACATTAATGGTGCTATATAAATACAAGTTGTTGTTGTGTTGGACACATATCACCTTTCCTTCATCATGACTGGGTGAAAATGCTGTAACTCCTTCTCCAACACCATTGTGAGATGACCTTCACCACTCAGACTGCAGAGGTTCAAGGTAATGGACCAGCATCACCTTCTCAATGGACAACTGGGGATGGACAATATCTGCTGGTCTAGTGACAGACACATCCTAACAATGAAGACAAATATCTGTCTGTGTAAAATGGATGAAAAGTCTTTACACAAATAGAATCATAGAGAAATACCGCACTGAAACAGACCCTTTGGCCCATCGAGTCTGTGCTGACCAACAGCCACCCATTTATATATCCGACATTAATCCCATATTTCCCACCACATCCCCACCATCCTCCAACCACCTAACGAGACTAGGGACATTTACATTGGCCAATTTATCAATCAAACTGCAAGTCTTTGTCTGTGGGAGGAAACCAGAGCACCCGGCAGAAACCCACATGGTCACAGGGAAAACTTGCAAACTCCACAGAGGCAGCACCCAGAACAGAACCCGGGACACTGGAGCTGTGAGGCTGTGGCAGTACGCAGAACCGAACCCAGGTCACTGGAGCAGTGAGACTGTGGCAGTAAACAGAACCGAACCCAGGTCACTGGAGCTGTGAGACTGTGGCAGTAAACATAACCGAACCCGGGTCACTGGAGCTGTGAGACTGTGGCAGTGAACAGAACCGAACCCGGGTCACTGGAGCTGTGAGGCTGTGGCAGTAAACAGAACCGAACCCGGGACACTGGAGCTGTGAGACTGTGGCAGTAAACAGAACCGAACCCGGGACACTGGAGCTGTGAGACTGTGGCAAAAACAGAACCGAACCCAGGTCACTGGAGCTGTGAGGCTGTGGCAGTAAACAGAACCGAACTCAGGACACTGGAGCTGTGAGACTGTGGCAGTAAACAGAACCGAACCCGGGTCACCGGAGCTGTGAGACTGTGGCAGTAAACAGAGCGGAACCCAGGTCACTGGAGCTGTGAGACTGTGGCAGTAAACAGAACCGAACCCGGGACACTGGAGCTGTGAGACTGTGGCAGTGAACAGAACCGAACCCAGGTCACTGGAGCTGTGAGGCTGTGGCAGTAAACAGAACCGAACCCGGGACACTGGAGCTGTGAGACTGTGGCAGTAAACAGAACCGAACCCGGGACACTGGAGCTGTGAGACTGTGGCAGTAAACAGAACCGAACCCGGGACACTGCAGCTGTGAGACTGTGGCAAAAACAGAACCGAACCCAGGTCACTGGAGCTGTGAGGCTGTGGCAGTAAACAGAACCGAACCCGGGACACTGGAGCTGTGAGACTGTGGCAGTAAACAGAACCGAACCCGGGACACTGGAGCTGTGAGACTGTGGCAGTAAACAGAACCGAACCCGGGTCACTGGAGCTGTGAGGCTGTGGCAGTGAACAGAACCGAACCCGGGACACTGGAGCTGTGAGACTGTGGCAGTAAACAGAACCGAACCCGGGTCACTGGAGCTGTGAGGTTGCGGTGCGAATACCTGTTACAAAAACAATACTCTGTTACATTGAGAGGCTGATTGACAGCGTCTCCAGGCAGAGTTCATAAAAACAGCGAGTGCTGGAAATATTCAGCAGGTCGGGCAACATCTGTGCAGAGAGAAACAGAGTTAATAAAAACAGAGAGTGCTGGAAATATTCAGCAGGTTGGGCAACATCTGTGGAGAGTGAAACAGAGTTAATAAAAACAGCGAGTGCTGGAAATATTCAGCAGGTCGGGCAACATCTGTGGAGAGAGAAACAGAGTTAATAAAAACAGAGAGTGCTGGAAATATTCAGCAGGTCGGGCAACATCTGTGGAGAGAGAAACAGAGTTAATAAAAACAGAGAGTGCTGGAAATACTCAGCAGGTCGGGCAACATCTGTGGAGAGAGAAACAGAGTTAATAAAAACAGCGAGTGCTGGAAATATTCAGCAGGTCGGGCAACATCTGTGGAGAGAGAAACAGAGTTTTTAAAAACAGAGAGTGCTGGAAATACTCAGCAGGTCGGGCAGCATCTGTGGAGAGAGAAACAGAGTTAATAAAAACAGCGAGTACTGGAAATATTCAGCAGGTCGGGCAGCATCTGTGGAGAGAAAAACAGAGTTAATAAAAACAGAGAGTGCTGGAAATACTCAGCAGGTCGGGCAACATCTGTGCAGAGAGAAACGGAGTTAACGTTTCAGGTCTGTGACCCTAACAGATATAAGAAATGTAAAAGATTTTAAGCAAGTAAAGCGGGGGTGGGGTCAGAGATAACAAAAGAGAAGGTGTTGATAGGACAAGGTCACAGACTAACAGACCAGAAGGTCATGGAGCAAAGACAAACAATATGTTAATGTTTTGCTGAAAGACACTTCAATGTAAAGCTGTGTTACCTTGTACCTCCTGGAAGCAGACACTCTGCTCTCTGACCCATGGTGACTGCACTGTGACCCAGAATATGGTGACTTCACATCTTCTTTCTTTCAGTGGGAGATATTCAATTCAGGAATGTTTTCGCATGGTATAGGATGTGTTCATTTGACACCTGTTAGCTTTGACCATTTGTCCTTTGTCCTTGTCAGACAGTTTCAACACACAAAGACCAAGATTTGTTTTCTTTCAATGCCATTTTGGATACATTGTTCATTTTGTAAATTAAAGGCTGATTTTTTTCCCTTAAAGACAAAGATGGTTTCTGGAGCTCTTTGGAGTTATTTTCACGATTGTTGTATTATAACAGCTGTGGTTTGTGTGACAACTCCATGTGGATGTTAAACTGCAAGGGTGATTGCACTGTCAAAGGCCTCTCCAGTCCAAAGGGCTATTAAACTGTCATTGTATCCTGCATTGCAAGGTGCTGTCACCGTGCAAGAGGTGATTGAATTACAAAGGACTATTAAACTGTCAGTGTATCCTGCATTGCAAGGTGCTGTCACCGTGCAAGAGGTGATTGAATTATAAAGGACTATTAAACTGTCAGTGTATCCTGCATTGCAAGGTGCTGTCACCGTGGAAGAGGTGATTGAATTACAAAGGGCTATTAAACTGTCAGTGTATCCTGCATTGCAAGGTGCTGTCACCGTGCAAGAGGTGATTGAATTACAAAGGACTATTAAACTGTCAGTGTATCCTGCATTGCAAGGTGCTGTCACCGTGCAAGAGGTGATTGAATTACAAAGGACTATTAAACTGTCAGTGTATCCTGCATTGCAAGGCGCTGTCACCGTGCAAGAGGTGATTGAATTATAAAGGACTATTAAACTGTCAGTGTATCCTGCATTGCAAGGTGCTGTCACCGTGGAAGAGGTGATTGAATTACAAAGGGCTATTAAACTGTCAGTGTATCCTGCATTGCAAGGTGCTGTCACCGTGCAAGAGGTGATTGAATTACAAAGGACTATTAAACTGTCATTGTATCCTGCATTGCAAGGTGCTGTCACCGTGCAAGAGGTGATTGAATTACAAAGGACTATTGAACTGTCAGTGTATCCTGCATTGCAAGGTGCTGTCACCGTGCAAGAGGTGATTGAATTACAAAGGGTATTTCTTTGCAAGAAGCTTCTGCTTTCCAGCACGTAGCTATTGAACTGCAAGAGTGTTCACACTACAAGAAGATATTACAGTGTAAGAGGCCATTGTAATGCAAAGTGTTATTGTATTAATTATGGATACTGTATTGTAAGCCCCCAATGTACTGCTTCAGGTTATTGCATTGCAAAGGGCAATTGCACTCCGATGAGCTATTGCTCTGTAAAAGTCCATTACTTTGCCAGTGTGCAATGTTATCAATGGGCGATTGCATGACTTAGCCCTATTGCATTGCAAGTAGTTGTTTGAGTGCATTGCCAAACATTCTTGGTTTTCTTGCGTTGCATGTGGATGTTGTATTGAAAGGGGCCATTGCATTGAAAGGGGCTCTGACATTGCAAGGATAATAGTCTGCAAGGGAGGGACTGTTGGACTGCAAGCGCTATTGCAATGAAATGCGTGTTGCATTGCTGGAGTTTTTGCCCTGCAAATAGTTCTTGTATTGCAAGGTGCCTTTGCATTTTCATTGCAAGTGGATGTTGCACACCATGCACCATTGCAAACTCAAAGATCTTTGCATTGGAAGGAGTTATTGCACTACCAAAGGTCCCTGCATTGCAAGCTGCTATTGCACTGCAAGAGGCTATTGCAAAACAAGGATCATGCACACTAATGGTTCCATTACATTGCAACTGGATGTTACATGGCAAGTGCCTATTGTATTGAAAGTCACAATTGCAAAGCAAATAGCTATTGCACTGCTGGGAAATTTTGTATTGCGAGATAGTTTCCATTGTGAGAGGATATTATATTTCAATAGGGTATCAAAAGGCAATTTGCTCTTGGACTGCACCTGGCTTTTGTACCATAAGCATGTAATGCAAAGCATAGAACTGTTGCACTGTAAGGGGAAAATACATTGTCAGGGTCTATTGCACACCAAAGAGCTTTTGCACTGCAAGAGGCTATTGAATTGTCATGGTCTGTTGTGTTCAAAAAGCTATAGCATTTCTTCACGTTATTGCTATGTCACTCTTAGAGACTATTACATTGCATGTTGTTTTTGCACTGTGAGTGGAGATTGCACTGCATGGGGCTATTGCTTTGTTAGTGGATGTTGTACTGCAAAGGCTATTGTACTACAAGTTTTTGTGTTGCATTGTAAGGGTCTAGTGCACCATAACTTCAATGGGATTTCAAATGCTTGTTGCATTGCAACATTCTATGACATCTCAAGGTGCTTTTTGCACTACAAGGGGCTGCAGCACTGCATGGGAAATTTGCATTACAATTGGATTTTACATAGCAAGTCCCATTGCATTACATGGGCAAATGCACAGGAAAGGCCTCTGCATTGCAAGATGCTATTGTGCTGCTAGAGGTTCCTGCACTGCGAGGGACAATTACCCTGTCAGAGGTTCCTGCACTGCGAGGTACAATTACCCTGTCAGAGGTTCCTGTACTGCGAGGTACAATTACCCTGTCAGAGGTTCCTGCACTGCGAGGTACAATTATCCTGTCAGAGGTTCCTGCACTGCGAGGTACAATTACCCTGTCAGAGGTTCCTGCACTGCGAGGTACAATTACACTGCAATAGGCCTTTGCATTCCAATAGTCAAGCATGCTAAAAAGGTCCAGGGCATTGTAAGTGAATGGTGTGTTCAACGTTTCTATTACTTTGCACTTATAAATGTCTATGGCACTGCCAGAGTGAGCGTGTTAATATTAATCTGTGTTCTCTGTCAGTGTGCTAATATTACTGAGGACAGTGGGGGTGTTTTACACTTCACAGGGTGTATCTGACTGTGGGTCATGATGTACATAGTGTGTCAGTGAGTGTGTTAATATTAATCTGTGTTCTCTGTCAGTGTGTTAATATTCCTGAGGACAGTGGGGGTGTTTTACACTTCATAGGGTTTATCTGACTGTGGGTCATGATGTACACAGTGTGTCAGTGAGTGTGTTAATATTAATCTGTGTTCTCTGTCAGTGTGTTAATATTCCTGAGGACAGTGGGGGTGTTTTATACTTCACAGGGTTTATCTGACTGTGGGTCATGATGCACACAGTGTGTCAGTGAGTGTGTTAATATTAATCTGTGTTCTCTGTCAGTGTGTTAATATTGCTGAGGACAGTGGGGGTGTTTTACACTTCACAGGGTGTATCTGACTGTGGGTCATGATACACACAGTGTGTCAGTGAGTGTGTTAATATTAATCTGTGTTCTCTGTCAGTGTGTTAATATTACTGAGGACAGTGGGGGTGTTTTACACTTCACAGGGTGTATCTGACTCTGGGTCATGATGTACACAGTGTGTCAGTGAGTGTGTTAATATTAATCTGTGTTCTCTGTCAGTGTGTTAATATTACTGAGGACAGTGGGGGTGTTTTACACTTCACAGGGTGTATCTGACTGTGGGTCATGATATACAGAGTGTGTCAGTGAGAGTGTTAATATTAATCTGTGTTCTCTGTCAGTGTGTTAATATTCCTGAGGACAGTGGGGGTGTTTTACACTTCACAGGGTGTATCTGACTGTGGGTCATGATATACACAGTGTGTCAGTGAGTGTGTTAATATTAATCTGTGTTCTCTGTCAGTGTGCTAACATTACTGAGGACAGTGTGGGTGTTTTACACTTCACAGGGTTTATCTGACTGTGGGTCATGATGTACACAGTGTGTCAGTGAGTGTGTTAATATTAATCTGTGTTCTCTGTCAGTGTGCTAATATTACTGAGGACAGTGGGGGTGTTTTACACTTCACAGGGTTTATCTGACTGTGGGTCATGATATACACAGTGTGTCAGTGAGTGTGTTAATATTAATCTGTGTTCTGTGTCAGTGTGTTAATATTCCTGAGGACAGTGGGGGTGTTTTACACTTCACAGGGTGTATCTGTCTGTGGGTCATGATATACACAGTGTGTCAGTGAGTGTGTTAATATTAATCTGTGTTCTCTGTCAGTGTGTTAATATTCCTGAGGACAGTGGGGGTTTTTTACACTTCACAGGGTGTATCTGACTGTGGGTCATGATATACACAGTGTGTCAGTGAGTGTGTTAATATTAATCTGTGTACTCTGTCAGTGTGTTAATATTACTGAGGACAGTGGGGGTGTTTTACACTTCACAGGGTGTATCTGACTGTGGGTCATGATATACACAGTGTGTCAGTGAGTGTGTTAATATTAATCCGTGTTCTCTGTCAGTGTGTTAATATTCCTGAGGACAGTGGGTGTGTTGTACACTTCACAGGGTGTATCTGGCTGTGGGTCATGATATACACAGTGTGTCAGTGAGTGTGTTAATATTAATCTGTGTTCTCTGTCAGTGTGTTAATATTACTGAGGACAGTGGGGGTGTTTGACACTTCACAGGGTTTATCTGACTGTGGGTCATGATACACACAGTGTGTCAGTGAGTGTATTAATATTAATCTGTGTTCTCTGTCAGTGTGTTAATATTACTGAGGACAGTGGGGGTGTTTTACATTTCACAGGGTGTATCTGACTGTGGGTCATGATGTACACAGTGTGTCAGTGAGTGTGTTAATATTAATCTGTGTTCTCTGTCAGTGTGTTAATATTGCTGAGGACAGTGGGGATGTTTTACACTTCACAGAGTGTATCTGACTGTGGGTCATGATATACACAGTGTGTCAGTGAGTGTGTTAATATTAATCTGTGTTCTCTGTCAGTGTGTTAATATTCCTGAGGACAGTGGGGATGTTTTACACTTCACAGGGTGTATCTGACTGTGGGTCATGATGTATACAGTGTGTCAGTGAGTGTGTTAATATTAATCTGTGTTCTCTGTCAGTGTGTTAATATTCCTGAGGACAGTGGGGGTGTTTTACACTTCACAGGTTGTATCTGACTGTGAGTCATGATGTACACAGTGTGTCAGTGAGTGTGTTAATATTAATCTGTGTTCTCTGTCAGTTTGTTAATATTACTGAGGACAGTGGGGGTGTTTTACACTTCACAGGGTGTATCTGACTGAGGGTCATGCTGTACACAGTGTGTCAGTGAGTGTGTTAATATTAATCTGTGTTCTCTGTCAGTGTGTTAATATTACTGAGGACAGTGGTGGTGTTTTACACTTCTCAGGGTGTACCTGACTCTGGGTCGTGATATACACAGTGTGTCAGTGAGTGTGTTAATATTAATCTGTGTTCTCTGTCAGTGTGTTAATATTCCTGAGGACAGTGGGGGTGTTTTACACTTCACCGGGTGTATCTGACTGTGGGTCATGACAAACACAGTGTGTCAGTGAGTGTGTTAATATTAATCTGTGTTCTCTGTCAGTGTGTTAATATTCCTGAGGACAGTGGGGGTGTTTTACACTTCACAGGGTGTATCTGACTGTGGGTCATGATATACACAGTGTGTCAGTGAGTGTGTTAATATTAATCTGTGTACTCTGTCAGTGTGTTAATATTCCTGAGGACAGTGGGGGTGTTTTACACTTCACAGGGTGTATCTGACTGTGGGTCATGATGTCCACAGTGTGTCAGTGAGTGTGTTAATATTAATCTGTGTTCTCTGTCAGTGTGTTAATATTCCTGAGGACAGTGGGGGTGTTTTACACTTCACAGGGTGTATCTGACTGTGAGTCATGATGTACACAGTGTGTCAGTGAGTGTGTTAATATTAATCTGTGTTCTCTGTCAGTGTGTTAATATTACTGAGGACAGTGGGGGTGTTTTACACTTCACAGGGTGTATCTGACTGTGGGTCATGATGTACACAGTGTGTCAGTGAGTGTGTTAATATTAATCTGTGTTCTCTGTCAGTGTGTTAATATTACTGAGGACAGTGGGGGTGTTTTACACTTCTCAGGGTGTATCTGACTCTGGGTCGTGATATACACAGTGTGTCAGTGAGTGTGTTAATATTAATCTGTGTTCTCTGTCAGTGTGCTAATATTACTGAGGACAGTGGGGGTGTTTTACACTTCACAGGGTGTATCTGACTGTGGGTCATGATATACACAGTGTGTCAGTGAGTGTGTTAATATTAATCTGTGTTCTCTCTCAGTGTGTTAATATTACTGAGGACAGTGGGGGTGTTTTACACTTCACAGGGTTTATCTGACTGTGGGTCATGATATACACAGTGTGTCAGTGAGTGTGTTAATATTAATCTGTGTTCTCTGTCAGTGTGTTAATGTACCTGAGGACAGTGGGGGTGTTTTACACTTCAAAGGGTGTATCTGACTGTGGGTCATGTTATACACAGTGTGTCAGTGAGTGTGTTAATATTAATCTGTGTTCTCTGTCAGTGTGTTAATACACCTGAGGACAGTGGGGGTGTTTTACACTTCACAGGGTGTATCTGACTGTGGGTCATGTTATACACAGTGTGTCAGTGAGTGAGTTAATATTAATCTGTGTTCTCTGTCAGTGTGTTAATGTACCTGAGGACAGTGGGGGTGTTTTACACTTCACAGGGTGTATCTGACTGTGGGTCATGATATACACAGTGTTTCAGTGAGTGTATTAATATTAATCTGTGTTCTCTGTCAGTGTGTTCATAATACTGAGGAAAGTGGGGGTGTTTTACACTTCACAGGGTTTATCTGACAGTGGGTCATGATATCCACAGTGTGTCAGTGAGTGTGTTAATATTAATCTGTGTTCTCTGTCAGTGTGTTAATATACCTGAGGACAGTGGGGGTGTTTTACACTTCACAGGGTGTATCTGACTGTGGGTCATGATATACACAGTGTGTCAGTGAGTGTGTTAATATTAATCTGTGTTCTCTGTCAGTGTGTTAATATTACTGAGGACAGTGGGGGTGTTTTACACTTCACCGGGTGTATCTGTCTGTGGGTCATGATATACACAGTGTGTCAGTGAGTGTGTTAATATTAATCTGTGTACTCTGTCAGTGTGTTAATATTCCTGAGGACAGTGGGGGTGTTTTACACTTCACAGGGTGTATCTGACTGTGGGTCATGATATACACAGTGTGTCAGTGAGTGTGTTAATATTAATCTGTGTTCTCTGTCAGTGTGTTAATACACCTGAGGACAGTGGGGGTGTTTTACACTTCACAGGGTGTATCTGACTGTGGGTCATGATATACACAGTGTGTCAGTGAGTGTGTTAATATTAATCTGTGTTCTCTGTCAGTGTGTTAATGTACCTGAGGACAGTGGGGGTGTTTTACACTTCAAAGGGTGTATCTGACTGTGGGTCATGTTATACACAGTGTGTCAGTGAGTGTGTTAATATTAATCTGTGTTCTCTGTCAGTGTGTTAATACACCTGAGGACAGAGGGGGTGTTTTACACTTCACAGGGTGTATCTGACTGTGGGTCATGTTATACACAGTGTGTCAGTGAGTGAGTTAATATTAATCTGTGTTCTCTGTCAGTGTGTTAATGTACCTGAGGACAGTGGGGGTGTTTTACACTTCACAGGGTGTATCTGACTGTGGGTCATGATATACACAGTGTTTCAGTGAGTGTATTAATATTAATCTGTGTTCTCTGTCAGTGTGTTCATAATACTGAGGAAAGTGGGGGTGTTTTACACTTCACAGGGTTTATCTGACTGTGGGTCATGATATACACAGTGTGTCAGTGAGTGTGTTAATATTAATCTGTGTTCTCTGTCAGTGTGTTAATACACCTGAGGACAGTGGGGGTGTTTTACACTTCACAGGGTGTATCTGACTGTGGGTCATGTTATACACAGTGTGTCAGTGAGTGAGTTAATATTAATCTGTGTTCTCTGTCAGTGTGTTAATATTACTGAGGTCATTGGGGGTGTTTTACACTTCACAGGGTGTATCTGTCTGTGGGTCATGATATACACAGTGTGTCAGTGAGTGTGTTAATATTAATCTGTGTTCTCTGTCAGTGTGTTAATGCACCTGAGGACAGTGGGGGTGTTTTACACTTCAAAGGGTGTATCTGACTGTGGGTCATGTTATACACAGTGTGTCAGTGAGTGAGTTAATATTAATCTGTGTTCTCTGTCAGTGTGTTAATATTACTGAGGTCAGTGGGGGTGTTTTACACTTCACAGGGTGTATCTGACTGTGGGTCATGATATACACAGTGTGTCAGTGAGTGTGTTAATATTAATCTGTGTTCTCTGTCAGTGTGTTAATGTACCTGAGGACAGTGGGGGTGTTTTACACTTCAAAGGGTGTATCTGACTGTGGGTCATGTTATACACAGTGTGTCAGTGAGTGTGTTAATATTACTCTGTGTTCTCTGTCAGTGTGTTAATACACCTGAGGACAGTGGGGGTGTTTTACACTTCACAGGGTGTATCTGACTGTGGGTCATGTTATACACAGTGTGTCAGTGAGTGAGTTAATATTAATCTGTGTTCTCTGTCAGTGTGTTAATGTACCTGAGGACAGTGGGGGTGTTTTACACTTCACAGGGTGTATCTGACTGTGGGTCATGATATACACAGTGTTTCAGTGAGTGTATTAATATTAATCTGTGTTCTCTGTCAGTGTGTTCATAATACTGAGGAAAGTGGGGGTGTTTTACACTTCACAGGGTTTATCTGACAGTGGGTCATGATATCCACAGTGTGTCAGTGAGTGTGTTAATATTAATCTGTGTTCTCTGTCAGTGTGTTAATATACCTGAGGACAGTGGGGGTGTTTTACACTTCACAGGGTGTATCTGACTGTGGGTCATGATATACACAGTGTGTCAGTGAGTGTGTTAATATTAATCTGTGTTCTCTGTCAGTGTGTTAATATTACTGAGGACAGTGGGGGTGTTTTACACTTCACCGGGTGTATCTGTCTGTGGGTCATGATATACACAGTGTGTCAGTGAGTGTGTTAATATTAATCTGTGTACTCTGTCAGTGTGTTAATATTCCTGAGGACAGTGGGGGTGTTTTACACTTCACAGGGTGTATCTGACTGTGGGTCATGATATACACAGTGTGTCAGTGAGTGTGTTAATATTAATCTGTGTTCTCTGTCAGTGTGTTAATACACCTGAGGACAGTGGGGGTGTTTTACACTTCACAGGGTGTATCTGACTGTGGGTCATGATATACACAGTGTGTCAGTGAGTGTGTTAATATTAATCTGTGTTCTCTGTCAGTGTGTTAATGTACCTGAGGACAGTGGGGGTGTTTTACACTTCAAAGGGTGTATCTGACTGTGGGTCATGTTATACACAGTGTGTCAGTGAGTGTGTTAATATTAATCTGTGTTCTCTGTCAGTGTGTTAAAACACCAGAGGACAGTGGGGGTGTTTTACACTTCACAGGGTGTATCTGACTGTGGGTCATGTTATACACAGTGTGTCAGTGAGTGAGTTAATATTAATCTGTGTTCTCTGTCAGTGTGTTAATGTACCTGAGGACAGTGGGGGTGTTTTACACTTCACAGGGTGTATCTGACTGTGGGTCATGATATACACAGTGTTTCAGTGAGTGTATTAATATTAATCTGTGTTCTCTGTCAGTGTGTTCATAATACTGAGGAAAGTGGGGGTGTTTTACACTTCACAGGGTTTATCTGACTGTGGGTCATGATATACACAGTGTGTCAGTGAGTGTGTTAATATTAATCTGTGTTCTCTGTCAGTGTGTTAATACACCTGAGGACAGTGGGGGTGTTTTACACTTCACAGGGTGTATCTGACTGTGGGTCATGTTATACACAGTGTGTCAGTGAGTGAGTTAATATTAATCTGTGTTCTCTGTCAGTGTGTTAATATTACTGAGGTCAGTGGGGGTGTTTTACACTTCACAGGGTGTATCTGTCTGTGGGTCATGATATACACAGTGTGTCAGTGAGTGTGTTAATATTAATCTGTGTTCTCTGTCAGTGTGTTAATGCACCTGAGGACAGTGGGGGTGTTTTACACTTCAAAGGGTGTATCTGACTGTGGGTCATGTTATACACAGTGTGTCAGTGAGTGAGTTAATATTAATCTGTGTTCTCTGTCAGTGTGTTAATATTACTGAGGTCAGTGGGGGTGTTTTACACTTCACAGGGTGTATCTGACTGTGGGTCATGATATACACAGTGTGTCAGTGAGTGTGTTAATATTAATCTGTGTTCTCTGTCAGTGTGTTAATACACCTGAGGACAGTGGGGGTGTTTTACACTTCACAGGGTGTATCTGACTGTGGGTCATGTTATACACAGTGTGTCAGTGAGTGAGTTAATATTAATCTGTGTTCTCTGTCAGTGTGTTAATGTACCTGAGGACAGTGGGGGTGTTTTACACTTCACAGGGTGTATCTGACTGTGGGTCATGATGTCCACAGTGTGTCAGTGAGTGTGTTAATATTAATCTGTGTTCTCTGTCAGTGTGTTAATATTCCTGAGGACAGTGGGGGTGTTTTACACTTCACAGGGTGTATCTGACTGTGAGTCATGATGTACACAGTGTGTCAGTGAGTGTGTTAATATTAATCTGTGTTCTCTGTCAGTGTGTTAATATTCCTGAGGACAGTGGGGGTGTTTTACACTTCACAGGGTGTATCTGACTGTGAGTCATGATGTACACAGTGTGTCAGTGAGTGTGTTAATATTAATCTGTGTTCTCTGTCAGTTTGTTAATATTACTGAGGACAGTGGGGGTGTTTTACACTTCACAGGGTGTATCTGACTGAGGGTCATGCTGTACACAGTGTGTCAGTGAGTGTGTTAATATTAATCTGTGTTCTCTGTCAGTGTGTTAATATTACTGAGGACAGTGGGGGTGTTTTACACTTCTCAGGGTGTATCTGACTCTGGGTCGTGATATACACAGTGTGTCAGTGAGTGTGTTAATATTAATCTGTGTTCTCTGTCAGTGTGTTAATATTCCTGAGGACAGTGGGGGTGTTTTACACTTCACCGGGTGTATCTGACTGTGGGTCATGACAAACACAGTGTGTCAGTGAGTGTGTTAATATTAATCTGTGTTCTCTGTCAGTGTGTTAATATTCCTGAGGACAGTGGGAGTGTTTTACACTTCACAGGGTGTATCTGACTGTGGGTCAATATATACACTGTGTGTCAGTGAGTGTGTTAATATTAATCTGTGTACTCTGTCAGTGTGTTAATATTCCTGAGGACAGTGGGGGTGTTTTACACTTCACAGGGTGTATCTGACTGTGGGTCATGATGTCCACAGTGTGTCAGTGAGTGTGTTAATATTAATCTGTGTTCTCTGTCAGTGTGTTAATATTCCTGAGGACAGTGGGGGTGTTTTACACTTCAGAGGGTGTATCTGACTGTGAGTCATGATGTACACAGTGTGTCAGTGAGTGTGTTAATATTAATCTGTGTTCTCTGTCAGTGTGTTAATATTACTGAGGACAGTGGGGGTGTTTTACACTTCACAGGGTGTATCTGACTGTGGGTCATGATGTACACAGTGTGTCAGTGAGTGTGTTAATATTAATCTGTGTTCTCTGTCAGTGTGTTAATATTACTGAGGACAGTGGGGGTGTTTTACACTTCTCAGGGTGTATGTGACTCTGTGTCGTTATATACACAGTGTGTCAGTGAGTGTGTTAATATTAATCTGTGTTCTCTGTCAGTGTGTTAATATTACTGAGGATAGTGGGGGTGTTTTACACTTCACAGGGTGTATCTGACTGTGGGTCATGATATACACAGTGTGTCAGTGAGTGTGTTAATATTAATCTGTGTTTTCTGTCAGTGTGTTAATATTACTGAGGACATTGGGGGTGTTTTACACTTCACAGGGTTTATCTGACTGTGGGTCATGATATACACAGTGTGTCAGTGAGTGTGTTAATATTAATCTGTGTTCTCTGTCAGTGTGTAAATGCACCTGAGGACAGTGGGGGTGTTTTACACTTCAAAGGGTGTATCTGACTGTGGGTCATGTTATACACAGTGTGTCAGTGAGTGAGTTAATATTAATCTGTGTTCTCTGTCAGTGTGTTAATATTACTGAGGTCAGTGGGGGTGTTTTACACTTCACAGGGTGTTTCTGACTGTGGGTCATGATATACACAGTGTGTCAGTGAGTGTGTTAATATTAATCTGTGTTCTCTGTCAGTGTGTTAATATTCCTGAGGACAGTGGGGGTGTTTTACACTTCACAGGGTGTATCTGACTGTGGGTCATGTTATACACAGTGTGTCAGTGAGTGAGTTAATATTAATCTGTGTTCTCTGTCAGTGTGTTAATGTACCTGAGGACAGTGGGGGTGTTTTACACTTCACAGGGTGTATCTGACTGTGGGTCATGTTATACACAGTGTGTCAGTGAGCAAGTTAATATTAATCTGTGTTCTCTGTCAGTGTGTTAATATTACTGAGGTCAGTGGGGGTGTTTTACACTTCACAGGGTGTATCTGACTGTGGGTCATGATATACACAGTGTGTTAGTGAGTGTGTTAATATTAATCTGTGTTCTCTGTCAGTGTGTTAATATTCCTAAGGACAGTGGGGGTGTTTTATACTTCACAGGGTGTATCTGACTGTGGGTCATGATATACACAGTGTGTCAGTGAGTGTATTAATATTAATCTGTGTTCTCTGTCAGTGTGCTCATATTACTGAGGAAAGTGGGGGTGTTTTACACTTCACAGGGTTTATCTGACAGTGGGTCATGATATACACAGTGTGTCAGTGAGTGTGTTAATATTAATCTGTGTTCTCTGTCAGTGTGTTAATATACCTGAGGACAGTGGGGGTGTTTTACACTTCACAGGGTGTATCTGACTGTGGGTCATGATATACACAGTGTGTCAGTGAGTGTGTTAATATTAATCTGTGTTCTCTGTCAGTGTGTTAATATTACTGAGGACAGTGGGGGTGTTTTACACTTCACCGGGTGTATCTGACTGTGGGTCATGATGTACACAGTGTGTCAGTGAGTGTGTTAATATTAATCTGTGTTCTCTGTCAGTGTGTTAATATTCCTGAGGACAGTGGGGGTGCTTTACACTTCACAGGGTGAATCTGACTGTGGGTCATGATGTACACAGTGTGTCAGTGAGTGTGTTAATATTAATCTGTGTCTCTGTCAGTGTGTTAATATTCCTGAGGACAGTGGGGGTATTTTACACTTCACAGGGTGTATCTGACTGTGGGTCATGATATACACAGTGTGTCAGTGTTTGTGTTAAGATTAATCTGTGTTCTCTGTCACTGTGTTAGTATTCCTGAGGACAGTGGCGGTGTTTTACACTTAACAGGGTGTATCTGACTGTGGGTCACGAAATACACAGTGTGTCAGTGAGTGTGTTAATATTAATCTGTGTTCTCTGTCAGTGTGTTAATATTCCTGAGGACAGTGGGGGTGTTTTACACTTCACAGGGTGTATCTGACTGTGGGTCATGATAGACACAGTGTGTCAGTGAGTGTGTTAATATTAATCTGTGTTCTCTGTCAGTGTGTTAGTATTCCTGAGGACAGTGGGGGTGTTTTACACTTCAGAGGGTGTATCTGACTGTGGGTCATGAAATACACAGTGTGTCAGTGAGTGTGTTAATATTAATCTGTGTTCTCTGTCAGGTGTTAATATTCCTGAGGACAGTGGGGGTGTTTTACACTTCACAGGGCGTATCTGACTGTGGGTCATGATGTACAAAGTGTGTCAGTGAGTGTGTTAATATTAATCTGTGTTCTCTGTCAGTGTGTTAATATTCCTGAGGACAGTGGGGGTGTTTTACACTTCACAGGGTGTATCTGACTGTGGGTCATGATATATACAGTGTGTCAGTGAGTGTCTTAATATTAATCTGTGTTCTCTGTCAGGTGTTAATATTGCTGAGGACAGTGGGGGTGTTTTACACTTCACAGGGTGTATCTGACTGTGGGTCATGATGTACACAGTATGTCAGTGAGAGTGTTAATACTAATCTGTGTTCTCTGTCAGTGTGTTAATATTACTGAGGACAGTGGGGATGTTTTACACTTCAGAGGGTTTATCTGACTGTGGGTCATGATATACACAGTGTGTCAGTGAGTGTGTTAATATTAATCTGTGTTCTCTGTCAGTGTGTTAATATACCTGAGGACAGTGGGGGTGTTTTAAACTTCACAGGGTGTATCTGACTGAGGGTCATGATATACACAGTGTGTCAGTGAGTGTGTTAATATTAATCTGTGTTCTCTGTCAGGTGTTAATATTGCTGAGGACAGTGGGGGTGTTTACACTTCACAGGGTGTATCTGACTGTGGGTCATGATGTACACAGTATGTCAGTGAGAGTGTTAATACTAATCTGTGTTCTCTGTCAGTGTGTTAATATTACTGAGGACAGTGGGGATGTTTTACACTTCAGAGGGTTTATCTGACTGTGGGTCATGATATACACAGTGTGTCAGTGAGTGTGTTAATATTAATCTGTGTTCTCTGTCAGTGTGTTAATATACCTGAGGACAGTGGGGGTGTTTTAAACTTCACAGGGTGTATCTGACTGAGGGTCATGATATACACAGTGTGTCAGTGAGTGTGTTAATATTAATCTGTGTTCTCTGTCAGTGTGTTAATATTACTGAGGACAGTGGGGGTGTTTTACACTTCACAGGGTTTATCTGATTGTGGGTCATGATATACACAGTGTGTCAGTGAGTGTGTTAATATTAATCTGTGTTCTCTGTCAGTGTGTTAATATACCTGAGGACAGTGGGGGTGTTTTAAACTTCACAGGGTGTATCTGACTGTGGGTCATGATATACACAGTGTGTCAGTGAGTGTGTTAATATTAATCTGTGTTCTCTGTCAGTGTGTTAATATTACTGAGGACAGTGGGGGTGTTTTACACTTCACCGGGTGTATCTGACTGTGGGTCATGATGTACACAGTGTGTCAGTGAGTGTGTTAATATTAATCTGTGTTCTCTGTCAGTGTGTTAATATTACTGAGGACAGTGGGGGTGTTTTACACTTCACAGGGTGTATCTGACTGTGGGTCATGATGTACACAGTGTGTCGGTGAGTGTGTTAATATTAATCTGTGTTCTCTGTCAGTGTGTTAATATTACTGAGGACAGTGGGGGTATTTTTACACTTCACAGGGTTTATCTGACTGTGGGGCATGATACACACAGTGTGTCAGTGAGTGTGTTAATATTAATCTGTGTTCTCTGTCAGTGTGTTAATATTCCGGAGGCCAGTAGGGGTGTTTTACACTTCACAGGGTGTATCTGACTGTGGGTCATGATATACACAGTGTGTCAGTGAGTGTGTTAATATTAATCTGTGTTCTCTGTCAGTGTGTTAATATTCCTGAGGACAGTGGGAACGTTTTACACTTCACAGGGTGTATCTGACTGTGGGTCATGATACACACAGTTTGTCAGTGAGTGTATTTATATTAATCTGTGTTCTCTGTCAGTGTGTTAATATTACTGAGGACAGTGGGGGTGTTCTACACTTCACAGGGTGTATCTGACTGTGGGTCATGATATACACAGTGTGTCAGTGAGTGTGTTAATATTAATCTGTGTTCTCTGTCAGTGTGTTAATATTCCTGAGGACAGTGGGTGTGTTGTACACTTCACAGGGTGTATCTGGCTGTGGGTCATGATATACACAGTGTGTCAGTGAGTGTGTTAATATTAATCTGTGTTCTCTGTCAGTGTGTTAATATTACTGAGGACAGTGGGGGTGTTTGACACTTCACAGGGTTTATCTGACTGTGGGTCATGATACACACAGTGTGTCAGTGAGTGTATTAATATTAATCTGTGTTCTCTGTCAGTGTGTTAATATTACTGAGGACAGTGGGGGTGTTTTACACTTCACAGGGTGTATCTGACTGTGGGTCATGATGTATACAGTATGTCAGTGAGAGTGTTAATACTAATCTGTGTTCTCTGTCAGTGTGTTAATAATACTGAGGACAGTGGGGGTGTTTTACACTTCACCGGGTGTATCTGACTGTGGGTCATGATGTACACAGTGTGTCAGTGAGTGTGTTAATATTAATCTGTGTTCTCTGTCAGTGTGTTAATATTACTGAGGACAGTGGGGGTGTTTTACACTTCACAGGGTGTATCTGACTGTGGGTCATGATGTACACAGTGTGTCAGTGAGTGTGTTAATATTAATCTGTGTTCTCTGTCAGTGTGTTAATATTCCGGAGGCCAGTAGGGGTGTTTTACACTTCACAGGGTGTATCTGACTGTGGGTCATGATATACACAGTGTGTCAGTGAGTGTGTTAATATTAATCTGTGTTCTCTGTCAGTGTGTTAATATTACTGAGGACAGTGGGGGTGTTTGACACTTCACAGGGTTTATCTGACTGTGGGTCATGATACACACAGTGTGTCAGTGAGTGTATTAATATTAATCTGTGTTCTCTGTCAGTGTGTTAATATTACTGAGGACAGTGGGGGTGTTTTACACTTCACAGGGTGTATCTGACTGTGGGTCATGATGTACACAGTGTGTCAGTGAGTGTGTTAATATTAATCTGTGTTCTCTGTCAGTGTGTTAATATTGCTGAGGACAGTGGGGATGTTTTACACTTCACAGAGTGTATCTGACTGTGGGTCATGATGTACACAGTGTGTCAGTGACTGTGTTAATATTAATCTGTGTTCTCTGTCAGTGTGTTAATATTCCTGAGGACAGTGGGCATGTTTTACACTTTACAGGGTGTATCTGGCTGTGGGTCATGATATACACAGTGTGTCAGTGAGTGTGTTAATATTAATCTGTGTTCTCTGTCAGTGTGTTAATATTCCTGAGGACAGTGGGGGTGTTTTACACTTCACCGGGTGTATCTGACTGTGGGTCATGACAAACACAGTGTGTCAGTGAGTGTGTTAATATTAATCTGTGTTCTCTGTCAGTGTGTTAATATTCCTGAGGACAGTGGGGGTGTTTTACACTTCACAGGGTGTATCAGACTGTGGGTCATGATATACACAGTGTGTCAGTGAATCTGTTAATATTAATCTGTGCACTCTGTCAGTGTGTTAATATTCCTGAGGACAGTGGGGGTGTTTTACACTTCACAGGGTGTATCTGACTGTGGGTCATGATGTCCACAGTGTGTCAGTGAGTGTGTTAATATTAATCTGTGTTCTCTGTCAGTGTGTTAATATTCCTGAGGACAGTGGGGGTGTTTTACACTTCACAGGGTGTATCTGACTGTGAGTCATGATGTACACAGTGTGTCAGTGAGTGTGTTAATATTAATCTGTGTTCTCTGTCAGTGTGTTAATATTACTGAGGACAGTGGGGGTGTTGTACACTTCACAGGGTGTATCTGACTGTGGGTCATGATGTACACAGTGTGTCAGTGAGTGTGTTAATATTAATCTGTGTTCTCTGTCAGTGTGTTAATATTACTGAGGACAGTGGGGGTGTTTTACACTTCACAGGGTGTATCTGACTGTGGGTCATGATATACACAGTGTGTCAGTGATTGTGTTAATATTAATCTGTATACTCTGTCAGTGTGTTAATATTCCTGAGGACAGTGGGGGTGTTTTACACTTCACAGGGTGTATCTAACTGTGGGTCATGATGTACACAGTGTGTCAGTCAGTGTGTTAATATTAATCTGTGTTCTCTGTCAGTGTATTAATATTACTGAGGACAGTGGGGGTGTTTTACACTTCTCAGGGTGTATCTGACTCTGGGTCATGATATACACAGTGTGTCAGTGAGTGTGTTAATATTAATCTGTGTTCTCTGTCAGTGTGTTAATATTACTGAGGACAGTGGGGGTGTTTTACACTTCACAAGGTGTATCTGACTGTGGGTGATGATATACACAGTGTGTCAGTGAGTGTGTTAATATTAATCTGTGTTCTCTGTCAGTGTGTTAATATTACTGAGGACAGTGGGGGTGTTTTACACTTCACAGGGTTTATCTGACTCTGGGTCATGATATACACAGTGTGTCAGTGAGTGTGTTAATATTAATCTGTGTTCTCTGTCAGTGTGTTAATGCACCTGAGGACAGTGGGGGTGTTTTACACTTCACACGGTGTATCTGACTGTGGGTCATGTTATACACAGTGTGTCAGTGAGTGAGTTAATATTAATCTGTGTTCTCTGTCACTGTGTTAATATTACTGAGGTCAGTGGGGGTGTTTTACACTTCACAGGGTGTATCTGAATGTGGGTCATGATATACACAGTGTGTCAGTGAGTGTGTTAATATTAATCTGTGTTCTCTGTCAGTGTGTTAATATTCCTGAGGACAGTGGGGGTGTTTTATACTTCACAGGGTGTATCTGACTGTGGGTCATGATATACACAGTATGTCAGTGAGTGTATTAATATTAATCTGTGTTCTCTGTCAGTGTGTTAATATTACTGAGGAAAGTGGGGGTGTTTTACACTTCACAGGGTTTATCTGACAGTGGGTCATGATATACACAGTGTGTCAGTGAGTGTGTTAATATTAATCTGTGTTCTCTGTCAGTGTGTTAATATACCTGAGGACAGTGGGGGTGTTTTACACTTCACAGGGTGTATCTGACTGTGGGTCATGATGTACACAGTGTGTCAGTGAGTGTGTTAATATTAATCTGTGTTCTCTGTCAGTGTGTTAATATTACTGAGGATAGTGGGGGTGATTTACACTTCACAGGGTTTATCTGACTCTGGGTCATGATATACACAGTGTGTCAGTGAGTGTGTTAATATTAATCTGTGTTCTCTGTCAGTGTGTTAATATACCTGAGGACAGTGGGGGTGTTTTAGACTTCACAGGGTGTATCTGACTGTGGGTCATGATATACACAGTGTGTCAGTGAGTGTGTTAATATTAATCTGTGTTCTCTGTCAGTGTGTTAATATTACTGAGGACAGTGGGGGTGTTTTACACTTCACCGGGTGTATCTGACTGTGGGTCATGATGTACACAGTGTGTCAGTGAGTGTGTTAATATTAATCTGTGTTCTCTGTCAGTGTGTTAATATTACTGAGGACAGTGGGGGTGTTTTACACTTCACAGGGTGTATCTGACTGTTGGTCATGATGTACACAGTGTGTCACTGAGTGTGTTAATATTAATCTGTGTTCTCTGTCACTGTGTTAATATTCCTGAGGACAGTGGGGGTGTTTTACACTTCAGAGGGTGAATCTGACT
Source organism: Heterodontus francisci (assembly GCF_036365525.1). NCBI lineage: Eukaryota > Metazoa > Chordata > Chondrichthyes > Heterodontiformes > Heterodontidae > Heterodontus > Heterodontus francisci. The sequence goes on along the minus strand of NW_027141485.1, from coordinate 2,566,401 downwards.
GTGGGTCATGATGTACACAGTGTGTCAGTGAGTGTGTTAATATTAATCTGTGTCTCTGTCAGTGTGTTAATATTCCTGAGGACAGTGGGGGTGTTTTACACTTCACAGGGTGTATCTGACTGTGGGTCATGATATACACAGTGTGTCAGTGTTTGTGTTAAGGTTAATCTGTGCTCTCTGTCACTGTGTTAGTATTCCTGAGGACAGTGGGGGTGTTTTACACTTCACAGGGTGTATCTGACTGTGGGTCATGAAATACACAGTGTGTCAGTGAGTGTGTTAATATTAATCTGTGTTCTCTGTCAGTGTGTTAATATTCCTGAGGACAGTGGGGGTGTTTTACACTTCACAGGGTGTATCTGACTGTGGGTCATGATATACACAGTGTGTCAGTGAGTGTGTTAATATTAATCTGTGTTCTCTGTCAGTGTGTTAGTATTCCTGAGGACAGTGGGGGTGTTTTACACTTGACAGGGTGTATCTGACTGTGGGTCATGATATACACAGTGTGTCAGTGAGTGTGTAAATATTAATCTGTGTTCTCTGTCAGTTTGTTAATATACCTGAGGACAGTGGGGGTGTTTTAAACTTCACAGGGTGTATCTGACTGAGGGTCATGATATACACAGTGTGTCAGTGAGTGTGTTAATATTAATCTGTGTTCTCTGTCGGTGTGTTAATATTCCTGAGGACAGTGGGGGTGTTTTACACTTCACAGGATGTATCTGACTGTGGGTCATGATATACACAGTGTGTCAGTGAGTGTGTTAATATTAATCTGTGTTCTCTGTCAGTGTGTTAATATTGCTGAGGACAGTGGGGGTGTTTTACACTTCACAGGGTGTATCTGACTGTGGGTCATGATGTACACAGTATGTCAGTGAGAGTGTTAATACTAATCTGTGTTCTCTGTCAGTGTGTTAATATTACTGAGGACAGTGGGGATGTTTTTCACTTCACAGGGTTTATCTGACTGTGGGTCATGATATACACAGTGTGTCAGTGAGAGTGTTAATATTAATCTGTGTTCTCTGTCAGTGTGTTAATATTCCTGAGGACATTGGGGGTGTTTTACACTTCACAGGGTGTATCTGACTGTGGGTCATGATATACACAGTGTGTCAGTGAGTGTGTTAATATTAATCTGTGTTCTCTGTCAGTGTGTTAATATTACTGAGGACAGTGGGGGTGTTTTACACTTCACAGGGTTTATCTGACTGTGGGTCATGATATACACAGTGTGTCAGTGAGTGTGTAAATATTAATCTGTGTTCTCTGTCAGTTTGTTAATATACCTGAGGACAGTGGGGGTGTTTTAAACTTCACAGGGTGTATCTGACTGAGGGTCATGATATACACAGTGTGTCAGTGAATGTGTTAATATTAATCTGTGTTCTCTGTCAGTGTGTTAATATTACTGAGGACAGTGGGGGTGTTTTACACTTCACCGGGTGTATCTGACTGTGGGTCATGATGTACACAGTGTGTCAGTGAGTGTGTTAATATTAATCTGTGTTCTCTGTCAGTGTGTTAACATTACTGAGGACAGTGGGGGTGTTTTACACTTCACAGGGTTTATCTGACTGTGGGTCATGATATACACAGTGTGTCAGTGAGTGTGTTAATATTAATCTGTGTTCTCTGTCAGTGTGTTAATATTCCTGAGGACATTGGGGGTGTTTTACACTTCACAGGGTGTATCTGACTGTGGGTCATGATTTACACAGTGTGTCAGTGAGTGTGTTAATATTAATCTGTGTTCTCTGTCAGTGTGTTAATATTCCTGAGGACAGTGGGCGTGTTTTATACTTCACAGGGTGTATCTGACTGTGGGTCATGATATACACAGTGTGTCAGTGAGTGTGTTAATATTAATCTGTGTTCTCTGTCAGTGTGTTAATATTACTGCGGACAGTGGGGGTGTTTTACACTTCACAGGGTTTATCTGACTGTGGGTCATGATATACACAGTGTGTCAGTGAGTGTGTTAATATTAATCTGTGTTCTCTGTCAGTGTGTTAATATACCTGAGGACAGTGGGGGTGTTTTAAACTTCACAGGGTGTATCTGACTGTGGGTCATGATATACACAGTGTGTCAGTGACTGTGTTAATATTAATCTGTGTTCTCTGTCAGTGTGTTAATATTACTGAGGACAGTGGGGGTGTTTTACACTTCACCGGGTGTATCTGACTGTTGGTCATGATGTACACAGTGTGTCAGTGAGTGTGTTAATATTAATCTGTGTTCTCTGTCAGTGTGTTAATATTACTGAGGACAGTGGGGGTGTTTTACACTTCACAGGGTGTATCTGACTGTGGGTCATGATGTACACAGTGTGTCAGTGAGTGTGTTAATATTAATCTGTGTTCTCTGTCAGTGTGTTAATATTGCTGAGGACAGTGGGGGTGTTTTACACTTCACAGGGTGTATCTGACTGTGGGTCATGATGTACACAGTGTGTCAGTGAGTGTGTTAATATTAATCTGTGTTCTCTGTCAGTGTGTTAATATTCCTGAGGACAGTGGGTGCGTTTTACACTTCACAAGGTGTATCTGACTGTGGGTCATGATATACACAGTGTGTCAGTGAGTGTGTTAATATTAATCTGTGTTCTCTGTCAGTGTGTTAATATTCCGGAGGCCAGTGGGGGTGTTTCACACTTCACAGGGTGTATCTGACTGTGGGTCATGATATACACAGTGTGTCAGTGAGTGTGTTAATATTAATCTCTGTTCTCTGTCAGTGTGTTAATATTGCTGAGGACAGTGGGGGTGTTTTACACTTCACAGGGTGTATCTGACTGTGGGTCATGATATACACAGTGTGTCAGTGAGTGTGTTAATATTAATCTGTGTTCTCTGTCAGTGTGTTAATATTCCAGAGGACAGTGGGAACGTTTTACACTTCACAGGGTGTATCTGACTGTGGGTCTAGATATACACAGTATGTCAGTGAGTGTGTTAATATTAATCTGTGTTCTCTGTCAGTGTGTTAATATTCCTGAGGACAGTGGGTGTGTTTTACACTTCACAGGTGTATCTGCCTGTGGGTCATGATATACACAGTGTGTCAGTGAGTGTGTGAAAATGAATCTGTGTTCTCTGTCAGTGTGTTAATATTACTGAGGACAGTGGGGGTGTTTTACACTTCACAGGGTTTATCTGACTGTGGGTCATGATACACACAGTGTGTCAGTGAGAGTATTAATATTAATCTGTGTTCTCTGTCAGTGTGTTAATATTACTGAGGACAGTGGGGGTGTTTTACACTTCACAGGGTGTATCTGACTGTGGGTCATGATATACACAGTGTGTCAGTGAGTGTGTTAATATTAATCTGTGTTCTCTGTCAGTGTGTTAATATTACTGAGGACAGTGGGGGTGTTTTACACTTCACAGGGTGTATCTGACTGTGGGTCATGATGTACACAGTGTGTCAGTGAGTGTGTTAATATTAATCTGTGTTCTCTGTCAGTGTGTTAATATTCCTGAGGACAGTCGGTGTGTTTTACACTTCACAGTGTGTATCTGACTGTGGGTCATGATGTACACAGTGTGTCAGTGAATGTGTTAATATTAATCTGTGTTCTCTGTCAGTGTGTTAATATTCCTGAGGCCAGTGGGGGTGTTTTACACTTCACAGGGTGTATCTGACTGTGGGTCATGATATACACAGTGTGTCAGTGAGTGTGTTAATATTAATCTGTGTTCTCTGTCACTGTGTTAATATTGCTGAGGACAGTGGGGGTGTTTTACACTTCACAGGGTGTATCTGACTGTGGGTCATGATATACACAGTGTGTCAGTGAGTGCGTCAATATTAATCTGTGTACTCTGTCAGTGTGTTAATATTGCTGAGGACAGTGGGGGTGTTTTACACTTCACAGGGTGTATCTGACTGTGGGTCATGATATACACAGTGTGTCAGTGAGTGTGTTAATATTAATCTGTGTTCTCTGTCAGTGTGTTAATATTACTGAGGACAGTGGGGGTGTTTGACACTTCACAGGGTTTATCTGACTGTGGGTGATGATATACACAGTGTGTCAGTGAGTGTGTTAATATTAATCTGTGTTCTCTGTCAGTGTGTTAATATTACTGAGGACAGTGGGGGTGTTTTACACTTCACAGGGTGTATCTGACTGTGGGTCATGATATACACAGTATGTCAGTGAGTGTATTAATATTAATCTGTGTTCTCTGTCAGTGTGTTAATATTACTGAGGAAAGTGGGGGTGTTTTACACTTCACAGGGTTTATCTGACAGTGGGTCATGATATACACAGTGTGTCAGTGAGTGTGTTAATATTAATCTGTGTTCTCTGTCAGTGTGTTAATATTGCTGAGGACAGTGGGGATGTTTTACACTTCACAGAGTGTATCTGACTGTGGGTCATGATGTACACAGTGTGTCAGTGACTGTGTTAATATTAATCTGTGTTCTCTGTCAGTGTGTTAATATTCCTGAGGACAGTGGGCATGTTTTCACTTTACAGGGTGTATCTGGCTGTGGGTCATGATATACACAGTGTGTCAGTGAGTGTGTTAATATTAATCTGTGTTCTCTGTCAGTGTGTTAATATTCCTGAGGACAGTGGGGGTGTTTTACACTTCACCGGGTGTATCTGACTGTGGGTCATGACAAACACAGTGTGTCAGTGAGTGTGTTAATATTAATCTGTGTTCTCTGTCAGTGTGTTAATATTCCTGAGGACAGTGGGGGTGTTTTACACTTCACAGGGTGTATCTGACTGTGGGTCATGATATACACAGTGTGTCAGTGAGTCTGTTAATATTAATCTGTGCACTCTGTCAGTGTGTTAATATTCCTGAGGACATTGGGGGTGTTTTACACTTCACAGGGTGTATCTGACTGTGGGTCGTGATGTCCACAGTGTGTCAGTGAGTGTGTTAATATTAATCTGTGTTCTCTGTCAGTGTGTTAATATTCCTGAGGACAGTGGGGGTGTTTTACACTTCACAGGGTGTATCTGACTGTGAGTCATGATGTACACAGTGTGTCAGTGAGTGTGTTAATATTAATCTGTGTTCTCTGTCAGTGTGTTAATATTACTGAGGACAGTGGGGGTGTTGTACACTTCACAGGGTGTATCTGACTGTGGGTCATGATGTACACAGTGTGTCAGTGAGTGTGTTAATATTAATCTGTGTTCTCTGTCAGTGTGTTAATATTACTGAGGACAGTGGGGGTGTTTTACACTTCACAGGGTGTATCTGACTGTGGGTCATGATATACACAGTGTGTCAGTGATTGTGTTAATATTAATCTGTATCCTCTGTCAGTGTGTTAATATTCCTGAGGACAGTGGGGGTGTTTTACACTTCACAGGGTGTATCTAACTGTGGGTCATGATGTACACAGTGTGTCAGTCAGTGTGTTAATATTAATCTGTGTTCTCTGTCAGTGTATTAATATTACTGAGGACAGTGGGGGTGTTTTACACTTCTCAGGGTGTATCTGACTCTGGGTCATGATATACACAGTGTGTCAGTGAGTGTGTTAATATTAATCTGTGTTCTCTGTCAGTGTGTTAATATTACTGAGGACAGTGGGGGTGTTTTACACTTCACAAGGTGTATCTGACTGTGGGTGATGATATACACAGTGTGTCAGTGAGTGTGTTAATATTAATCTGTGTTCTCTGTCAGTGTGTTAATATTACTGAGGACAGTGGGGGTGTTTTACACTTCACAGGGTGTATCTGACTGTGGGTCATGATATACACAGTATGTCAGTGAGTGTATTAATATTAATCTGTGTTCTCTGTCAGTGTGTTAATATTACTGAGGAAAGTGGGGGTGTTTTACACTTCACAGGGTTTATCTGACAGTGGGTCATGATATACACAGTGTGTCAGTGAGTGTGTTAATATTAATCTGTGTTCTCTGTCAGTGTGTTAATATACCTGAGGACAGTGGGGGTGTTTTACACTTCACAGGGTGTATCTGACTGTGGGTCATGATGTACACAGTGTGTCAGTGAGTGTGTTAATATTAATCTGTGTTCTCTGTCAGTGTGTTAATATTACTGAGGATAGTGGGGGTGATTTACACTTCACAGGGTTTATCTGACTCTGGGTCATGATATACACAGTGTGTCAGTGAGTGTGTTAATATTAATCTGTGTTCTCTGTCAGTGTGTTAATATACCTGAGGACAGTGGGGGTGTTTTAGACTTCACAGGGTGTATCTGACTGTGGGTCATGATATACACAGTGTGTCAGTGAGTGTGTTAATATTAATCTGTGTTCTCTGTCAGTGTGTTAATATTACTGAGGACAGTGGGGGTGTTTTACACTTCACCGGGTGTATCTGACTGTGGGTCATGATGTACACAGTGTGTCAGTGAGTGTGTTAATATTAATCTGTGTTCTCTGTCAGTGTGTTAATATTACTGAGGACAGTGGGGGTGATTTACACTTCACAGGGTGTATCTGACTGTTGGTCATGATGTACACAGTGTGTCACTGAGTGTGTCAATATTAATCTGTGTTCTCTGTCACTGTGTTAATATTCCTGAGGACAGTGGGGGTGTTTTACACTTCACAGGGTGAATCTGACTGTGGGTCATGATGTACACAGTGTGTCAGTGAGTGTGTTAATATTAATCTGTGTCTCTGTCAGTGTGTTAATATTCCTGAGGACAGTGGGGGTGTTTTACACTTCACAGGGTGTATCTGACTGTGGGTCATGATATACACAGTGTGTCAGTGTTTGTGTTAAGGTTAATCTGTGTTCTCTGTCACTGTGTTAGTATTCCTGAGGACAGTGGGGGTGTTTTACACTTCACAGGGTGTATCTGACTGTGGGTCATGAAATACACAGTGTGTCAGTGAGTGTGTTAATATTAATCTGTGTTCTCTGTCAGTGTGTTAATATTCCTGAGGACAGTGGGGGTGTTTTACACTTCACAGGGTGTATCTGACTGTGGGTCATGATATACACAGTGTGTCAGTGAGTGTGTTAATATTAATCTGTGTTCTCTGTCAGTGTGTTAGTATTCCTGAGGACAGTGGGGGTGTTTTACACTTCACAGGGTGTATCTGACTGTGGGTCATGATATACACAGTGTGTCAGTGAGTGTGTAAATATTAATCTGTGTTCTCTGTCAGTTTGTTAATATACCTGAGGACAGTGGGGGTGTTTTAAACTTCACAGGGTGTATCTGACTGAGGGTCATGATATACACAGTGTGTCAGTGAGTGTGTTAATATTAATCTGTGTTCTCTGTCGGTGTGTTAATATTCCTGAGGACAGTGGGGGTGTTTTACACTTCACAGGATGTATCTGACTGTGGGTCATGATATACACAGTGTGTCAGTGAGTGTGTTAATATTAATCTGTGTTCTCTGTCAGGTGTTAATATTGCTGAGGACAGTGGGGGTGTTTTACACTTCACAGGGTGTATCTGACTGTGGGTCATGATGTACACAGTATGTCAGTGAGAGTGTTAATACTAATCTGTGTTCTCTGTCAGTGTGTTAATATTACTGAGGACAGTGGGGATGTTTTTCACTTCACAGGGTTTATCTGACTGTGGGTCATGATATACAAAGTGTGTCAGTGAGAGTGTTAATATTAATCTGTGTTCTCTGTCAGTGTGTTAATATTCCTGAGGACATTGGGGGTGTTTTACACTTCACAGGGTGTATCTGACTGTGGGTCATGATATACACAGTGTGTCAGTGAGTGTGTTAATATTAATCTGTGTTCTCTGTCAGTGTGTTAATATTACTGAGGACAGTGGGGGTGTTTTACACTTCACAGGGTTTATCTGACTGTGGGTCATGATATACACAGTGTGTCAGTGAGTGTGTAAATATTAATCTGTGTTCTCTGTCAGTTTGTTAATATACCTGAGGACAGTGGGTGTGTTTTAAACTTCACAGGGTGTATCTGACTGAGGGACATGATATACACAGTGTGTCAGTGAATGTGTTAATATTAATCTGTGTTCTCTGTCAGTGTGTTAATATTACTGAGGACAGTGGGGGTGTTTTACACTTCACCGGGTGTATCTGACTGTGGGTCATGATGTACACAGTGTGTCAGTGAGTGTGTTAATATTAATCTGTGTTCTCTGTCAGTGTGTTAACATTACTGAGGACAGTGGGGGTGTTTTACACTTCACAGGGTTTATCTGACTGTGGGTCATGATATACACAGTGTGTCAGTGAGTGTGTTAATATTAATCTGTGTTCTCTGTCAGTGTGTTAATATTCCTGAGGACATTGGGGGTGTTTTACACTTCACAGGGTGTATCTGACTGTGGGTCATGATTTACACAGTGTGTCAGTGAGTGTGTTAATATTAATCTGTGTTCTCTGTCAGTGTGTTAATATTCCTGAGGACAGTGGGCGTGTTTTATACTTCACAGGGTGTATCTGACTGTGGGTCATGATATACACAGTGTGTCAGTGAGTGAGTTAATATTAATCTGTGTTCTCTGTCACTGTGTTAATATTACTGAGGTCAGTGGGGGTGTTTTACACTTCACAGGGTGTATCTGAATGTGGGTCATGATATACACAGTGTGTCAGTGAGTGTGTTAATATTAATCTGTGTTTTCTGTCAGTGTGTTAATATTCCTAAGGACAGTGGGGGTGTTTTATACTTCACAGGGTGTATCTGACTGTGGGTCATGATATACACAGTATGTCAGTCAGTGTATTAATATTAATCTGTGTTCTCTGTCAGTGTGTTAATATTACTGAGGAAAGTGGGGGTGTTTTACACTTCACAGGGTTTATCTGACAGTGGGTCATGATATACACAGTGTGTCAGTGAGTGTGTTAATATTAATCTGTGTTCTCTGTCAGTGTGTTAATATACCTGAGGACAGTGGGGGTGTTTTACACTTCACAGGGTGTATCTGACTGTGGGTCATGATGTACACAGTGTGTCAGTGAGTGTGTTAATATTAATCTGTGTTCTCTGTCAGTGTGTTAATATTACTGAGGATAGTGGGGGTGATTTACACTTCACAGGGTTTATCTGACTCTGGGTCATGATATACACAGTGTGTCAGTGAGTGTGTTAATATTAATCTGTGTTCTCTGTCAGTGTGTTAATATACCTGAGGACAGTGGGGGTGTTTTAGACTTCACAGGGTGTATCTGACTGTGGGTCATGATATACACAGTGTGTCAGTGAGTGTGTTAATATTAATCTGTGTTCTCTGTCAGTGTGTTAATATTACTGAGGACAGTGGGGGTGTTTTACACTTCACCGGGTGTATCTGACTGTGGGTCATGATGTACACAGTGTGTCAGTGAGTGTGTTAATATTAATCTGTGTTCTCTGTCAGTGTGTTAATATTACTGAGGACAGTGGGGGTGTTTTACACTTCACAGGGTGTATCTGACTGTTGGTCATGATGTACACAGTGTGTCACTGAGTGTGTTAATATTAATCTGTGTTCTCTGTCACTGTGTTAATATTCCTGAGGACAGTGGGGGTGTTTTACACTTCACAGGGTGAATCTGACTGTGGGTCATGATGTACACAGTGTGTCAGTGAGTGCGTTAATATTAATCTGTGTCTCTGTCAGTGTGTTAATATTCCTGAGGACAGTGGGGGTGTTTTACACTTCACAGGGTGTATCTGACTGTGAGTCATGATATACACAGTGTGTCAGTGTTTGTGTTAAGGTTAATCTGTGTTCTCTGTCACTGTGTTAGTATTCCTGAGGACAGTGGGGGTGTTTTACACTTCACAGGGTGTATCTGACTGTGGGTCATGAAATACACAGTGTGTCAGTGAGTGTGTTAATATTAATCTGTGTTCTCTGTCAGTGTGTTAATATTCCTGAGGACAGTGGGGGTGTTTTACACTTCACAGGGTGTATCTGACTGTGGGTCATGATATACACAGTGTGTCAGTGAGTGTGTTAATATTAATCTGTGTTCTCTGTCAGTGTGTTAGTATTCCTGAGGACAGTGGGGGTGTTTTACACTTCACAGGGTGTATCTGACTGTGGGTCATGATATACACAGTGTGTCAGTGAGTGTGTTAATATTAATCTGTGTTCTCTGTCAGTTTGTTAATATACCTGAGGACAGTGGGGGTGTTTTAAACTTCACAGGGTGTATCTGACTGAGGGTCATGATATACACAGTGTGTCAGTGAGTGTGTTAATATTAATCTGTGTTCTCTGTCGGTGTGTTAATATTCCTGAGGACAGTGGGGGTGTTTTACACTTCACAGGATGTATCTGACTGTGGGTCATGATATACACAGTGTGTCAGTGAGTGTGTTAATATTAATCTGTGTTCTCTGTCAGGTGTTAATATTGCTGAGGACAGTGGGGGTGTTTTACACTTCACAGGGTGTATCTGACTGTGGGTCATGATGTACACAGTATGTCAGTGAGAGTGTTAATACTAATCTGTGTTCTCTGTCAGTGTGTTAATATTACTGAGGACAGTGGGGATGTTTTTCACTTCACAGGGTTTATCTGACTGTGGGTCATGATATACACAGTGTGTCAGTGAGAGTGTTAATATTAATCTGTGTTCTCTGTCAGTGTGTTAATATTCCTGAGGACATTGGGGGTGTTTTACACTTCACAGGGTGTATCTGACTGTGGGTCATGATATACACAGTGTGTCAGTGAGTGTGTTAATATTAATCTGTGTTCTCTGTCAGTGTGTTAATATTACTGAGGACAGTGGGGGTGTTTTACACTTCACAGGGTTTATCTGACTGTGGGTCATGATATACACAGTGTGTCAGTGAGTGTGTAAATATTAATCTGTGTTCTCTGTCAGTTTGTTAATATACCTGAGGACAGTGGGGGTGTTTTAAACTTCACAGGGTGTATCTGACTGAGGGTCATGATATACACAGTGTGTCAGTGAATGTGTTAATATTAATCTGTGTTCTCTGTCAGTGTGTTAATATTACTGAGGACAGTGGGGGTGTTTTACACTTCACCGGGTGTATCTGACTGTGGGTCATGATGTACACAGTGTGTCAGTGAGTGTGTTAATATTAATCTGTGTTCTCTGTCAGTGTGTTAACATTACTGAGGACAGTGGGGGTGTTTTACACTTCACAGGGTTTATCTGACTGTGGGTCATGATATACACAGTGTGTCAGTGAGTGTGTTAATATTAATCTGTGTTCTCTGTCAGTGTGTTAATATTCCTGATGACATTGGGGGTGTTTTACACTTCACAGGGTGTATCTGACTGTGGGTCATGATTTACACAGTGTGTCAGTGAGTGTGTTAATATTAATCTGTGTTCTCTGTCAGTGTGTTAATATTCCTGAGGACAGTGGGCGTGTTTTATACTTCACAGGGTGTATCTGACTGTGGGTCATGATATACACAGTGTGTCAGTGAGTGTGTTAATATTAATCTGTGTTCTCTGTCAGTGTGTTAATATTACTGCGGACAGTGGGGGTGTTTTACACTTCACAGGGTTTATCTGACTGTGGGTCATGATATACACAGTGTGTCAGTGAGTGTGTTAATATTAATCTGTGTTCTCTGTCAGTGTGTTAATATACCTGAGGACAGTGGGGGTGTTTTAAACTTCACAGGGTGTATCTGACTGTGGGTCATGATATACACAGTGTGTCAGTGAGTGTGTTAATATTAATCTGTGTTCTCTGTCAGTGTGTTAATATTACTGAGGACAGTGGGGGTGTTTTACACTTCACCGGGTGTATCTGACTGTTGGTCATGATGTACATAGTGTGTCAGTGAGTGTGTTAATATTAATCTGTGTTCTCTGTCAGTGTGTTAATATTACTGAGGACAGTGGGGGTGTTTTGCACTTCACAGGGTGTATCTGACTGTGGGTCATGATGTACACAGTGTGTCAGTGAGTGTGTTAATATTAATCTGTGTTCTCTGTCAGTGTGTTAATATTGCTGAGGACAGTGGGGGTGTTTTACACTTCACAGGGTGTATCTGACTGTGGGTCATGATGTACACAGTGTGTCAGTGAGTGTGTTAATATTAATCTGTGTTCTCTGTCAGTGTGTTAATATTCCTGAGGACAGTGGGTGCGTTTTACAATTCACAAGGTGTATCTGACTGTGGGTCATGATATACACAGTGTGTCAGTGAGTGTGTTAATATTAATCTGTGTTCTCTGTCAGTGTGTTAATATTCCGGAGGCCAGTGGGGGTGTTTGACACTTCACAGGGTGTATCTGACTGTGGGTCATGATATACACAGTGTGTCAGTGAGTGTGTTAATATTAATCTCTGTTCTCTGTCAGTGTGTTAATATTGCTGAGGACAGTGGGGGTGTTTTACACTTCACAGGGTGTATCTGACTGTGGGTCATGATATACACAGTGTGTCAGTGAGTGTGTTAATATTAATCTGTGTTCTCTGTCAGTGTGTTAATATTCCAGAGGACAGTGGGAACGTTTTACACTTCACAGGGTGTATCTGACTGTGGTCATGATATACACAGTATGTCAGTGAATGTGTTAATATTAATCTGTGTTCTCTGTCAGTGTGTTAATATTCCTGAGGACAGTGGGTGTGTTTTACACTTCACAGGTGTATCTGCCTGTGGGTCATGATATACACAGTGTGTCAGTGAGTGTGTGAAAATGAATCTGTGTTCTCTGTCAGTGTGTTAATATTACTGAGGACAGTGGGGGTGTTTTACACTTCACAGGGTTTATCTGACTGTGGGTCATGATACACACAGTGTGTCAGTGAGAGTATTAATATTAATCTGTGTTCTCTGTCAGTGTGTTAATATTACTGAGGACAGTGGGGGTGTTTTACACTTCACAGGGTGTATCTGACTGTGGGTCATGATATACACAGTGTGTCAGTGAGTGTGTTAATATTAATCTGTGTTCTCTGTCAGTGTGTTAATATTACTGAGGACAGTGGGGGTGTTTTACACTTCACAGGGTGTATCTGACTGTGGGTCATGATGTACACAGTGTGTCAGTGAGTGTGTTAATATTAATCTGTGTTCTCTGTCAGTGTGTTAATATTCCTGAGGACAGTGGGGGTGTTTTACACTTCACAGGGTTTATCAGACTGTGGGTCATGATGTACACAGTGTGTCAGTGAGTGTGTTAATATTAATCTGTGTTCTCTGTCAGTGTGTTAATATTCCTGAGGACAGTCGGTGTGTTTTACACTTCACAGGGTGTATCTGACTGTGGGTCATGATGTACACAGTGTGTCAGTGAATGTGTTAATATTAATCTGTGTTCTCTGTCAGTGTGTTAATATTCCTGAGGCCAGTGGGGGTGTTTTACACTTCACAGGGTGTATCTGACTGTGGGTCATGATATACACAGTGTGTCAGTGAGTGTGTTAAGGTTAATCTGTGTTCTCTGTCACTGTGTTAATATTCCTGAGGACAGTGGGGGTGTTTGACACTTCACAGGGTGTATCTGACTGTGGGTCATGATATACACAGTGTGTCAGTGAGTGTGTTAATATTAATCTGTGTTCTCTGTCAGTGTGTTAATATTGCTGAGGACAGTGGGGGTGTTTTACACTTCACAGGGTGTATCTGACTGTGGGTCATGATATACACAGTGTGTCAGTGAGTGCGTCAATATTAATCTGTGTACTCTGTCAGTGTGTTAATATTGCTGAGGACAGTGGGGGTGTTTTACACTTCACAGGGTGTATCTGACTGTGGGTCATGATATACACAGTGTGTCAGTGAGTGTGTTAATATTAATCTGTGTTCTCTGTCAGTGTGTTAATATTCCTGAGGACAGTGGGGGTGTTTTATACTTCACAGGGTGTATCTGACTGTGGGTCATGATATACACAGTGTGTCAGTGAGTGTGTTAATATTAATCTGTGTTCTCTGTCAGTGTGTTAATATTCCTGAGGACAGTGGGTGTATTTTACACTTCACAGGTGTAGCTGACTGTGGGTCATGATATACACAGTGGTTCAGTGAGTGTGTTAAAATTAATCTGTGCTCTCTGTCAGTGTGTTAATATTACTGAGGACAGTGAGGTTGATTTACACTTCACAGGGTTTATCTGACTGTGGGTCATGTTATACACAGAGTGTCAGTGAGTGTGTTAATATTAATCTGTGTTCTCTGTCAATGTGTTAATATACCTGAGGACAGTGGGGGTGTTTTACACTTCACAGGGTGTATCTGACTGTGGGTCATGATATACACAGTGTGTCAGTGAGTGTGTTAATATTAATCTGTGTTCTCTGTCAGTTTGTTCATATTACTGAGGACAGTGGGGGTGTTTTACACTTCACCGGGTGTATCTGACTGTGGGTCATGATGTACACAGTGTGTCAGTGAGTGTGTTAATATTTATCTGTGTTCTCTGTCAGTGTGTTAATATTACTGAGGACAGTGGGGGTGTTTTACACTTCACAGGGTGTATCTGACTGTGGGTCATGATATACACAGTGTGTCAGTGAGTGTGTTAATATTAATCTGTGTTCTCTGACAGTGTGTTAATATTCCTGAGGACAGTGGGGGTGTTTTACACTTCACAGGGTGTATCTGACTGTGGGTCATGATATGCACAGTGTGTCAGTGAGTGTGTTAATATTAATCTGTCTTCTCTGTCAGTGTGTTAATATTCCTGAGGGCAGTGGGGGTGTTTTACACTTCACAGGGTGTATCTGACTGTGGGTCATGATATACACAGTGTGTCAGTGAGTGTGTTGATATTAATCTGTCTTCTCTGTCAGTGTGTTAATATTGCTGAGGACAGTGGGGGTGTTTTACACTTCACAGTGTGTATCTGACTGTGGGTCATGATGTACACAGTGTGTCAGTGAGTGTGTTAATATTAATCTGTGTTCTCTGTCAGTGGGTTAATATTCCTGAGGACAAAGGGGGTGTTTTAAACTTCACAGGGTGTATCTGACTGTTGGTCATGATGTACACAGTGTGTCAGTGAGTGTGTTAATATTAATCTGTGTCTCTGTCAGTGTGTTAATATTCCTGAGGACAGTGGGGGTGTTTTACACGTCACAGGGTGTATCTGACTGTGGGTCATGATATACACAGTGTGTCAGTGAGTGTGTTAATATTAATCTGTGTTCTCTGTCAGTGTGTTAATATTCCTGAGGACAGTGGGGGTGTTTTACACTTCACAGGGTTTAATTGACTGTGGGTCATGATGTACACAGTTTGTCAGTGAGTGTGTTAATATTAATCTGTGTTCTCTGTCAGTTTGTTCATATTACTGAGGACAGTGGGGGTGTTTTACACTTCACCGGGTGTATCTGACTGTGGGTCATGATGTACACAGTGTGTCAGTGAGTGTGTTAATATTTATCTGTGTTCTCTGTCACTGTGTTAATATTACTGAGGACAGTGGGGGTGTTTTACACTTCACAGGGTGTATCTGACTGTGGGTCATGATATACACAGTGTGTCAGTGAGTGTGTTAATATTAATCTGTGTTCTCTGTCAGTGTGTTAATATTACTGAGGACAGTGGGGGTGTTTTACACTTCACCGGGTGTATCTGACTCAGGGTCATGATGTACACAGTGTGTCAGTGAGTGTGTTAATATTAATCTGTGTTCTCTGTCAGTGTGTTCATATTCCTGAGGACAGTGGGGGTGTTTTACACTTCACAGGGTGTATCTGACTGAGGGTCATGATGTACACAGAGTGTCAGTGAGTGTGTTAATATTAATCTGTGTCTCTGTCAGTGTGTTAATATTCCTGAGGACAGTGGGGGGGTTTTACACGTCACAGGGTGTATCTGACTGTGGGTCATGATATACACAGTGTGTCAGTGAGTGTGTTAATATTAATCTGTGTTCTCTGTCAGTGTGTTAATATTCCTGAGGACAGTGGGGGTGTCTTACACTTCACAGGGTTTAATTGACTGTGGGTCATGATGTACACAGTTTGTCAGTGAGTGTGTTAATATTAATCTGTGTTCTCTGTCAGTGGGTTAATATTCCTGAGGACAAAGGGGTGTTTTAAACTTCACAGGGTGTATCTGACTGTTGGTCATGATGTACACAGTGTGTCAGTGAGTGTGTTAATATTAATCTGTGTCTCTGTCAGTGTGTTAATATTCCTGAGGACAGTGGGGGTGTTTTACACTTCACAGGGTGTATCTGACTGTGGGTCATGATATACACAGTGTGTCAGTGAGTGTGTTAATATTAATCTGTGTTCTCTGTCAGTGTGTTAATATTACTGAGGACAGTGGGGGTGTTTTACACTTCACAGGGTGTATCTGACTGTGGGTCATGATATACACAGTGTGTCAGTGAGTGTGTTAATATTAATCTGTGTTCTCTGTCAGGTGTTAATATTGCTGAGGACAGTGGGGGTGTTTTACACTTCACAGTGTGTATCTGACTGTGGGTCATGATGTACACAGTGTGTCAGTGAGTGTGTTAATACTAATCTGTGTTCTCTGTCAGTGTGTTAATATTCCTGAGGACAGTGGGGGTGTTTTACACTTCACAGGGTTTAATTGACTGTGGGTCATGATGTACACAGTTTGTCAGTGAGTGTGTTAATATTAATCTGTGTTCTCTGTCAGTTTGTTCATATTACTGAGGACAGTGGGGGTGTTTTACACTTCACCGGGTGTATCTGACTGTGGGTCATGATGTACACAGTGTGTCAGTGAGTGTGTTAATATTTATCTGTGTTCTCTGTCACTGTGTTAATATTACTGAGGACAGTGGGGGTGTTTTACACTTCACAGGGTGTATCTGACTGTGGGTCATGATATACACAGTGTGTCAGTGAGTGTGTTAATATTAATCTGTGTTCTCTGTCAGTGTGTTAATATTACTGAGGACAGTGGGGGTGTTTTACACTTCACCGGGTGTATCTGACTCAGGGTCATGATGTACACAGTGTGTCAGTGAGTGTGTTAATATTAATCTGTGTTCTCTGTCAGTGTGTTCATATTCCTGAGGACAGTGGGGGTGTTTTACACTTCACAGGGTGTATCTGACTGAGGGTCATGATGTACACAGAGTGTCAGTGAGTGTGTTAATATTAATCTGTGTCTCTGTCAGTGTGTTAATATTCCTGAGGACAGTGGGGGGGTTTTACACGTCACAGGGTGTATCTGACTGTGGGTCATGATATACACAGTGTGTCAATGAGTGTGTTAATATTAATCTGTGTTCTCTGTCAGTGTGTTAATATTCCTGAGGACAGTGGGGGTGTCTTACACTTCACAGGGTTTAATTGACTGTGGGTCATGATGTACACAGTTTGTCAGTGAGTGTGTTAATATTAATCTGTGTTCTCTGTCAGTGGGTTAATATTCCTGAGGACAAAGGGGGTGTTTTAAACTTCACAGGGTGTATCTGACTGTTGGTCATGATGTACACAGTGTGTCAGTGAGTGTGTTAATATTAATCTGTGTCTCTGTCAGTGTGTTAATATTCCTGAGGACAGTGGGGGTGTTTTACACTTCACAGGGTGTATCTGACTGTGGGTCATGATATACACAGTGTGTCAGTGAGTGTGTTAATATTAATCTGTGTTCTCTGTCAGTGTGTTAATATTACTGAGGACAGTGGGGGTGTTTTACACTTCACAGGGTGTATCTGACTGTGGGTCATGATATACACAGTGTGCCAGTGAGTGTGTTAATATTAATCTGTGTTCTCTGTCAGGTGTTAATATTGCTGAGGACAGTGGGGGTGTTTTACACTTCACAGTGTGTATCTGACTGTGGGTCATGATGTACACAGTGTGTCAGTGAGTGTGTTAATACTAATCTGTGTTCTCTGTCAGTGGGTTAATATTCCTGAGGACAAAGGGGGTGTTTTAAACTTCACAGGGTGTATCTGACTGTTGGTCATGATGTACACAGTGTGTCAGTGAGTGTGTTAATATTAATCTGTGTCTCTGTCAGTGTGTTAATATTCCTGAGGACAGTGGGGGTGTTTTACACGTCACAGGGTGTATCTGACTGTGGGTCGTGATATACACAGTGTGTCAGTGAGTGTGTTAATATTAATCTGTGTTCTCTGTCAGTGTGTTAATATTCCTGAGGACAGTGGGGGTGTTTTACACTTCACAGGGTTTAATTGACTGTGGGTCATGATATACACAGTTTGTCAGTGAGAGTGTTAATATTAATCTGTGTTCTCTGTCAGTGGGTTAATATTCCTGAGGACAAAGGGTGTGTTTTAAACTTCACAGGGTGTATCTGACTGTTGGTCATGATGTACACAATGTGTCAGTGAGTGTGTTAATATTAATCTGTGCCTCTGTCAGTGTGTTAATATTCCTGAGGACAGTGGGGGTGTTTTACACTTCACAGGATGTATCTGACTGTGGGTCATGATATACACAGTGTGTCAGTGAGTGTGTTAATATTAATCTGTGTTCTCTGTCAGTGTGTTAATATTACTGAGGACAGTGGGGGTGTTTTACACTTCACAGGGTGTATCTGACTGTGGGTCATGATGTACACAGTTTGTCAGTAAGTGTGTTAATACTAATCTGTGTTCTCTGTCAGTGTGTTAATATTACTGAGGACAGTGGGGATGTTTTACACTTCACAGGGTTTATCTGACTGTGGGTCATGATATACACAGTGTGTCAGTGAGAGTGTTGATATTAATCTGTGTTCTCTGTCAGTGTGTCAATATTCCTGAGGACTTTGGGGGTGTTTTACACTTCACAGGGTGTATCTGACTGTGGGTCATGATATACACAGTGTGTCAGTGAGTGTGTTAATATTAATCTGTGTTCCCTGTCAGTGTGTTAATATTCCTGAGGACAGTGGGGGTGTTTTAAACTTCACAGGGTGTATCTGACTGTGGGTCATGATATACACAGTATGTCAGTGAGTGTGTTAATATTAATCTGTGTTCTCTGTCAGTGTGTTAATATTCCTGAGGACAGTGGGGGTGTTTTACATTTCACAGGGTGTATCTGACTGTGGGTCATGATATACACAGTGTGTCAGTGAGTGTGTTAATATTAATCTGTGTTCTCAATCAGTGTGTTAATATTACTGAGGACAGTGGGGGTGTTTTACACTTCACAGGGTTTATCTGACTGTGGGTCATGATGTACACAGTGTGTCAGTGAGTGTGTTAATATTAATCTGTGTTCTCAGTCAGTGTGTTAATATTACTGAGGACAGTGGGGGTGTTTTACACTTCACAGGGTGTATCTGACTGTGGGTCATGATGTACACAGTGTGTCAGTGAGTGTGTTAATATTAATCTGTGTTCTCTGTCAGTGTGTTAATATTCCTGAGGACAGTGGGAGTGTTTTACACTTCACAGGGTGTATCTGACTGTGGGTCATGATGTACACAGTGTGTCAGTGAGTGTGTTAATATTAATCTGTGTACTCTGTCAGTGTGTTAATATTACTGAGGACAGTGGGGGTGTTTTACACTTCACAGGGTGTATCTGACTGTGGGTCATGATATACACAGAGTGTCAGTGAGTGTGTTAATATTAATCTGTGTTCTCTGTCAGTGTGTTAATATTCCTGAGGACAGTGGGGGTGTTTTACACTTCACAGGGTGTATCTGACTGTGGGTCATGTTGTACACAGTGTGTCAGTGAGTGTGTTAATATTAATCTGTGTTCTCTGTCATTGTGTTAATATTGCTGAGGACAGTGGTGGTGTTTTACACTTCACCGGGTGTATCTGACTGTGGGTCATGATGTGCACAGTGTGGCAGTGAGTGTGTTAATGTTAATCTGTGTTCTCTGTCAGTGTGTTAATATTACTGAGGACAGTGGGGGTGTTTTACAATTCACAGGGTGTATCTGACTCTGGGTCATGATGTGCACAGTGTGTCAGTGAGTGTGTTAATATTAATCTGTGTTCTCTGTCAGTGTGTTAATATTCCTGAGGACAGTGGGGGTGTTTTACACTTCACCGGGTGTATCTGACTGTGAGTCATGATATACACAGTGTGTCAGTGAGTGTGTTAATATTAATCTGTGTCCTCTGTCAGTGTGTTAATATTGCTGAGGACAGTGGGGGTGTTTTACACTTCACAGGGTGTATCTGACTGTGGGTCATGATATACACAGTGTGTCAGTGAGTGTGTCAATATTAATCTGTGTTCTCTGCCAGTGTGTTAATATTCCTGAGGACAGTGGGGGTGTTTTACACTTCACAGGGTGTATCTGACTGTGGGTCATGATATACACAGTGTGTCAGAGAGTGTGTTAATATTAATCTGTGTTCTCTGTCAGTGTGTTAATATTCCTGAGGACAGTGGGGGTGTTTTACACTTCACAGGGTGTATCTGACTGTGGGTCATGATATACACAGTGTGTCAGAGAGTGTGTTAATATTAATCTGTGTTCTCTGTCAGTGTGTTAATATTACTGAGGACAGTGGGGGTGTTTTACACTTCACAGGGTTTATCTGACTGTGGGTCATGATGTACACAGTGTGTCAGTGAGTGTGTTAATATTAATCTGTGTTCTCAGTCAGTGTGTTAATATTACTGAGGACAGTGGGGGTGTTTTACACTTCACAGGGTGTATCTGACTGTGGGTCATGATGTACACAGTGTGTCAGTGAGTGTGTTAATATTAATCTGTGTTCTCTGTCAGTGTGTTAATATTCCTGAGGACAGTGGGAGTGTTTTACACTTCACAGGGTGTATCTGACTGTGGGTCATGATGTACACAGTGTGTCAGTGAGTGTGTTAATATTAATCTGTGTACTCTGTCAGTGTGTTAATATTACTGAGGACAGTGGGGGTGTTTTACACTTCACAGGGTGTATCTGACTGTGGGTCATGATATACACAGAGTGTCAGTGAGTGTGTTAATATTAATCTGTGTTCTCTGTCAGTGTGTTAATATTCCTGAGGACAGTGGGGGTGTTTTACACTTCACAGGGTGTATCTGACTGTGGGTCATGTTGTACACAGTGTGTCAGTGAGTGTGTTAATATTAATCTGTGTTCTCTGTCATTGTGTTAATATTGCTGAGGACAGTGGTGGTGTTTTACACTTCACCGGGTGTATCTGACTGTGGGTCATGATGTGCACAGTGTGGCAGTGAGTGTGTTAATGTTAATCTGTGTTCTCTGTCAGTGTGTTAATATTACTGAGGACAGTGGGGGTGTTTTACAATTCACAGGGTGTATCTGACTCTGGGTCATGATGTGCACAGTGTGTCAGTGAGTGTGTTAATATTAATCTGTGTTCTCTGTCAGTGTGTTAATATTCCTGAGGACAGTGGGGGTGTTTTACACTTCACCGGGTGTATCTGACTGTGAGTCATGATATACACAGTGTGTCAGTGAGTGTGTTAATATTAATCTGTGTCCTCTGTCAGTGTGTTAATATTGCTGAGGACAGTGGGGGTGTTTTACACTTCACAGGGTGTATCTGACTGTGGGTCATGATATACACAGTGTGTCAGTGAGTGTGTCAATATTAATCTGTGTTCTCTGCCAGTGTGTTAATATTCCTGAGGACAGTGGGGGTGTTTTACACTTCACAGGGTGTATCTGACTGTGGGTCATGATATACACAGTGTGTCAGAGAGTGTGTTAATATTAATCTGTGTTCTCTGTCAGTGTGTTAATATTCCTGAGGACAGTGGGGGTGTTTTACACTTCACAGGGTGTATCTGACTGTGGGTCATCATATACACTGTTTGTCAGTGAGTGTGTTAATATTAATCTGTGTACTCTGTCAGTGTGTTAATATTACTGAGGACAGTGGGGGTGTTTTACACTTCACAGGGTGTATCTGACTGTGGGTCATGATATACACAGTGTGTCAGTGAGTGTGTTAATATTAATCTGTGTTCTCTGTCAGTGTGTTAATATTCCTGAGGACAGTGGGGGTGTTTTACACTTCACAGGGTGTATCTGACTGTGGGTCATGATATACACAGTGTGTCAGTGAGTGTGTTAATATTAATCTGTGTACTCTGTCAGTGTGTTAATATTACTGAAGACAGTGGGGGTGTTTTACACTTCACCGGGTGTATCTGACTGTGGGTCATGATGTACACAGTGTGTCAGTGAGAGTGTTAATATTAATCTGAGTTCTCTGTCAGTGTGTTAATATTCCTGAGGACAGTGGGGGTGTTTTACACTTCACAGGGTGTATCTGACTGTGGGTCATGATATACACAGTGTGTCAGTGAGTGTGTTAATATTAATCTGTGTTCTCAATCAGTGTGTTAATATTACTGAGGACAGTGGGGGTGTTTTACACTTCACAGGGTTTATCTTACTGTGGGTCATGATGTTCACAGTGATTCAGTGAGTGTGTTAATATTAATCTGTGTTCTCTGTCAGTGTGTTAATATTACTGAGGACAGTGGGGGTGTTTTACACTTCACAGGGTGTATCTGACTGTGGGTCATGATGTACACAGTGTGTCAGTGAGTGTGTTAATATTA
This sequence comes from Heterodontus francisci, assembly GCF_036365525.1. Classification (NCBI taxonomy): domain Eukaryota; kingdom Metazoa; phylum Chordata; class Chondrichthyes; order Heterodontiformes; family Heterodontidae; genus Heterodontus; species Heterodontus francisci. The sequence goes on along the minus strand of NW_027141485.1, from coordinate 2,544,050 downwards.
ATCTGTGTTCTCTGTCAGTGTGGTAATATTACTGAGGACAGTGGGGTTGTTTTACACTTCACAGGGTGTATCTGACTGTGGGTCATGATATACACATTGTGTCAGTGAGTGTGTTAATATTAATCTGTGTTCTCTGTCAGTGTGTTAATATTCCTGAGGACAGTGGGGGTGTTTTACACTTCACCGGGTGTATCTGACTGTGGGTCATGATATACACAGTGTGTCAGTGAGTGTGTTAATATTAATCTGTGTTCTCTGTCAGTGTGTTAATATTCCTGAGGACAGTGGGGGTGTTTTACAATTAACCGGGTTTATCTGACTGTGAGTCATGATATACACAGTGTGTCAGTGAGTGTGTTAATATTAATCTGTGTTCTCTGTCAGTGTGTTAATATTGCCAAGGACAGTGCGGGTGTTTTACACTTCACAGGGTTTATCTGGCTGTGGGTCATGATGTACACAGTGTGTCAGTGAGTGTGTTAATATTAATCTGTGTTCTCTGTCAGTGTGTCAATATTCCTGAGGACATTTGGGGTGTTTTACACTTGACAGGGTGTATCTGACTGTGGGTCATGATATACACAGTGTGTCAGTGAGTGTGTCAATATTAATCTGTGTTCTCTGCCAGTGTGTTAATATTACTGAGGACAGTGGGGGTGTTTTACACTTCACAGGGTTTATCTGACTGTGGGTCATGATGTACACAGTGTGTCAGTGAGTGTGTTAATATTAATCTGTGTTCTCTGTCAGTGTGTTAATATTCCTGAGGACAGTGGGGGTGTTTTACACTTCACAGGGTGTATCTGACTGTGGGTCATGATATACACAGTGTATCAGTGAGTGTGTTAATATTAATCTGTGTTCTCTGTCAGTGTGTTAATATTCCTGAGGACAGTGGGGGTGTTTTACACTTCACAGGGTGTATCTGACTGTGGGTCATGATATACACATTGTGTCAGTGAGTGTGTTAATATTAATCTGTGTTCTCTGTCAGTGTGTTAATATTCCTGAGCACAGTGGGGATGTTTTACACTTCACAGGGTTTATCTGACTGTGGGTCATGATATACACAGTGTGTCAGTGAGTGTGTTAATATTAATCTGTGTTCTCTGTCAGTGTGTTAATATTACTGAGGACAGTGGGGGTGTTTTACACTTCACCGGGTGTATCTGACTGTGGGTCATGATGTACACAGTGTGTCAGTGAGTGTGTTAATATTAATCTGTGTTCTCTGTCAGTGTGTTCATATTCCTGAGGACAGTGGGGGTGTTTTACACTTCACAGGGTGTATCTGACTGTGGGTCATGATATACACAGTGTGTCAGTGAGTGTGTTAATATTAATCTGTGTACTCTGTCAGTGTGTTAATATTACTGAGGACAGTGGGGGTGTTTTACACTTCACAGGGTTTATCCGACTGTGGGTCATGATATACACAGTGTGTCAGTGAGTGTGTTAATATTAATCTGTATTCTCTGTCAGTGTGTTAATATTCCTGAGGACATTGGGGGTGTTTTGCACTTCACCGGGTGTATCTGACTGTGAGTCATGATATACACAGTGTGTCAGTGAGTGTGTTAATATTAATCTGTGTTCTCTGTCAGTGTGTTAATATTGCTAAGGACAGTGGGGGTGTTTTACACTTCACAGGGTGTATCTGGCTGTGGGTCATGATGGACACAGTGTGTCAGTGAGTGTGTTAATATTAATCTGTGTTCTCTGTCAGTGTGTTAATATTTCTGAGGACAGTGGGGGTGTTTTACACTTCACAGGGTGTATCTGACTGTGGGTCATGATATACACAGTATGTCAGTGAGTGTGTTAATATTAATCTGTGTTCTCTGTCAGTGTGTTAATATTCCTGAGGACAGTGGGGGTGTTTTACATTTCACAGGGTGTATCTGACTGTGGGTCATGATATACACAGTGTGTCAGTGAGTGTGTTAATATTAATCTGTGTTCTCAATCAGTGTGTTAATATTCCTGAGGACAGTGGGGGTGTTTTACACTTCACAGGGTTTATCTGACTGTGGGTCATGATGTACACAGTGTGTCAGTGAGTGTGTTAATATTAATCTGTGTTCTCAGTCAGTGTGTTAATATTACTGAGGACAGTGGGGGTGTTTTACACTTCACAGGGTGTATCTGACTGTGGGTCATGATGTACACAGTGTGTCAGTGAGTGTGTTAATATTAATCTGTGTTCTCTGTCAGTGTGTTAATATTCCTGAGGACAGTGGGAGTGTTTTGCACTTCACAGGGTGTATCTGACTGTGGGTCATGATGTACACAGTGTGTCAGTGAGTGTGTTAATATTAATCTGTGTACTCTGTCAGTGTGTTAATATTACTGAGGACAGTGGGGGTGTTTTACACTTCACAGGGTGTATCTGACTGTGGGTCATGATATACACAGTGTGTCAGTGAGTGTGTTAATATTAATCTGTGTTCTCTGTCAGTGTGTTAATATTCCTGAGGACAGTGGGGGTGTTTTACACTTCACAGGGTGTATCTGACTGTGGGTCATGTTGTACACAGTGTGTCAGTGAGTGTGTTAATATTAATCTGTGTTCTCTGTCATTGTGTTAATATTGCTGAGGACAGTGGTGGTGTTTTACACTTCACCGGGTGTATCTGACTGTGGGTCATGATGTGCACAGTGTGTCAGTGAGTGTGTTAATGTTAATCTGTGTTCTCTGTCAGTGTGTTAATATTACTGAGGACAGTGGGGGTGTTTTACAATTCACAGGGTGTATCTGACTCTGGGTCATGATGTGCACAGTGTGTCAGTGAGTGTGTTAATATTAATCTGTGTTCTCTGTCAGTGTGTTAATATTCCTGAGGACAGTGGGGGTGTTTTACACTTCACCGGGTGTATCTGACTGTGAGTCATGATATACACAGTGTGTCAGTGAGTGTGTTAATATTAATCTGTGTCCTCTTTCAGTGTGTTAATATTGCTAAGGACAGTGGGGGTGTTTTACACTTCACAGGGTGTATCTGACTGTTGGTCATGATATACACAGTGTGTCAGTGAGTGTGTCAATATTAATCTGTGTTCTCTGCCAGTGTGTTAATATTCCTGAGGACAGTGGGGGTGTTTTACACTTCACAGGGTGTATCTGACTGTGGGTCATGATATACACAGAGTTTCAGAGAGTGTGTTAATATTAATCTGTGTTCTCTGTCAGTGTGTTAATATTCCTGTGGACAGTGGGGGTGTTTTACACTTCACAGGGTGTATCTGACTGTGGGTCATCATATACACTGTTTGTCAGTGAGTGTGTTAATATTAATCTGTGTACTCTGTCAGTGTGTTAATATTACTGAGGACAGTGGGGGTGTTTTACACTTCACAGGGTGTATCTGACTGTGGGTCATGATATACACAGTGTGTCAGTGAGTGTGTTAATATTAATCTGTGTTCTCTGTCAGTGTGTTAATATTCCTGAGGACAGTGGGGGTGTTTTACACTTCACAGGGTGTATCTGACTGTGGGTCATGATATACACAGTGTGTCAGTGAGTGTGTTAATATTAATCTGTGTACTCTGTCAGTGTGTTAATATTACTGAAGACAGTGGGGGTGTTTTACACTTCACCGGGTGTATCTGACTGTGGGTCATGATGTACACAGTGTGTCAGTGAGTGTGTTAATATTAATCTGTGTTCTCTGTCAGTGTGTTAATATTCCTGAGGACAGTGGGGGTGTTTTACACTTCACAGGGTGTATCTGACTGTGGGTCATGATATACACAGTGTGTCAGTGAGTGTGTTAATATTAATCTGTGTTCTCAATCAGTGTGTTAATATTACTGAGGACAGTGGGGGTGTTTTACACTTCACAGGGTTTATCTGACTGTGGGTCATGATGTTCACAGTGATTCAGTGAGTGTGTTAATATTAATCTGTGTTCTCTGTCAGTGTGTTAATATTACTGAGGACAGTGGGGGTGTTTTACACTTCACAGGGTGTATCTGACTGTGGGTCATGATGTACACAGTGTGTCAGTGAGTGTGTTAATATTAATCTGAGTTCTCTGTCAGTGTGGTAATATTACTGAGGACAGTGGGGTTGTTTTACACTTCTCAGGGTGTATCTGACTGTGGGTCATGATATACACATTGTGTCAGTGAGTGTGTTAATATTAATCTGTGTTCTCTGTCAGTGTGTTCATATTCCTGAGGACAGTGGGGGTGTTTTACACTTCACCGGGTGTATCTGACTGTGGGTCATGATATACACAGTGTGTCAGTGAGTGTGTTAATATTAATCTGTGTTCTCTGTCAGTGTGTTAATATTCATGAGGACAGTGGGGGTGTTTTACACTTCACAGGGTGTATCTGACTGTGGGTCATGATATACACAGTGTGTCAGTGAGTGTGTTAATATTAATCTGTGTTCTCTGTCAGTGTGTTAATATTACTGAGGACAGTGGGGGTGTTTTACACTTCACAGGGTGTATCTGACTGTGGGTCATGATGTACACAGTATGTCAGTGAGTGTGTTAATATTAATATGTGTTCTCTGTCAGTGTGTTAATATTCCTGAGGACAGTGGGGGTGTTTTACAATTAACCGGGTGTATCTGACTGTGAGTCATGATATACACAGTGTGTCAGTGAGTGTGTTAATATTAATCTGTGTTCTCTGTCAGTGTGTTAATATTGCCAAGGACAGTGCGGGTGTTTTACACTTCACAGGGTGTATCTGGCTGTGGGTCATGATGTACACAGTGTGTCAGTGAGTGTGTTAATATTAATCTGTGTTCTCTGTCAGTGTGTCAATATTCCTGAGGACATTTGGGGTGTTTTACACTTGACAGGGTGTATCTGACTGTGGGTCATGATATACACAGTGTGTCAGTGAGTGTGTCAATATTAATCTGTGTTCTCTGCCAGTGTGTTAATATTACTGAGGACAGTGGGGGTGTTTTACACTTCACAGGGTTTATCTGACTGTGGGTCATGATGTACACAGTGTGTCAGTGAGTGTGTTAATATTAATCTGTGTTCTCTGTCAGTGTGTCAATATTCCTGAGGACAGTGGGGGTGTTTTACACTTCACAGGGTGTATCTGACTGTGGGTCATGATATACACAGTGTATCAGTGAGTATGTTAATATTAATCTGTGTTCTCTGTCAGTGTGTTAATATTCCTGAGGACAGTGGGGGTGTTTTACACTTCACAGGGTGTATCTGACTGTGGGTCATGATATACACATTGTGTCAGTGAGTGTGTTAATATTAATCTGTGTTCTCTGTCAGTGTGTTAATATTCCTGAGCACAGTGGGGATGTTTTACACTTCACAGGGTTTATCTGACTGTGGGTCATGATATACACAGTGTGTCAGTGAGTGTGTTAATATTAATCTGTGTTCTCTGTCAGTGTGTTAATATTACTGAGGACAGTGGGGGTGTTTTACACTTCACAGGGTGTATCTGACTGTGGGTCATGATATACACAGTGTGTCAGTGAGTGTGTTAATATTAATCTGTGTTCTCTGTCAGTGTGTTAATATTCATGAGGACAGTGGGGGTGTTTTACACTTCACAGGGTGTATCTGACTGTGGGTCATGATATACACAGTGTGTCAGTGAGTGTGTTAATATTAATCTGTGTTCTCTGTCAGTGTGTTAATATTACTGAGGACAGTGGGGGTGTTTTACACTTCACAGGGTGTATCTGACTGTGGGTCATGATGTACACAGTATGTCAGTGAGTGTGTTAATATTAATATGTGTTCTCTGTCAGTGTGTTAATATTCCTGAGGACAGTGGGGGTGTTTTACAATTAACCGGGTGTATCTGACTGTGAGTCATGATATACACAGTGTGTCAGTGAGTGTGTTAATATTAATCTGTGTTCTCTGTCAGTGTGTTAATATTGCCAAGGACAGTGGGGGTGTTTTACACTTCACAGGGTGTATCTGACTGTGTGTCATGATATACACATTGTGTCAGTGAGTGTGTTAATATTAATCTGTGTTCTCTGTCAGTGTGTTAATATTCCTGAGCACAGTGGGGATGTTTTACACTTCACAGGGTTTATCTGACTGTGGGTCATGATATACACAGTGTGTCAGTGAGTGTGTTAATATTAATCTGTGTTCTCTGTCAGTGTGTTAATATTACTGAGGACAGTGGGGGTATTTTACACTTCACAGGGTGTATCTGACTGTGGGTCATGATATACACAGTGTGTCAGTGAGTGTGTTAATATTAATCTGTGTACTCTGTCAGTGTGTTAATATTACTGAGGACAGTGGGGCTGTTTTGCACTTCACCGGGTGTATCTGACTGTGGGTCATGATGTACACAGTGTGTCAGTGAGTGTGTTAATATTAATCTGTTTTCTCTGTCAGTGTGTTAATATTCCTGAGGACAGTGGGGGTGTTTTACACTTCACAGTGTGTATCTGACTGTGGGTCATGATATACACAGTATGTCAGTGAGTTTGTTAATATTAATCTGTGTTCTCTGTCAGTGTGTTAATATTCCTGAGGACAGTGAGGGTGTTTTACACTTCACAGGGTGTATCTGACTGTGGGTCATGATGTACACAGTGTGTCAGTGAGTGTTTTAATATTAATCTGTGTACTCTGTCAGTGTGTTAATATTACTGAGGACAGTGGGGGTGTTTTACACTTCACAGGGTTTATCTGACTGTGGGTCATGATATACACAGTGTGTCAGTGAGTGTGTTAATATTAATCTGTGTTCTCTGTCAGTGTGTTAATATTCCTGAGGACAGTGGGGGTGTTTTACACTTCACCGGGTGTATCTGACTGTGGGTCATGATATACACAGTGTGTCAGTGAGTGTGTTAATATTAATCTGTGTTCTCTGTCAGTGTGTTAATATTCCTGAGGACAGTGAGGGTGTTTTACACTTCACAGGGTGTATCTGACTGTGGGTCATGATATACACAGTGTGTCAGTGAGTGTGTTAATATTAATCTGTGTTCTCTGTCAGTGTGTTAATATTGCTGAGGACAGTGGGGGTGTTTTACACTTCACCGGGTGTATCTGACTGTGGGTCATGATGTACACAGTGTGTCAGTGAGTGTGTTAATATTAATCTGTCTTCTCTGTCAGTGTGTTGGTATTACTGAGGACAGTGGGGGTGTTTTACACTTCACAGGGTGTATCTGATTCTGGGTCATGATGTACACAGTGTGTCAGTGAGTGTGTTAATATTAATCTGTGTTCTCTGTCAGTGTGTTAATATTCCTGAGGACAGTGGGGGTGTTTTGCACTTCACCGGGTGTATCTGACTGTGAGTCATGATATACACAGTGTGTCAGTGAGTGTGTTAATATTAATCTGTGTTCTCTGTCAGTGTGTTAATATTGCTGAGGACAGTGGGGGTATTTTACACTTCACAGGATATATCTGGCTGTGGGTCATGATGTACACAGTGTGTCAGTGAGTGTGTTAATATTAATCTGTGTTCTCTGTCAGTGTGTTAATATTGCTGAGGACAGTGGGGGTGTTTTACACTTCACAGGGTGTATCTGACAGTGGGTCATGATATACACAGTGTGTCAGTGAGTGTGTCAATATTAATCTGTGTTCTCTGTCAGTGTGTTAATATTGCTGAGGACAGTGGGGGTGTTTTACACTTCACAGGGTTTATCTGACTGTGGGTCATGATGTACACAGTGTGTCAGTGAGTGTGTTAATATTAATCTGTGTTCTCTGTCAGTGTGTTAATATTCCTGAGGACAGTGGGGATGTTTTACACTTCACAGGGTTTATCTGACTGTTGGTCATGATGTACACAGTGTGTCAGTGAGTGTGTTAATATTAACCTGTGTTCTCTGTCAGTGTGTTAATATTCCTGAGGACAGTGGGAGTGTTTTACACTTCACAGGGTTTATCTGACTGTGCGTCATGATGTACACAGTGTGTCAGTGAGTGTGTTAATATTAATCTGTGTTCTCTGTCAGTGTGTTCATATTACTGAGGACAGTGGGGATTTGTTACACTTCACAGGGTGTATCTGACTGTGTTTCATGATATACACAGTGTGTCAGTGAGTGTGTTAATATTAATCTGTGTTCTCTGTCAGTGTGTTAATATTACTGAGGACAGTGGGGATATTTTACACTTCACAGGGTGTATCTGACTGTGGGTCATGATATACACAGTGTGTCAGTGAGTATGTTAATATTAATCTGTGTTCTCTGTCAGTGTGTTAATATTCCTGAGGATAGTGGGGGTGTTTTACACTTCACAGGGTGTAACTGACTGTGGGTCATGATATACACAGTGTGTCAGTGAGTGTGTTAATATTAATCTGTGTACTCTGTCAGTGTGTTAATATTACTGAGGACAGTGGGGTGTTTTACACTTCACAGGGTGTATCTGACTGTGGGTCATGATGTACACAGTGTGTCAGTGAGTGCGTTAATATTAATCTGTCTTCTCTGTCAGTGTGTTAATATTAATGAGGACAGTGGGGGTGTTTTACACTTCACAGGGTGTATCTGACTCTGGGTCATGATGTACACAGTGTGTCAGTGAGCGTGTTAATATTAATCTGTGTTCTCTGTCAGTGTGTTAATATTCCTGAGGACAGTGGGGGTGTTTTACACTTCACCGGGTGTATCTGACTGTGAGTCATGATATACACAGTGTGTCAGTGAGTGTGTTAATATTAATCTGTGTTCTCTGTCAGTGTGTTAATATTGCTGAGGACAGTGGGGGTGTTTTACACTTCACAGGGTATATCTGGCTGTGGGTCCTGATGTACACAGTGTGTCAGTGAGTGTGTTAATATTAATCTGTGTTCTCTGTCAGTGTGTTAATATGCCTGAGGACAGTGGGAGTGTTTTACACTTCACAGGGTTTATCTGACTGTGGGTCATGATGTACACAGTGTGTCAGTGAGTGTGTTAATATTAATCTGTGTTCTCTGTCAGTGTGTTCATATTACTGAGGACAGTGGGGATTTTTTACACTTCACAGGGTGTATCTGACTGTGGGTCATGATATACACAGTGTGTCAGTGAGTGTGTTAATATTAATCTGTGTTCTCTGTCAGTGTGTTAATATTACTGAGGACAGTGGGGATGTTTTACACTTCACAGGGTGTATCTGAATGTGGGTCATTATATACACAGTGTGTCAGTGAGTGTGTTAATATTAATCTGTGTTCTCTGTCAGTGTGATAATATTGCTGACGACAGTGGGGGTGTTTTACACTTCACAGGGTGTATCTGACTGTGGGTCATGATATACACAGTATGTCAGTGAGTGTGTTAATATTAATCTGTGTTCTCTGTCAGTGTGTTAATATTCCTGAGGATAGTGGGGGTGTTTTACACTTCACAGGGTGTAACTGACTGTGGGTCATGATATACACAGTGTGTCAGTGAGTGTGTTAATATTAATCTGTGTACTCTGTCAGTGTGTTAATATTACTGAGGACAGTGGGGTTGTTTTACACTTCACAGGGTGTATCTGACTGTGGGTCATGATGTACACAGTGTGTCAGTGAGTGTGTTAATATTAATCTGTGTACTCTGTCAGTGTGTTAATATTACTGAGGACAGTGGGGGTGTTTTACACTTCACAGGGTGTATCTGACTGTGGGTCATGATATACACAGTGTGTCAGTGAGTGTGTTAATATTAATCTGTGTTCTCTGTCACTGTGTTAATATTCCTGAGGACAGTGGGGGTGTTTTACACTTCACAGGGTGTATCTGACTGTGGGTCATGATATACACAGTGTGTCAGTGAGTGTGTTAATATTAATCTGTGTTCTCTGTCAGTGTGTTACTATTACTGAGGACAGTGGGGGTGTTTTACACTTCACAGGGTTTATCTGACTGTGGGTCATGATGTACACAGTGTGTCAGTGAGTGTGTTAATATTAATCTGTGTTCTCTGTCAGTGTGTTAATATTACTGAGGACAGTGGGGGTGTTTTACACTTCACAGGGTGTATCTGACTGTGGATCATGATGTACACAGTGTGTCAGTGAGTGTGTTAATATTAATCGGTGTTCTCTGTCAGTGTGTTAATATTCCTGAGGACAGTGGGGGTGTTTTACACTTCACAGGGTTTATCTGACTGTGGGTCATGATGTACACAGTGTGTCAGTGAGTGTGTTAATATTAATCTGTGTACTCTGTCAGTGTGTTAATATTACTGAGGACAGTGGGTGTGTTTTACACTTCACAGGGTGTATCTGACTGTGGGTCATGATATACACAGTGTGTCAGTGAGTGTGTTAATATTAATCTGTGTTCTCTGTCAGTGTGTTAATATTCCTGAGGACAGTGGGGGTGTTTTACACTTCACCGGGTGTATCTGACTGTGGGTCATGATATACACAGTGTGTCAGTGAGTGTGTTAATATTAATCTGTGTTCTCTGTCAGTGTGTTAATACTCCTGAGGACAGTGGGTGTGTTTTACACTTCACAGGGTGTATCTGACTGTGGGTCATGATATACACAGTGTGTCAGTGAGTGTGTTAATATTCATCTCTGTTCCCTGTCAGTGTGTTAATATTCCTGAGGACAGTGGGGGTGTTTTACACTTCACCGGGTGTATCTGACTGTGGGTCATGATATACACAGTGTGTCAGTGAGTGTGTTAATATTAATCTGTGTTCTCTGTCAGTGTGTTAATATTGCTAAGGACAGTGGGGGTGTTTTACACTTCACAGGGTGTATCTGGCTGTGGGTCATGATGTACACGGTGTGTCAGTGAGTGTGTTAATATTAATCTGTGTTCTCTGTCAGTGTGTTAATATTGCTAAGGGCAGTGGGGGTGTTTTACACTTCACAGGGTGTATCTGGCTGTGGGTCATGATGTACACAGTGTGTCAGTGAGTGTGTTAATATTAATCTGTGTTCTCTGTCACTGTGTTAATATTCCTGAGGACAGTGGGGGTGTTTTACACTTCACAGGGTGTATCTGACTGTGGGTCATGATATACACAGTGTGTCAGTGAGTGTGTTAATATTAATCTGTGTACTCTGTCAGTGCGTTAATATTACTGAGGACAGTGGGGGTGTTTTACACTTCACCGGGTGTATCTGACTGTGGGTCATGATGTACACAGTGTGTCAGTGACTGTGTTAATATTAATCTGTGTTCTCTGTCAGTGTGTTACTATTACTGAGGACAGTGGGGGTGTTTTACACTTCACAGGGTTTATCTGACTGTGGGTCATGATGTACACAGTGTGTCAGTGAGTGTGTTAATATTAATCTGTGTCCTCTGTCAGTGTGTTAATATTACTGAGGACAGTGGGGGTGTTTTACACTTCACAGGGTGTATCTGACTGTGGATCATGATGTACACAGTGTGTCAGTGAGTGTGTTAATATTAATCGGTGTTCTCTGTCAGTGTGTTAATATTCCTGAGGACAGTGGGGGTGTTTTACACTTCACAGGGTTTATCTGACTGTGGGTCATGATGTACACAGTGTGTCAGTGAGTGTGTTAATATTAATCTGTGTACTCTGTCAGTGTGTTAATATTACTGAGGACAGTGGGTGTGTTTTACACTTCACAGGGTGTATCTGACTGTGGGTCATGATATACACAGTGTGTCAGTGAGTGTGTTAATATTAATCTGTGTTCTCTGTCAGTGTGTTAATATTCCTGAGGACAGTGGGGGTGTTTTACACTTCACCGGGTGTATCTGACTGTGGGTCATGATATACACAGTGTGTCAGTGAGTGTGTTAATATTAATCTGTGTTCTCTGTCAGTGTGTTAATACTCCTGAGGACAGTGGGGGTGTTTTACACTTCACAGGGTGTATCTGACTGTGGGTCATGATATACACAGTGTGTCAGTGAGTGTGTTAATATTCATCTCTGTTCCCTGTCAGTGTGTTAATATTCCTGAGGACAGTGGGGGTGTTTTACACTTCACCGGGTGTATCTGACTGTGGGTCATGATATACACAGTGTGTCAGTGAGTGTGTTAATATTAATCTGTGTTCTCTGTCAGTGTGTTAATATTGCTAAGGACAGTGGGGGTGTTTTACACTTCACAGGGTGTATCTGGCTGTGGGTCATGATGTACACGGTGTGTCAGTGAGTGTGTTAATATTAATCTGTGTTCTCTGTCAGTGTGTTAATATTGCTGAGGACAGTGGGGGTGTTTTACACTTCACAGGGTGTATCTGACTGTGGGTCATGATATACACAGTGTGTCAGTGAGTGTGTCAATATTAATCTGTGTTCTCTGTCAGTGTGTTAATATTACTGAGGACAGTGGGGGTGTTTTACGCTTCACAGGGTTTATCTGACTGTGGGTCATGATGTACACAGTGTGTCAGTGAGTGTGTTAATATTACGCTGTGTTCTCTGTCAGTGTGTTAATATTCCTGAGGACAGTGGGCATGTATTACACTTCACAGGGTGTATCTGACTGTGGGTCATGATGTACACAGTGTGTCAGTGAGTGTGTTAATATTAATCTGTGTTCTCTGTCAGTGTGTTAATATTCCTGAGGACAGTGGGGGTGTTTTACACTTCACAGGGTTTATCTGACTGTGGGTCATGATGTACACAGTGTGTCAGTGAGTGTGTTAATATTAATCTGTGTTCTCTGTCAGTGTGTTCATATTACTGAGGACAGTGGGGATGTTTTACACTTCACAGGGTGTATCTGACTGTGGGTCATGATATACACAGTGTGTCAGTGAGTGTGTTAATATTAATCTGTGTTCTCTGTCAGTGTGTTAATATTACTGAGGACAGTGGGGATGTTTTACACTTCACAGGGTGTATCTGACTGTGGGTCATGATATACACAGTGTGTCACTGAGTGTGTTAATATTAATCTGTGTTCTCTGTCAGTGTGATAATATTGCTGACGACAGTGGGGTGTTTTACACTTCACAGGGTGTATCTGACTTTGGGTCATGATATACACAGTGTGTCAGTGAGTGTGTTAATATTAATCTGTGTTCTCTGTCAGTGTGTTAATATTACTGAGGACAGTGGGGATGTTTTACACTTCACAGGGTGTCTCTGACTGTGAGTCATGATATACACAGTGTGTCAGTGAGTGTGTTAATATTAATCTGTGTACTCTGTCAGTGCGTTAATATTACTGAGGACAGTGGGGGTGTTTTACACTTCACCGGGTGTATCTGACTGTGGGTCATGATGTACACAGTGTGTCAGTGACTGTGTTAATATTAATCTGTGTTCTCTGTCAGTGTGTTACTATTACTGAGGACAGTGGGGGTGTTTTACACTTCACAGGGTTTATCTGACTGTGGGTCATGATGTACACAGTGTGTCAGTGAGTGTGTTAATATTAATCTGTGTTCTCTGTCAGTGTGTTAATATTACTGAGGACAGTGGGGGTGTTTTACACTTCACAGGGTGTATCTGACTGTGGATCATGATGTACACAGTGTGTCAGTGAGTGTGTTAATATTAATCGGTGTTCTCTGTCAGTGTGTTAATATTCCTGAGGACAGTGGGGGTGTTTTACACTTCACAGGGTTTATCTGACTGTGGGTCATGATGTACACAGTGTGTCAGTGAGTGTGTTAATATTAATCTGTGTTCTCTGTCAGTGTGTTAATATTACTGAGGACAGTGGGTGTGTTTTACACTTCACAGGGTGTATCTGACTGTGGGTCATGATATACACAGTGTGTCAGTGAGTGTGTTAATATTAATCTGTGTTCTCTGTCAGTGTGTTAATATTCCTGAGGACAGTGGGGGTGTTTTACACTTCACCGGGTGTATCTGACTGTGGGTCATGATATACACAGTGTGTCAGTGAGTGTGTTAATATTAATCTGTGTTCTCTGTCAGTGTGTTAATACTCCTGAGGACAGTGGGGGTGTTTTACACTTCACAGGGTGTATCTGACTGTGGGTCATGATATACACAGTGTGTCAGTGAGTGTGTTAATATTCATCTCTGTTCCCTGTCAGTGTGTTAATATTCCTGAGGACAGTGGGGGTGTTTTACACTTCACCGGGTGTATCTGACTGTGGGTCATGATATACACAGTGTGTCAGTGAGTGTGTTAATATTAATCTGTGTTCTCTGTCAGTGTGTTAATATTGCTAAGGACAGTGGGGGTGTTTTACACTTCACAGGGTGTATCTGGCTGTGGGTCATGATGTACACGGTGTGTCAGTGAGTGTGTTAATATTAATCTGTGTTCTCTGTCAGTGTGTTAATATTGCTGAGGACAGTGGGGGTGTTTTACACTTCACAGGGTGTATCTGACTGTGGGTCATGATATACACAGTGTGTCAGTGAGTGTGTCAATATTAATCTGTGTTCTCTGTCAGTGTGTTAATATTACTGAGGACAGTGGGGGTGTTTTACGCTTCACAGGGTTTATCTGACTGTGGGTCATGATGTACACAGTGTGTCAGTGAGTGTGTTAATATTACGCTGTGTTCTCTGTCAGTGTGTTAATATTCCTGAGGACAGTGGGCATGTATTACACTTCACAGGGTGTATCTGACTGTGGGTCATGATGTACACAGTGTGTCAGTGAGTGTGTTAATATTAATCTGTGTTCTCTGTCAGTGTGTTAATATTCCTGAGGACAGTGGGGGTGTTTTACACTTCACAGGGTTTATCTGACTGTGGGTCATGATGTACACAGTGTGTCAGTGAGTGTGTTAATATTAATCTGTGTTCTCTGTCAGTGTGTTCATATTACTGAGGACAGTGGGGATGTTTTACACTTCACAGGGTGTATCTGACTGTGGGTCATGATATACACAGTGTGTCAGTGAGTGTGTTAATATTAATCTGTGTTCTCTGTCAGTGTGTTAATATTACTGAGGACAGTGGGGATGTTTTACACTTCACAGGGTGTATCTGACTGTGGGTCATGATATACACAGTGTGTCACTGAGTGTGTTAATATTAATCTGTGTTCTCTGTCAGTGTGATAATATTGCTGACGACAGTGGGGTGTTTTACACTTCACAGGGTGTATCTGACTTTGGGTCATGATATACACAGTGTGTCAGTGAGTGTGTTAATATTAATCTGTGTTCTCTGTCAGTGTGTTAATATTACTGAGGACAGTGGGGATGTTTTACACTTCACAGGGTGTCTCTGACTGTGAGTCATGATATACACAGTGTGTCAGTGAGTGTGTTAATATTAATCTGTGTTCTCTGTCAGTGTGTTAATATTGCTAAGGACAGTGGGGGTGTTTTGCACTTCACAGGGTGTATCTGGCTGTGGGTCATGATGTACACGGTGTGTCATTGAGTGTGTTAATATTAATCTGTGTTCTCTGTCAGTGTGTTAATATTCCTGAGGACAGTGGGGGTGTTTTACACTTCACAGGGTTTATCTGACTGTGGGTCATGATGTACACAGTGTGTCAGTGAGTGTGTTAATATTAATCTGTGTTCTCTGTCAGTGTGTTAATATTACTGAGGACAGTGGGGGTGTTGTACACTTCACAGGGTGTATCTGACTGTGGGTCATGATGTACACAGTGTGTCAGTGAGTGTGTTAATATTAATCTGTGTTCTCTGTCAGTGTGTTAATATTACTGAGGACAGTGGGGGTGTTTTACACTTCACAGGGTGTATCTGACTGTGGGTCATGATATACACAGTGTGTCAGTGATTGTGTTAATATTAATCTGTATACTCTGTCAGTGTGTTAATATTCCTGAGGACAGTGGGGGTGTTTTACACTTCACAGGGTGTATCTAACTGTGGGTCATGATGTACACAGTGTGTCAGTCAGTGTGTTAATATTAATCTGTGTTCTCTGTCAGTGTATTAATATTACTGAGGACAGTGGGGGTGTTTTACACTTCTCAGGGTGTATCTGACTCTGGGTCATGATATACACAGTGTGTCAGTGAGTGTGTTAATATTAATCTGTGTTCTCTGTCAGTGTGTTAATATTACTGAGGACAGTGGGGGTGTTTTACACTTCACAAGGTGTATCTGACTGTGGGTGATGATATACACAGTGTGTCAGTGAGTGTGTTAATATTAATCTGTGTTCTCTGTCAGTGTGTTAATATTACTGAGGACAGTGGGGGTGTTTTACACTTCACAGGGTTTATCTGACTCTGGGTCATGATATACACAGTGTGTCAGTGAGTGTGTTAATATTAATCTGTGTTCTCTGTCAGTGTGTTAATGCACCTGAGGACAGTGGGGGTGTTTTACACTTCACACGGTGTATCTGACTGTGGGTCATGTTATACACAGTGTGTCAGTGAGTGAGTTAATATTAATCTGTGTTCTCTGTCACTGTGTTAATATTACTGAGGTCAGTGGGGGTGTTTTACACTTCACAGGGTGTATCTGAATGTGGGTCATGATATACACAGTGTGTCAGTGAGTGTGTTAATATTAATCTGTGTTCTCTGTCAGTGTGTTAATATTCCTGAGGACAGTGGGGGTGTTTTATACTTCACAGGGTGTATCTGACTGTGGGTCATGATATACACAGTATGTCAGTGAGTGTATTAATATTAATCTGTGTTCTCTGTCAGTGTGTTAATATTACTGAGGAAAGTGGGGGTGTTTTACACTTCACAGGGTTTATCTGACAGTGGGTCATGATATACACAGTGTGTCAGTGAGTGTGTTAATATTAATCTGTGTTCTCTGTCAGTGTGTTAATATACCTGAGGACAGTGGGGGTGTTTTACACTTCACAGGGTGTATCTGACTGTGGGTCATGATGTACACAGTGTGTCAGTGAGTGTGTTAATATTAATCTGTGTTCTCTGTCAGTGTGTTAATATTACTGAGGATAGTGGGGGTGATTTACACTTCACAGGGTTTATCTGACTCTGGGTCATGATATACACAGTGTGTCAGTGAGTGTGTTAATATTAATCTGTGTTCTCTGTCAGTGTGTTAATATACCTGAGGACAGTGGGGGTGTTTTAGACTTCACAGGGTGTATCTGACTGTGGGTCATGATATACACAGTGTGTCAGTGAGTGTGTTAATATTAATCTGTGTTCTCTGTCAGTGTGTTAATATTACTGAGGACAGTGGGGGTGTTTTACACTTCACCGGGTGTATCTGACTGTGGGTCATGATGTACACAGTGTGTCAGTGAGTGTGTTAATATTAATCTGTGTTCTCTGTCAGTGTGTTAATATTACTGAGGACAGTGGGGGTGTTTTACACTTCACAGGGTGTATCTGACTGTTGGTCATGATGTACACAGTGTGTCACTGAGTGTGTTAATATTAATCTGTGTTCTCTGTCACTGTGTTAATATTCCTGAGGACAGTGGGGGTGTTTTACACTTCAGAGGGTGAATCTGACTGTGGGTCATGATGTACACAGTGTGTCAGTGAGTGTGTTAATATTAATCTGTGTCTCTGTCAGTGTGTTAATATTCCTGAGGACAGTGGGGGTGTTTTACACTTCACAGGGTGTATCTGACTGTGGGTCATGATATACACAGTGTGTCAGTGTTTGTGTTAAGGTTAATCTGTGCTCTCTGTCACTGTGTTAGTATTCCTGAGGACAGTGGGGGTGTTTTACACTTCACAGGGTGTATCTGACTGTGGGTCATGAAATACACAGTGTGTCAGTGAGTGTGTTAATATTAATCTGTGTTCTCTGTCAGTGTGTTAATATTCCTGAGGACAGTGGGGGTGTTTTACACTTCACAGGGTGTATCTGACTGTGGGTCATGATATACACAGTGTGTCAGTGAGTGTGTTAATATTAATCTGTGTTCTCTGTCAGTGTGTTAGTATTCCTGAGGACAGTGGGGGTGTTTTACACTTGACAGGGTGTATCTGACTGTGGGTCATGATATACACAGTGTGTCAGTGAGTGTGTAAATATTAATCTGTGTTCTCTGTCAGTTTGTTAATATACCTGAGGACAGTGGGGGTGTTTTAAACTTCACAGGGTGTATCTGACTGAGGGTCATGATATACACAGTGTGTCAGTGAGTGTGTTAATATTAATCTGTGTTCTCTGTCGGTGTGTTAATATTCCTGAGGACAGTGGGGGTGTTTTACACTTCACAGGATGTATCTGACTGTGGGTCATGATATACACAGTGTGTCAGTGAGTGTGTTAATATTAATCTGTGTTCTCTGTCAGTGTGTTAATATTGCTGAGGACAGTGGGGGTGTTTTACACTTCACAGGGTGTATCTGACTGTGGGTCATGATGTACACAGTATGTCAGTGAGAGTGTTAATACTAATCTGTGTTCTCTGTCAGTGTGTTAATATTACTGAGGACAGTGGGGATGTTTTTCACTTCACAGGGTTTATCTGACTGTGGGTCATGATATACACAGTGTGTCAGTGAGAGTGTTAATATTAATCTGTGTTCTCTGTCAGTGTGTTAATATTCCTGAGGACATTGGGGGTGTTTTACACTTCACAGGGTGTATCTGACTGTGGGTCATGATATACACAGTGTGTCAGTGAGTGTGTTAATATTAATCTGTGTTCTCTGTCAGTGTGTTAATATTACTGAGGACAGTGGGGGTGTTTTACACTTCACAGGGTTTATCTGACTGTGGGTCATGATATACACAGTGTGTCAGTGAGTGTGTAAATATTAATCTGTGTTCTCTGTCAGTTTGTTAATATACCTGAGGACAGTGGGGGTGTTTTAAACTTCACAGGGTGTATCTGACTGAGGGTCATGATATACACAGTGTGTCAGTGAATGTGTTAATATTAATCTGTGTTCTCTGTCAGTGTGTTAATATTACTGAGGACAGTGGGGGTGTTTTACACTTCACCGGGTGTATCTGACTGTGGGTCATGATGTACACAGTGTGTCAGTGAGTGTGTTAATATTAATCTGTGTTCTCTGTCAGTGTGTTAACATTACTGAGGACAGTGGGGGTGTTTTACACTTCACAGGGTTTATCTGACTGTGGGTCATGATATACACAGTGTGTCAGTGAGTGTGTTAATATTAATCTGTGTTCTCTGTCAGTGTGTTAATATTCCTGAGGACATTGGGGGTGTTTTACACTTCACAGGGTGTATCTGACTGTGGGTCATGATTTACACAGTGTGTCAGTGAGTGTGTTAATATTAATCTGTGTTCTCTGTCAGTGTGTTAATATTCCTGAGGACAGTGGGCGTGTTTTATACTTCACAGGGTGTATCTGACTGTGGGTCATGATATACACAGTGTGTCAGTGAGTGTGTTAATATTAATCTGTGTTCTCTGTCAGTGTGTTAATATTACTGCGGACAGTGGGGGTGTTTTACACTTCACAGGGTTTATCTGACTGTGGGTCATGATATACACAGTGTGTCAGTGAGTGTGTTAATATTAATCTGTGTTCTCTGTCAGTGTGTTAATATACCTGAGGACAGTGGGGGTGTTTTAAACTTCACAGGGTGTATCTGACTGTGGGTCATGATATACACAGTGTGTCAGTGACTGTGTTAATATTAATCTGTGTTCTCTGTCAGTGTGTTAATATTACTGAGGACAGTGGGGGTGTTTTACACTTCACCGGGTGTATCTGACTGTTGGTCATGATGTACACAGTGTGTCAGTGAGTGTGTTAATATTAATCTGTGTTCTCTGTCAGTGTGTTAATATTACTGAGGACAGTGGGGGTGTTTTACACTTCACAGGGTGTATCTGACTGTGGGTCATGATGTACACAGTGTGTCAGTGAGTGTGTTAATATTAATCTGTGTTCTCTGTCAGTGTGTTAATATTGCTGAGGACAGTGGGGGTGTTTTACACTTCACAGGGTGTATCTGACTGTGGGTCATGATGTACACAGTGTGTCAGTGAGTGTGTTAATATTAATCTGTGTTCTCTGTCAGTGTGTTAATATTCCTGAGGACAGTGGGTGCGTTTTACACTTCACAAGGTGTATCTGACTGTGGGTCATGATATACACAGTGTGTCAGTGAGTGTGTTAATATTAATCTGTGTTCTCTGTCAGTGTGTTAATATTCCGGAGGCCAGTGGGGGTGTTTCACACTTCACAGGGTGTATCTGACTGTGGGTCATGATATACACAGTGTGTCAGTGAGTGTGTTAATATTAATCTCTGTTCTCTGTCAGTGTGTTAATATTGCTGAGGACAGTGGGGGTGTTTTACACTTCACAGGGTGTATCTGACTGTGGGTCATGATATACACAGTGTGTCAGTGAGTGTGTTAATATTAATCTGTGTTCTCTGTCAGTGTGTTAATATTCCAGAGGACAGTGGGAACGTTTTACACTTCACAGGGTGTATCTGACTGTGGGTCTAGATATACACAGTATGTCAGTGAGTGTGTTAATATTAATCTGTGTTCTCTGTCAGTGTGTTAATATTCCTGAGGACAGTGGGTGTGTTTTACACTTCACAGGTGTATCTGCCTGTGGGTCATGATATACACAGTGTGTCAGTGAGTGTGTGAAAATGAATCTGTGTTCTCTGTCAGTGTGTTAATATTACTGAGGACAGTGGGGGTGTTTTACACTTCACAGGGTTTATCTGACTGTGGGTCATGATACACACAGTGTGTCAGTGAGAGTATTAATATTAATCTGTGTTCTCTGTCAGTGTGTTAATATTACTGAGGACAGTGGGGGTGTTTTACACTTCACAGGGTGTATCTGACTGTGGGTCATGATATACACAGTGTGTCAGTGAGTGTGTTAATATTAATCTGTGTTCTCTGTCAGTGTGTTAATATTACTGAGGACAGTGGGGGTGTTTTACACTTCACAGGGTGTATCTGACTGTGGGTCATGATGTACACAGTGTGTCAGTGAGTGTGTTAATATTAATCTGTGTTCTCTGTCAGTGTGTTAATATTCCTGAGGACAGTCGGTGTGTTTTACACTTCACAGTGTGTATCTGACTGTGGGTCATGATGTACACAGTGTGTCAGTGAATGTGTTAATATTAATCTGTGTTCTCTGTCAGTGTGTTAATATTCCTGAGGCCAGTGGGGGTGTTTTACACTTCACAGGGTGTATCTGACTGTGGGTCATGATATACACAGTGTGTCAGTGAGTGTGTTAATATTAATCTGTGTTCTCTGTCACTGTGTTAATATTGCTGAGGACAGTGGGGGTGTTTTACACTTCACAGGGTGTATCTGACTGTGGGTCATGATATACACAGTGTGTCAGTGAGTGCGTCAATATTAATCTGTGTACTCTGTCAGTGTGTTAATATTGCTGAGGACAGTGGGGGTGTTTTACACTTCACAGGGTGTATCTGACTGTGGGTCATGATATACACAGTGTGTCAGTGAGTGTGTTAATATTAATCTGTGTTCTCTGTCAGTGTGTTAATATTACTGAGGACAGTGGGGGTGTTTGACACTTCACAGGGTTTATCTGACTGTGGGTGATGATATACACAGTGTGTCAGTGAGTGTGTTAATATTAATCTGTGTTCTCTGTCAGTGTGTTAATATTACTGAGGACAGTGGGGGTGTTTTACACTTCACAGGGTGTATCTGACTGTGGGTCATGATATACACAGTATGTCAGTGAGTGTATTAATATTAATCTGTGTTCTCTGTCAGTGTGTTAATATTACTGAGGAAAGTGGGGGTGTTTTACACTTCACAGGGTTTATCTGACAGTGGGTCATGATATACACAGTGTGTCAGTGAGTGTGTTAATATTAATCTGTGTTCTCTGTCAGTGTGTTAATATTGCTGAGGACAGTGGGGATGTTTTACACTTCACAGAGTGTATCTGACTGTGGGTCATGATGTACACAGTGTGTCAGTGACTGTGTTAATATTAATCTGTGTTCTCTGTCAGTGTGTTAATATTCCTGAGGACAGTGGGCATGTTTTCACTTTACAGGGTGTATCTGGCTGTGGGTCATGATATACACAGTGTGTCAGTGAGTGTGTTAATATTAATCTGTGTTCTCTGTCAGTGTGTTAATATTCCTGAGGACAGTGGGGGTGTTTTACACTTCACCGGGTGTATCTGACTGTGGGTCATGACAAACACAGTGTGTCAGTGAGTGTGTTAATATTAATCTGTGTTCTCTGTCAGTGTGTTAATATTCCTGAGGACAGTGGGGGTGTTTTACACTTCACAGGGTGTATCTGACTGTGGGTCATGATATACACAGTGTGTCAGTGAGTCTGTTAATATTAATCTGTGCACTCTGTCAGTGTGTTAATATTCCTGAGGACATTGGGGGTGTTTTACACTTCACAGGGTGTATCTGACTGTGGGTCGTGATGTCCACAGTGTGTCAGTGAGTGTGTTAATATTAATCTGTGTTCTCTGTCAGTGTGTTAATATTCCTGAGGACAGTGGGGGTGTTTTACACTTCACAGGGTGTATCTGACTGTGAGTCATGATGTACACAGTGTGTCAGTGAGTGTGTTAATATTAATCTGTGTTCTCTGTCAGTGTGTTAATATTACTGAGGACAGTGGGGGTGTTGTACACTTCACAGGGTGTATCTGACTGTGGGTCATGATGTACACAGTGTGTCAGTGAGTGTGTTAATATTAATCTGTGTTCTCTGTCAGTGTGTTAATATTACTGAGGACAGTGGGGGTGTTTTACACTTCACAGGGTGTATCTGACTGTGGGTCATGATATACACAGTGTGTCAGTGATTGTGTTAATATTAATCTGTATCCTCTGTCAGTGTGTTAATATTCCTGAGGACAGTGGGGGTGTTTTACACTTCACAGGGTGTATCTAACTGTGGGTCATGATGTACACAGTGTGTCAGTCAGTGTGTTAATATTAATCTGTGTTCTCTGTCAGTGTATTAATATTACTGAGGACAGTGGGGGTGTTTTACACTTCTCAGGGTGTATCTGACTCTGGGTCATGATATACACAGTGTGTCAGTGAGTGTGTTAATATTAATCTGTGTTCTCTGTCAGTGTGTTAATATTACTGAGGACAGTGGGGGTGTTTTACACTTCACAAGGTGTATCTGACTGTGGGTGATGATATACACAGTGTGTCAGTGAGTGTGTTAATATTAATCTGTGTTCTCTGTCAGTGTGTTAATATTACTGAGGACAGTGGGGGTGTTTTACACTTCACAGGGTGTATCTGACTGTGGGTCATGATATACACAGTATGTCAGTGAGTGTATTAATATTAATCTGTGTTCTCTGTCAGTGTGTTAATATTACTGAGGAAAGTGGGGGTGTTTTACACTTCACAGGGTTTATCTGACAGTGGGTCATGATATACACAGTGTGTCAGTGAGTGTGTTAATATTAATCTGTGTTCTCTGTCAGTGTGTTAATATACCTGAGGACAGTGGGGGTGTTTTACACTTCACAGGGTGTATCTGACTGTGGGTCATGATGTACACAGTGTGTCAGTGAGTGTGTTAATATTAATCTGTGTTCTCTGTCAGTGTGTTAATATTACTGAGGATAGTGGGGGTGATTTACACTTCACAGGGTTTATCTGACTCTGGGTCATGATATACACAGTGTGTCAGTGAGTGTGTTAATATTAATCTGTGTTCTCTGTCAGTGTGTTAATATACCTGAGGACAGTGGGGGTGTTTTAGACTTCACAGGGTGTATCTGACTGTGGGTCATGATATACACAGTGTGTCAGTGAGTGTGTTAATATTAATCTGTGTTCTCTGTCAGTGTGTTAATATTACTGAGGACAGTGGGGGTGTTTTACACTTCACCGGGTGTATCTGACTGTGGGTCATGATGTACACAGTGTGTCAGTGAGTGTGTTAATATTAATCTGTGTTCTCTGTCAGTGTGTTAATATTCCTGAGGACAGTGGGGGTGATTTACACTTCACAGGGTGTATCTGACTGTTGGTCATGATGTACACAGTGTGTCACTGAGTGTGTCAATATTAATCTGTGTTCTCTGTCACTGTGTTAATATTCCTGAGGACAGTGGGGGTGTTTTACACTTCACAGGGTGAATCTGACTGTGGGTCATGATGTACACAGTGTGTCAGTGAGTGTGTTAATATTAATCTGTGTCTCTGTCAGTGTGTTAATATTCCTGAGGACAGTGGGGGTGTTTTACACTTCACAGGGTGTATCTGACTGTGGGTCATGATATACACAGTGTGTCAGTGTTTGTGTTAAGGTTAATCTGTGTTCTCTGTCACTGTGTTAGTATTCCTGAGGACAGTGGGGGTGTTTTACACTTCACAGGGTGTATCTGACTGTGGGTCATGAAATACACAGTGTGTCAGTGAGTGTGTTAATATTAATCTGTGTTCTCTGTCAGTGTGTTAATATTCCTGAGGACAGTGGGGGTGTTTTACACTTCACAGGGTGTATCTGACTGTGGGTCATGATATACACAGTGTGTCAGTGAGTGTGTTAATATTAATCTGTGTTCTCTGTCAGTGTGTTAGTATTCCTGAGGACAGTGGGGGTGTTTTACACTTCACAGGGTGTATCTGACTGTGGGTCATGATATACACAGTGTGTCAGTGAGTGTGTAAATATTAATCTGTGTTCTCTGTCAGTTTGTTAATATACCTGAGGACAGTGGGGGTGTTTTAAACTTCACAGGGTGTATCTGACTGAGGGTCATGATATACACAGTGTGTCAGTGAGTGTGTTAATATTAATCTGTGTTCTCTGTCGGTGTGTTAATATTCCTGAGGACAGTGGGGGTGTTTTACACTTCACAGGATGTATCTGACTGTGGGTCATGATATACACAGTGTGTCAGTGAGTGTGTTAATATTAATCTGTGTTCTCTGTCAGGTGTTAATATTGCTGAGGACAGTGGGGGTGTTTTACACTTCACAGGGTGTATCTGACTGTGGGTCATGATGTACACAGTATGTCAGTGAGAGTGTTAATACTAATCTGTGTTCTCTGTCAGTGTGTTAATATTACTGAGGACAGTGGGGATGTTTTTCACTTCACAGGGTTTATCTGACTGTGGGTCATGATATACAAAGTGTGTCAGTGAGAGTGTTAATATTAATCTGTGTTCTCTGTCAGTGTGTTAATATTCCTGAGGACATTGGGGGTGTTTTACACTTCACAGGGTGTATCTGACTGTGGGTCATGATATACACAGTGTGTCAGTGAGTGTGTTAATATTAATCTGTGTTCTCTGTCAGTGTGTTAATATTACTGAGGACAGTGGGGGTGTTTTACACTTCACAGGGTTTATCTGACTGTGGGTCATGATATACACAGTGTGTCAGTGAGTGTGTAAATATTAATCTGTGTTCTCTGTCAGTTTGTTAATATACCTGAGGACAGTGGGTGTGTTTTAAACTTCACAGGGTGTATCTGACTGAGGGACATGATATACACAGTGTGTCAGTGAATGTGTTAATATTAATCTGTGTTCTCTGTCAGTGTGTTAATATTACTGAGGACAGTGGGGGTGTTTTACACTTCACCGGGTGTATCTGACTGTGGGTCATGATGTACACAGTGTGTCAGTGAGTGTGTTAATATTAATCTGTGTTCTCTGTCAGTGTGTTAACATTACTGAGGACAGTGGGGGTGTTTTACACTTCACAGGGTTTATCTGACTGTGGGTCATGATATACACAGTGTGTCAGTGAGTGTGTTAATATTAATCTGTGTTCTCTGTCAGTGTGTTAATATTCCTGAGGACATTGGGGGTGTTTTACACTTCACAGGGTGTATCTGACTGTGGGTCATGATTTACACAGTGTGTCAGTGAGTGTGTTAATATTAATCTGTGTTCTCTGTCAGTGTGTTAATATTCCTGAGGACAGTGGGCGTGTTTTATACTTCACAGGGTGTATCTGACTGTGGGTCATGATATACACAGTGTGTCAGTGAGTGAGTTAATATTAATCTGTGTTCTCTGTCACTGTGTTAATATTACTGAGGTCAGTGGGGGTGTTTTACACTTCACAGGGTGTATCTGAATGTGGGTCATGATATACACAGTGTGTCAGTGAGTGTGTTAATATTAATCTGTGTTTTCTGTCAGTGTGTTAATATTCCTAAGGACAGTGGGGGTGTTTTATACTTCACAGGGTGTATCTGACTGTGGGTCATGATATACACAGTATGTCAGTCAGTGTATTAATATTAATCTGTGTTCTCTGTCAGTGTGTTAATATTACTGAGGAAAGTGGGGGTGTTTTACACTTCACAGGGTTTATCTGACAGTGGGTCATGATATACACAGTGTGTCAGTGAGTGTGTTAATATTAATCTGTGTTCTCTGTCAGTGTGTTAATATACCTGAGGACAGTGGGGGTGTTTTACACTTCACAGGGTGTATCTGACTGTGGGTCATGATGTACACAGTGTGTCAGTGAGTGTGTTAATATTAATCTGTGTTCTCTGTCAGTGTGTTAATATTACTGAGGATAGTGGGGGTGATTTACACTTCACAGGGTTTATCTGACTCTGGGTCATGATATACACAGTGTGTCAGTGAGTGTGTTAATATTAATCTGTGTTCTCTGTCAGTGTGTTAATATACCTGAGGACAGTGGGGGTGTTTTAGACTTCACAGGGTGTATCTGACTGTGGGTCATGATATACACAGTGTGTCAGTGAGTGTGTTAATATTAATCTGTGTTCTCTGTCAGTGTGTTAATATTACTGAGGACAGTGGGGGTGTTTTACACTTCACCGGGTGTATCTGACTGTGGGTCATGATGTACACAGTGTGTCAGTGAGTGTGTTAATATTAATCTGTGTTCTCTGTCAGTGTGTTAATATTACTGAGGACAGTGGGGGTGTTTTACACTTCACAGGGTGTATCTGACTGTTGGTCATGATGTACACAGTGTGTCACTGAGTGTGTTAATATTAATCTGTGTTCTCTGTCACTGTGTTAATATTCCTGAGGACAGTGGGGGTGTTTTACACTTCACAGGGTGAATCTGACTGTGGGTCATGATGTACACAGTGTGTCAGTGAGTGCGTTAATATTAATCTGTGTCTCTGTCAGTGTGTTAATATTCCTGAGGACAGTGGGGGTGTTTTACACTTCACAGGGTGTATCTGACTGTGAGTCATGATATACACAGTGTGTCAGTGTTTGTGTTAAGGTTAATCTGTGTTCTCTGTCACTGTGTTAGTATTCCTGAGGACAGTGGGGGTGTTTTACACTTCACAGGGTGTATCTGACTGTGGGTCATGAAATACACAGTGTGTCAGTGAGTGTGTTAATATTAATCTGTGTTCTCTGTCAGTGTGTTAATATTCCTGAGGACAGTGGGGGTGTTTTACACTTCACAGGGTGTATCTGACTGTGGGTCATGATATACACAGTGTGTCAGTGAGTGTGTTAATATTAATCTGTGTTCTCTGTCAGTGTGTTAGTATTCCTGAGGACAGTGGGGGTGTTTTACACTTCACAGGGTGTATCTGACTGTGGGTCATGATATACACAGTGTGTCAGTGAGTGTGTTAATATTAATCTGTGTTCTCTGTCAGTTTGTTAATATACCTGAGGACAGTGGGGGTGTTTTAAACTTCACAGGGTGTATCTGACTGAGGGTCATGATATACACAGTGTGTCAGTGAGTGTGTTAATATTAATCTGTGTTCTCTGTCGGTGTGTTAATATTCCTGAGGACAGTGGGGGTGTTTTACACTTCACAGGATGTATCTGACTGTGGGTCATGATATACACAGTGTGTCAGTGAGTGTGTTAATATTAATCTGTGTTCTCTGTCAGGTGTTAATATTGCTGAGGACAGTGGGGGTGTTTTACACTTCACAGGGTGTATCTGACTGTGGGTCATGATGTACACAGTATGTCAGTGAGAGTGTTAATACTAATCTGTGTTCTCTGTCAGTGTGTTAATATTACTGAGGACAGTGGGGATGTTTTTCACTTCACAGGGTTTATCTGACTGTGGGTCATGATATACACAGTGTGTCAGTGAGAGTGTTAATATTAATCTGTGTTCTCTGTCAGTGTGTTAATATTCCTGAGGACATTGGGGGTGTTTTACACTTCACAGGGTGTATCTGACTGTGGGTCATGATATACACAGTGTGTCAGTGAGTGTGTTAATATTAATCTGTGTTCTCTGTCAGTGTGTTAATATTACTGAGGACAGTGGGGGTGTTTTACACTTCACAGGGTTTATCTGACTGTGGGTCATGATATACACAGTGTGTCAGTGAGTGTGTAAATATTAATCTGTGTTCTCTGTCAGTTTGTTAATATACCTGAGGACAGTGGGGGTGTTTTAAACTTCACAGGGTGTATCTGACTGAGGGTCATGATATACACAGTGTGTCAGTGAATGTGTTAATATTAATCTGTGTTCTCTGTCAGTGTGTTAATATTACTGAGGACAGTGGGGGTGTTTTACACTTCACCGGGTGTATCTGACTGTGGGTCATGATGTACACAGTGTGTCAGTGAGTGTGTTAATATTAATCTGTGTTCTCTGTCAGTGTGTTAACATTACTGAGGACAGTGGGGGTGTTTTACACTTCACAGGGTTTATCTGACTGTGGGTCATGATATACACAGTGTGTCAGTGAGTGTGTTAATATTAATCTGTGTTCTCTGTCAGTGTGTTAATATTCCTGATGACATTGGGGGTGTTTTACACTTCACAGGGTGTATCTGACTGTGGGTCATGATTTACACAGTGTGTCAGTGAGTGTGTTAATATTAATCTGTGTTCTCTGTCAGTGTGTTAATATTCCTGAGGACAGTGGGCGTGTTTTATACTTCACAGGGTGTATCTGACTGTGGGTCATGATATACACAGTGTGTCAGTGAGTGTGTTAATATTAATCTGTGTTCTCTGTCAGTGTGTTAATATTACTGCGGACAGTGGGGGTGTTTTACACTTCACAGGGTTTATCTGACTGTGGGTCATGATATACACAGTGTGTCAGTGAGTGTGTTAATATTAATCTGTGTTCTCTGTCAGTGTGTTAATATACCTGAGGACAGTGGGGGTGTTTTAAACTTCACAGGGTGTATCTGACTGTGGGTCATGATATACACAGTGTGTCAGTGAGTGTGTTAATATTAATCTGTGTTCTCTGTCAGTGTGTTAATATTACTGAGGACAGTGGGGGTGTTTTACACTTCACCGGGTGTATCTGACTGTTGGTCATGATGTACATAGTGTGTCAGTGAGTGTGTTAATATTAATCTGTGTTCTCTGTCAGTGTGTTAATATTACTGAGGACAGTGGGGGTGTTTTGCACTTCACAGGGTGTATCTGACTGTGGGTCATGATGTACACAGTGTGTCAGTGAGTGTGTTAATATTAATCTGTGTTCTCTGTCAGTGTGTTAATATTGCTGAGGACAGTGGGGGTGTTTTACACTTCACAGGGTGTATCTGACTGTGGGTCATGATGTACACAGTGTGTCAGTGAGTGTGTTAATATTAATCTGTGTTCTCTGTCAGTGTGTTAATATTCCTGAGGACAGTGGGTGCGTTTTACAATTCACAAGGTGTATCTGACTGTGGGTCATGATATACACAGTGTGTCAGTGAGTGTGTTAATATTAATCTGTGTTCTCTGTCAGTGTGTTAATATTCCGGAGGCCAGTGGGGGTGTTTGACACTTCACAGGGTGTATCTGACTGTGGGTCATGATATACACAGTGTGTCAGTGAGTGTGTTAATATTAATCTCTGTTCTCTGTCAGTGTGTTAATATTGCTGAGGACAGTGGGGGTGTTTTACACTTCACAGGGTGTATCTGACTGTGGGTCATGATATACACAGTGTGTCAGTGAGTGTGTTAATATTAATCTGTGTTCTCTGTCAGTGTGTTAATATTCCAGAGGACAGTGGGAACGTTTTACACTTCACAGGGTGTATCTGACTGTGGTCATGATATACACAGTATGTCAGTGAATGTGTTAATATTAATCTGTGTTCTCTGTCAGTGTGTTAATATTCCTGAGGACAGTGGGTGTGTTTTACACTTCACAGGTGTATCTGCCTGTGGGTCATGATATACACAGTGTGTCAGTGAGTGTGTGAAAATGAATCTGTGTTCTCTGTCAGTGTGTTAATATTACTGAGGACAGTGGGGGTGTTTTACACTTCACAGGGTTTATCTGACTGTGGGTCATGATACACACAGTGTGTCAGTGAGAGTATTAATATTAATCTGTGTTCTCTGTCAGTGTGTTAATATTACTGAGGACAGTGGGGGTGTTTTACACTTCACAGGGTGTATCTGACTGTGGGTCATGATATACACAGTGTGTCAGTGAGTGTGTTAATATTAATCTGTGTTCTCTGTCAGTGTGTTAATATTACTGAGGACAGTGGGGGTGTTTTACACTTCACAGGGTGTATCTGACTGTGGGTCATGATGTACACAGTGTGTCAGTGAGTGTGTTAATATTAATCTGTGTTCTCTGTCAGTGTGTTAATATTCCTGAGGACAGTGGGGGTGTTTTACACTTCACAGGGTTTATCAGACTGTGGGTCATGATGTACACAGTGTGTCAGTGAGTGTGTTAATATTAATCTGTGTTCTCTGTCAGTGTGTTAATATTCCTGAGGACAGTCGGTGTGTTTTACACTTCACAGGGTGTATCTGACTGTGGGTCATGATGTACACAGTGTGTCAGTGAATGTGTTAATATTAATCTGTGTTCTCTGTCAGTGTGTTAATATTCCTGAGGCCAGTGGGGGTGTTTTACACTTCACAGGGTGTATCTGACTGTGGGTCATGATATACACAGTGTGTCAGTGAGTGTGTTAAGGTTAATCTGTGTTCTCTGTCACTGTGTTAATATTCCTGAGGACAGTGGGGGTGTTTGACACTTCACAGGGTGTATCTGACTGTGGGTCATGATATACACAGTGTGTCAGTGAGTGTGTTAATATTAATCTGTGTTCTCTGTCAGTGTGTTAATATTGCTGAGGACAGTGGGGGTGTTTTACACTTCACAGGGTGTATCTGACTGTGGGTCATGATATACACAGTGTGTCAGTGAGTGCGTCAATATTAATCTGTGTACTCTGTCAGTGTGTTAATATTGCTGAGGACAGTGGGGGTGTTTTACACTTCACAGGGTGTATCTGACTGTGGGTCATGATATACACAGTGTGTCAGTGAGTGTGTTAATATTAATCTGTGTTCTCTGTCAGTGTGTTAATATTCCTGAGGACAGTGGGGGTGTTTTATACTTCACAGGGTGTATCTGACTGTGGGTCATGATATACACAGTGTGTCAGTGAGTGTGTTAATATTAATCTGTGTTCTCTGTCAGTGTGTTAATATTCCTGAGGACAGTGGGTGTATTTTACACTTCACAGGTGTAGCTGACTGTGGGTCATGATATACACAGTGGTTCAGTGAGTGTGTTAAAATTAATCTGTGCTCTCTGTCAGTGTGTTAATATTACTGAGGACAGTGAGGTTGATTTACACTTCACAGGGTTTATCTGACTGTGGGTCATGTTATACACAGAGTGTCAGTGAGTGTGTTAATATTAATCTGTGTTCTCTGTCAATGTGTTAATATACCTGAGGACAGTGGGGGTGTTTTACACTTCACAGGGTGTATCTGACTGTGGGTCATGATATACACAGTGTGTCAGTGAGTGTGTTAATATTAATCTGTGTTCTCTGTCAGTTTGTTCATATTACTGAGGACAGTGGGGGTGTTTTACACTTCACCGGGTGTATCTGACTGTGGGTCATGATGTACACAGTGTGTCAGTGAGTGTGTTAATATTTATCTGTGTTCTCTGTCAGTGTGTTAATATTACTGAGGACAGTGGGGGTGTTTTACACTTCACAGGGTGTATCTGACTGTGGGTCATGATATACACAGTGTGTCAGTGAGTGTGTTAATATTAATCTGTGTTCTCTGACAGTGTGTTAATATTCCTGAGGACAGTGGGGGTGTTTTACACTTCACAGGGTGTATCTGACTGTGGGTCATGATATGCACAGTGTGTCAGTGAGTGTGTTAATATTAATCTGTCTTCTCTGTCAGTGTGTTAATATTCCTGAGGGCAGTGGGGGTGTTTTACACTTCACAGGGTGTATCTGACTGTGGGTCATGATATACACAGTGTGTCAGTGAGTGTGTTGATATTAATCTGTCTTCTCTGTCAGTGTGTTAATATTGCTGAGGACAGTGGGGGTGTTTTACACTTCACAGTGTGTATCTGACTGTGGGTCATGATGTACACAGTGTGTCAGTGAGTGTGTTAATATTAATCTGTGTTCTCTGTCAGTGGGTTAATATTCCTGAGGACAAAGGGGGTGTTTTAAACTTCACAGGGTGTATCTGACTGTTGGTCATGATGTACACAGTGTGTCAGTGAGTGTGTTAATATTAATCTGTGTCTCTGTCAGTGTGTTAATATTCCTGAGGACAGTGGGGGTGTTTTACACGTCACAGGGTGTATCTGACTGTGGGTCATGATATACACAGTGTGTCAGTGAGTGTGTTAATATTAATCTGTGTTCTCTGTCAGTGTGTTAATATTCCTGAGGACAGTGGGGGTGTTTTACACTTCACAGGGTTTAATTGACTGTGGGTCATGATGTACACAGTTTGTCAGTGAGTGTGTTAATATTAATCTGTGTTCTCTGTCAGTTTGTTCATATTACTGAGGACAGTGGGGGTGTTTTACACTTCACCGGGTGTATCTGACTGTGGGTCATGATGTACACAGTGTGTCAGTGAGTGTGTTAATATTTATCTGTGTTCTCTGTCACTGTGTTAATATTACTGAGGACAGTGGGGGTGTTTTACACTTCACAGGGTGTATCTGACTGTGGGTCATGATATACACAGTGTGTCAGTGAGTGTGTTAATATTAATCTGTGTTCTCTGTCAGTGTGTTAATATTACTGAGGACAGTGGGGGTGTTTTACACTTCACCGGGTGTATCTGACTCAGGGTCATGATGTACACAGTGTGTCAGTGAGTGTGTTAATATTAATCTGTGTTCTCTGTCAGTGTGTTCATATTCCTGAGGACAGTGGGGGTGTTTTACACTTCACAGGGTGTATCTGACTGAGGGTCATGATGTACACAGAGTGTCAGTGAGTGTGTTAATATTAATCTGTGTCTCTGTCAGTGTGTTAATATTCCTGAGGACAGTGGGGGGGTTTTACACGTCACAGGGTGTATCTGACTGTGGGTCATGATATACACAGTGTGTCAGTGAGTGTGTTAATATTAATCTGTGTTCTCTGTCAGTGTGTTAATATTCCTGAGGACAGTGGGGGTGTCTTACACTTCACAGGGTTTAATTGACTGTGGGTCATGATGTACACAGTTTGTCAGTGAGTGTGTTAATATTAATCTGTGTTCTCTGTCAGTGGGTTAATATTCCTGAGGACAAAGGGGGTGTTTTAAACTTCACAGGGTGTATCTGACTGTTGGTCATGATGTACACAGTGTGTCAGTGAGTGTGTTAATATTAATCTGTGTCTCTGTCAGTGTGTTAATATTCCTGAGGACAGTGGGGGTGTTTTACACTTCACAGGGTGTATCTGACTGTGGGTCATGATATACACAGTGTGTCAGTGAGTGTGTTAATATTAATCTGTGTTCTCTGTCAGTGTGTTAATATTACTGAGGACAGTGGGGGTGTTTTACACTTCACAGGGTGTATCTGACTGTGGGTCATGATATACACAGTGTGTCAGTGAGTGTGTTAATATTAATCTGTGTTCTCTGTCAGGTGTTAATATTGCTGAGGACAGTGGGGGTGTTTTACACTTCACAGTGTGTATCTGACTGTGGGTCATGATGTACACAGTGTGTCAGTGAGTGTGTTAATACTAATCTGTGTTCTCTGTCAGTGTGTTAATATTCCTGAGGACAGTGGGGGTGTTTTACACTTCACAGGGTTTAATTGACTGTGGGTCATGATGTACACAGTTTGTCAGTGAGTGTGTTAATATTAATCTGTGTTCTCTGTCAGTTTGTTCATATTACTGAGGACAGTGGGGGTGTTTTACACTTCACCGGGTGTATCTGACTGTGGGTCATGATGTACACAGTGTGTCAGTGAGTGTGTTAATATTTATCTGTGTTCTCTGTCACTGTGTTAATATTACTGAGGACAGTGGGGGTGTTTTACACTTCACAGGGTGTATCTGACTGTGGGTCATGATATACACAGTGTGTCAGTGAGTGTGTTAATATTAATCTGTGTTCTCTGTCAGTGTGTTAATATTACTGAGGACAGTGGGGGTGTTTTACACTTCACCGGGTGTATCTGACTCAGGGTCATGATGTACACAGTGTGTCAGTGAGTGTGTTAATATTAATCTGTGTTCTCTGTCAGTGTGTTCATATTCCTGAGGACAGTGGGGGTGTTTTACACTTCACAGGGTGTATCTGACTGAGGGTCATGATGTACACAGAGTGTCAGTGAGTGTGTTAATATTAATCTGTGTCTCTGTCAGTGTGTTAATATTCCTGAGGACAGTGGGGGGGTTTTACACGTCACAGGGTGTATCTGACTGTGGGTCATGATATACACAGTGTGTCAATGAGTGTGTTAATATTAATCTGTGTTCTCTGTCAGTGTGTTAATATTCCTGAGGACAGTGGGGGTGTCTTACACTTCACAGGGTTTAATTGACTGTGGGTCATGATGTACACAGTTTGTCAGTGAGTGTGTTAATATTAATCTGTGTTCTCTGTCAGTGGGTTAATATTCCTGAGGACAAAGGGGGTGTTTTAAACTTCACAGGGTGTATCTGACTGTTGGTCATGATGTACACAGTGTGTCAGTGAGTGTGTTAATATTAATCTGTGTCTCTGTCAGTGTGTTAATATTCCTGAGGACAGTGGGGGTGTTTTACACTTCACAGGGTGTATCTGACTGTGGGTCATGATATACACAGTGTGTCAGTGAGTGTGTTAATATTAATCTGTGTTCTCTGTCAGTGTGTTAATATTACTGAGGACAGTGGGGGTGTTTTACACTTCACAGGGTGTATCTGACTGTGGGTCATGATATACACAGTGTGCCAGTGAGTGTGTTAATATTAATCTGTGTTCTCTGTCAGGTGTTAATATTGCTGAGGACAGTGGGGGTGTTTTACACTTCACAGTGTGTATCTGACTGTGGGTCATGATGTACACAGTGTGTCAGTGAGTGTGTTAATACTAATCTGTGTTCTCTGTCAGTGGGTTAATATTCCTGAGGACAAAGGGGGTGTTTTAAACTTCACAGGGTGTATCTGACTGTTGGTCATGATGTACACAGTGTGTCAGTGAGTGTGTTAATATTAATCTGTGTCTCTGTCAGTGTGTTAATATTCCTGAGGACAGTGGGGGTGTTTTACACGTCACAGGGTGTATCTGACTGTGGGTCGTGATATACACAGTGTGTCAGTGAGTGTGTTAATATTAATCTGTGTTCTCTGTCAGTGTGTTAATATTCCTGAGGACAGTGGGGGTGTTTTACACTTGACAGGGTTTAATTGACTGTGGGTCATGATATACACAGTTTGTCAGTGAGAGTGTTAATATTAATCTGTGTTCTCTGTCAGTGGGTTAATATTCCTGAGGACAAAGGGTGTGTTTTAAACTTCACAGGGTGTATCTGACTGTTGGTCATGATGTACACAATGTGTCAGTGAGTGTGTTAATATTAATCTGTGCCTCTGTCAGTGTGTTAATATTCCTGAGGACAGTGGGGGTGTTTTACACTTCACAGGATGTATCTGACTGTGGGTCATGATATACACAGTGTGTCAGTGAGTGTGTTAATATTAATCTGTGTTCTCTGTCAGTGTGTTAATATTACTGAGGACAGTGGGGGTGTTTTACACTTCACCGGGTGTATCTGACTGTGGGTCATGATGTACACAGTTTGTCAGTAAGTGTGTTAATACTAATCTGTGTTCTCTGTCAGTGTGTTAATATTACTGAGGACAGTGGGGATGTTTTACACTTCACAGGGTTTATCTGACTGTGGGTCATGATATACACAGTGTGTCAGTGAGAGTGTTGATATTAATCTGTGTTCTCTGTCAGTGTGTCAATATTCCTGAGGACTTTGGGGGTGTTTTACACTTCACAGGGTGTATCTGACTGTGGGTCATGATATACACAGTGTGTCAGTGAGTGTGTTAATATTAATCTGTGTTCCCTGTCAGTGTGTTAATATTCCTGAGGACAGTGGGGGTGTTTTAAACTTCACAGGGTGTATCTGACTGTGGGTCATGATATACACAGTATGTCAGTGAGTGTGTTAATATTAATCTGTGTTCTCTGTCAGTGTGTTAATATTCCTGAGGACAGTGGGGGTGTTTTACATTTCACAGGGTGTATCTGACTGTGGGTCATGATATACACAGTGTGTCAGTGAGTGTGTTAATATTAATCTGTGTTCTCAATCAGTGTGTTAATATTACTGAGGACAGTGGGGGTGTTTTACACTTCACAGGGTTTATCTGACTGTGGGTCATGATGTACACAGTGTGTCAGTGAGTGTGTTAATATTAATCTGTGTTCTCAGTCAGTGTGTTAATATTACTGAGGACAGTGGGGGTGTTTTACACTTCACAGGGTGTATCTGACTGTGGGTCATGATGTACACAGTGTGTCAGTGAGTGTGTTAATATTAATCTGTGTTCTCTGTCAGTGTGTTAATATTCCTGAGGACAGTGGGAGTGTTTTACACTTCACAGGGTGTATCTGACTGTGGGTCATGATGTACACAGTGTGTCAGTGAGTGTGTTAATATTAATCTGTGTACTCTGTCAGTGTGTTAATATTACTGAGGACAGTGGGGGTGTTTTACACTTCACAGGGTGTATCTGACTGTGGGTCATGATATACACAGAGTGTCAGTGAGTGTGTTAATATTAATCTGTGTTCTCTGTCAGTGTGTTAATATTCCTGAGGACAGTGGGGGTGTTTTACACTTCACAGGGTGTATCTGACTGTGGGTCATGTTGTACACAGTGTGTCAGTGAGTGTGTTAATATTAATCTGTGTTCTCTGTCATTGTGTTAATATTGCTGAGGACAGTGGTGGTGTTTTACACTTCACCGGGTGTATCTGACTGTGGGTCATGATGTGCACAGTGTGGCAGTGAGTGTGTTAATGTTAATCTGTGTTCTCTGTCAGTGTGTTAATATTACTGAGGACAGTGGGGGTGTTTTACAATTCACAGGGTGTATCTGACTCTGGGTCATGATGTGCACAGTGTGTCAGTGAGTGTGTTAATATTAATCTGTGTTCTCTGTCAGTGTGTTAATATTCCTGAGGACAGTGGGGGTGTTTTACACTTCACCGGGTGTATCTGACTGTGAGTCATGATATACACAGTGTGTCAGTGAGTGTGTTAATATTAATCTGTGTCCTCTGTCAGTGTGTTAATATTGCTGAGGACAGTGGGGGTGTTTTACACTTCACAGGGTGTATCTGACTGTGGGTCATGATATACACAGTGTGTCAGTGAGTGTGTCAATATTAATCTGTGTTCTCTGCCAGTGTGTTAATATTCCTGAGGACAGTGGGGGTGTTTTACACTTCACAGGGTGTATCTGACTGTGGGTCATGATATAC
This sequence comes from Heterodontus francisci, assembly GCF_036365525.1. Lineage (NCBI taxonomy): Eukaryota > Metazoa > Chordata > Chondrichthyes > Heterodontiformes > Heterodontidae > Heterodontus > Heterodontus francisci. The sequence goes on along the minus strand of NW_027141485.1, from coordinate 2,506,647 downwards.
ACAGTGTGTCAGAGAGTGTGTTAATATTAATCTGTGTTCTCTGTCAGTGTGTTAATATTCCTGAGGACAGTGGGGGTGTTTTACACTTCACAGGGTGTATCTGACTGTGGGTCATCATATACACTGTTTGTCAGTGAGTGTGTTAATATTAATCTGTGTACTCTGTCAGTGTGTTAATATTACTGAGGACAGTGGGGGTGTTTTACACTTCACAGGGTGTATCTGACTGTGGGTCATGATATACACAGTGTGTCAGTGAGTGTGTTAATATTAATCTGTGTTCTCTGTCAGTGTGTTAATATTCCTGAGGACAGTGGGGGTGTTTTACACTTCACAGGGTGTATCTGACTGTGGGTCATGATATACACAGTGTGTCAGTGAGTGTGTTAATATTAATCTGTGTACTCTGTCAGTGTGTTAATATTACTGAAGACAGTGGGGGTGTTTTACACTTCACCGGGTGTATCTGACTGTGGGTCATGATGTACACAGTGTGTCAGTGAGAGTGTTAATATTAATCTGAGTTCTCTGTCAGTGTGTTAATATTCCTGAGGACAGTGGGGGTGTTTTACACTTCACAGGGTGTATCTGACTGTGGGTCATGATATACACAGTGTGTCAGTGAGTGTGTTAATATTAATCTGTGTTCTCAATCAGTGTGTTAATATTACTGAGGACAGTGGGGGTGTTTTACACTTCACAGGGTTTATCTGACTGTGGGTCATGATGTTCACAGTGATTCAGTGAGTGTGTTAATATTAATCTGTGTTCTCTGTCAGTGTGTTAATATTACTGAGGACAGTGGGGGTGTTTTACACTTCACAGGGTGTATCTGACTGTGGGTCATGATGTACACAGTGTGTCAGTGAGTGTGTTAATATTAATCTGTGTTCTCTGTCAGTGTGGTAATATTACTGAGGACAGTGGGGTTGTTTTACACTTCACAGGGTGTATCTGACTGTGGGTCATGATATACACATTGTGTCAGTGAGTGTGTTAATATTAATCTGTGTTCTCTGTCAGTGTGTTAATATTCCTGAGGACAGTGGGGGTGTTTTACACTTCACCGGGTGTATCTGACTGTGGGTCATGATATACACAGTGTGTCAGTGAGTGTGTTAATATTAATCTGTGTTCTCTGTCAGTGTGTTAATATTCCTGAGGACAGTGGGGGTGTTTTACAATTAACCGGGTTTATCTGACTGTGAGTCATGATATACACAGTGTGTCAGTGAGTGTGTTAATATTAATCTGTGTTCTCTGTCAGTGTGTTAATATTGCCAAGGACAGTGCGGGTGTTTTACACTTCACAGGGTTTATCTGGCTGTGGGTCATGATGTACACAGTGTGTCAGTGAGTGTGTTAATATTAATCTGTGTTCTCTGTCAGTGTGTCAATATTCCTGAGGACATTTGGGGTGTTTTACACTTGACAGGGTGTATCTGACTGTGGGTCATGATATACACAGTGTGTCAGTGAGTGTGTCAATATTAATCTGTGTTCTCTGCCAGTGTGTTAATATTACTGAGGACAGTGGGGGTGTTTTACACTTCACAGGGTTTATCTGACTGTGGGTCATGATGTACACAGTGTGTCAGTGAGTGTGTTAATATTAATCTGTGTTCTCTGTCAGTGTGTTAATATTCCTGAGGACAGTGGGGGTGTTTTACACTTCACAGGGTGTATCTGACTGTGGGTCATGATATACACAGTGTATCAGTGAGTGTGTTAATATTAATCTGTGTTCTCTGTCAGTGTGTTAATATTCCTGAGGACAGTGGGGGTGTTTTACACTTCACAGGGTGTATCTGACTGTGGGTCATGATATACACATTGTGTCAGTGAGTGTGTTAATATTAATCTGTGTTCTCTGTCAGTGTGTTAATATTCCTGAGCACAGTGGGGATGTTTTACACTTCACAGGGTTTATCTGACTGTGGGTCATGATATACACAGTGTGTCAGTGAGTGTGTTAATATTAATCTGTGTTCTCTGTCAGTGTGTTAATATTACTGAGGACAGTGGGGGTGTTTTACACTTCACCGGGTGTATCTGACTGTGGGTCATGATGTACACAGTGTGTCAGTGAGTGTGTTAATATTAATCTGTGTTCTCTGTCAGTGTGTTCATATTCCTGAGGACAGTGGGGGTGTTTTACACTTCACAGGGTGTATCTGACTGTGGGTCATGATATACACAGTGTGTCAGTGAGTGTGTTAATATTAATCTGTGTACTCTGTCAGTGTGTTAATATTACTGAGGACAGTGGGGGTGTTTTACACTTCACAGGGTTTATCCGACTGTGGGTCATGATATACACAGTGTGTCAGTGAGTGTGTTAATATTAATCTGTATTCTCTGTCAGTGTGTTAATATTCCTGAGGACATTGGGGGTGTTTTGCACTTCACCGGGTGTATCTGACTGTGAGTCATGATATACACAGTGTGTCAGTGAGTGTGTTAATATTAATCTGTGTTCTCTGTCAGTGTGTTAATATTGCTAAGGACAGTGGGGGTGTTTTACACTTCACAGGGTGTATCTGGCTGTGGGTCATGATGGACACAGTGTGTCAGTGAGTGTGTTAATATTAATCTGTGTTCTCTGTCAGTGTGTTAATATTTCTGAGGACAGTGGGGGTGTTTTACACTTCACAGGGTGTATCTGACTGTGGGTCATGATATACACAGTATGTCAGTGAGTGTGTTAATATTAATCTGTGTTCTCTGTCAGTGTGTTAATATTCCTGAGGACAGTGGGGGTGTTTTACATTTCACAGGGTGTATCTGACTGTGGGTCATGATATACACAGTGTGTCAGTGAGTGTGTTAATATTAATCTGTGTTCTCAATCAGTGTGTTAATATTCCTGAGGACAGTGGGGGTGTTTTACACTTCACAGGGTTTATCTGACTGTGGGTCATGATGTACACAGTGTGTCAGTGAGTGTGTTAATATTAATCTGTGTTCTCAGTCAGTGTGTTAATATTACTGAGGACAGTGGGGGTGTTTTACACTTCACAGGGTGTATCTGACTGTGGGTCATGATGTACACAGTGTGTCAGTGAGTGTGTTAATATTAATCTGTGTTCTCTGTCAGTGTGTTAATATTCCTGAGGACAGTGGGAGTGTTTTGCACTTCACAGGGTGTATCTGACTGTGGGTCATGATGTACACAGTGTGTCAGTGAGTGTGTTAATATTAATCTGTGTACTCTGTCAGTGTGTTAATATTACTGAGGACAGTGGGGGTGTTTTACACTTCACAGGGTGTATCTGACTGTGGGTCATGATATACACAGTGTGTCAGTGAGTGTGTTAATATTAATCTGTGTTCTCTGTCAGTGTGTTAATATTCCTGAGGACAGTGGGGGTGTTTTACACTTCACAGGGTGTATCTGACTGTGGGTCATGTTGTACACAGTGTGTCAGTGAGTGTGTTAATATTAATCTGTGTTCTCTGTCATTGTGTTAATATTGCTGAGGACAGTGGTGGTGTTTTACACTTCACCGGGTGTATCTGACTGTGGGTCATGATGTGCACAGTGTGTCAGTGAGTGTGTTAATGTTAATCTGTGTTCTCTGTCAGTGTGTTAATATTACTGAGGACAGTGGGGGTGTTTTACAATTCACAGGGTGCATCTGACTCTGGGTCATGATGTGCACAGTGTGTCAGTGAGTGTGTTAATATTAATCTGTGTTCTCTGTCAGTGTGTTAATATTCCTGAGGACAGTGGGGGTGTTTTACACTTCACCGGGTGTATCTGACTGTGAGTCATGATATACACAGTGTGTCAGTGAGTGTGTTAATATTAATCTGTGTCCTCTTTCAGTGTGTTAATATTGCTAAGGACAGTGGGGGTGTTTTACACTTCACAGGGTGTATCTGACTGTTGGTCATGATATACACAGTGTGTCAGTGAGTGTGTCAATATTAATCTGTGTTCTCTGCCAGTGTGTTAATATTCCTGAGGACAGTGGGGGTGTTTTACACTTCACAGGGTGTATCTGACTGTGGGTCATGATATACACAGAGTTTCAGAGAGTGTGTTAATATTAATCTGTGTTCTCTGTCAGTGTGTTAATATTCCTGTGGACAGTGGGGGTGTTTTACACTTCACAGGGTGTATCTGACTGTGGGTCATCATATACACTGTTTGTCAGTGAGTGTGTTAATATTAATCTGTGTACTCTGTCAGTGTGTTAATATTACTGAGGACAGTGGGGGTGTTTTACACTTCACAGGGTGTATCTGACTGTGGGTCATGATATACACAGTGTGTCAGTGAGTGTGTTAATATTAATCTGTGTTCTCTGTCAGTGTGTTAATATTCCTGAGGACAGTGGGGGTGTTTTACACTTCACAGGGTGTATCTGACTGTGGGTCATGATATACACAGTGTGTCAGTGAGTGTGTTAATATTAATCTGTGTACTCTGTCAGTGTGTTAATATTACTGAAGACAGTGGGGGTGTTTTACACTTCACCGGGTGTATCTGACTGTGGGTCATGATGTACACAGTGTGTCAGTGAGTGTGTTAATATTAATCTGTGTTCTCTGTCAGTGTGTTAATATTCCTGAGGACAGTGGGGGTGTTTTACACTTCACAGGGTGTATCTGACTGTGGGTCATGATATACACAGTGTGTCAGTGAGTGTGTTAATATTAATCTGTGTTCTCAATCAGTGTGTTAATATTACTGAGGACAGTGGGGGTGTTTTACACTTCACAGGGTTTATCTGACTGTGGGTCATGATGTTCACAGTGATTCAGTGAGTGTGTTAATATTAATCTGTGTTCTCTGTCAGTGTGTTAATATTACTGAGGACAGTGGGGGTGTTTTACACTTCACAGGGTGTATCTGACTGTGGGTCATGATGTACACAGTGTGTCAGTGAGTGTGTTAATATTAATCTGAGTTCTCTGTCAGTGTGGTAATATTACTGAGGACAGTGGGGTTGTTTTACACTTCTCAGGGTGTATCTGACTGTGGGTCATGATATACACATTGTGTCAGTGAGTGTGTTAATATTAATCTGTGTTCTCTGTCAGTGTGTTCATATTCCTGAGGACAGTGGGGGTGTTTTACACTTCACCGGGTGTATCTGACTGTGGGTCATGATATACACAGTGTGTCAGTGAGTGTGTTAATATTAATCTGTGTTCTCTGTCAGTGTGTTAATATTCATGAGGACAGTGGGGGTGTTTTACACTTCACAGGGTGTATCTGACTGTGGGTCATGATATACACAGTGTGTCAGTGAGTGTGTTAATATTAATCTGTGTTCTCTGTCAGTGTGTTAATATTACTGAGGACAGTGGGGGTGTTTTACACTTCACAGGGTGTATCTGACTGTGGGTCATGATGTACACAGTATGTCAGTGAGTGTGTTAATATTAATATGTGTTCTCTGTCAGTGTGTTAATATTCCTGAGGACAGTGGGGGTGTTTTACAATTAACCGGGTGTATCTGACTGTGAGTCATGATATACACAGTGTGTCAGTGAGTGTGTTAATATTAATCTGTGTTCTCTGTCAGTGTGTTAATATTGCCAAGGACAGTGCGGGTGTTTTACACTTCACAGGGTGTATCTGGCTGTGGGTCATGATGTACACAGTGTGTCAGTGAGTGTGTTAATATTAATCTGTGTTCTCTGTCAGTGTGTCAATATTCCTGAGGACATTTGGGGTGTTTTACACTTGACAGGGTGTATCTGACTGTGGGTCATGATATACACAGTGTGTCAGTGAGTGTGTCAATATTAATCTGTGTTCTCTGCCAGTGTGTTAATATTACTGAGGACAGTGGGGGTGTTTTACACTTCACAGGGTTTATCTGACTGTGGGTCATGATGTACACAGTGTGTCAGTGAGTGTGTTAATATTAATCTGTGTTCTCTGTCAGTGTGTCAATATTCCTGAGGACAGTGGGGGTGTTTTACACTTCACAGGGTGTATCTGACTGTGGGTCATGATATACACAGTGTATCAGTGAGTATGTTAATATTAATCTGTGTTCTCTGTCAGTGTGTTAATATTCCTGAGGACAGTGGGGGTGTTTTACACTTCACAGGGTGTATCTGACTGTGGGTCATGATATACACATTGTGTCAGTGAGTGTGTTAATATTAATCTGTGTTCTCTGTCAGTGTGTTAATATTCCTGAGCACAGTGGGGATGTTTTACACTTCACAGGGTTTATCTGACTGTGGGTCATGATATACACAGTGTGTCAGTGAGTGTGTTAATATTAATCTGTGTTCTCTGTCAGTGTGTTAATATTACTGAGGACAGTGGGGGTGTTTTACACTTCACAGGGTGTATCTGACTGTGGGTCATGATATACACAGTGTGTCAGTGAGTGTGTTAATATTAATCTGTGTTCTCTGTCAGTGTGTTAATATTCATGAGGACAGTGGGGGTGTTTTACACTTCACAGGGTGTATCTGACTGTGGGTCATGATATACACAGTGTGTCAGTGAGTGTGTTAATATTAATCTGTGTTCTCTGTCAGTGTGTTAATATTACTGAGGACAGTGGGGGTGTTTTACACTTCACAGGGTGTATCTGACTGTGGGTCATGATGTACACAGTATGTCAGTGAGTGTGTTAATATTAATATGTGTTCTCTGTCAGTGTGTTAATATTCCTGAGGACAGTGGGGGTGTTTTACAATTAACCGGGTGTATCTGACTGTGAGTCATGATATACACAGTGTGTCAGTGAGTGTGTTAATATTAATCTGTGTTCTCTGTCAGTGTGTTAATATTGCCAAGGACAGTGGGGGTGTTTTACACTTCACAGGGTGTATCTGACTGTGTGTCATGATATACACATTGTGTCAGTGAGTGTGTTAATATTAATCTGTGTTCTCTGTCAGTGTGTTAATATTCCTGAGCACAGTGGGGATGTTTTACACTTCACAGGGTTTATCTGACTGTGGGTCATGATATACACAGTGTGTCAGTGAGTGTGTTAATATTAATCTGTGTTCTCTGTCAGTGTGTTAATATTACTGAGGACAGTGGGGGTATTTTACACTTCACAGGGTGTATCTGACTGTGGGTCATGATATACACAGTGTGTCAGTGAGTGTGTTAATATTAATCTGTGTACTCTGTCAGTGTGTTAATATTACTGAGGACAGTGGGGCTGTTTTGCACTTCACCGGGTGTATCTGACTGTGGGTCATGATGTACACAGTGTGTCAGTGAGTGTGTTAATATTAATCTGTTTTCTCTGTCAGTGTGTTAATATTCCTGAGGACAGTGGGGGTGTTTTACACTTCACAGTGTGTATCTGACTGTGGGTCATGATATACACAGTATGTCAGTGAGTTTGTTAATATTAATCTGTGTTCTCTGTCAGTGTGTTAATATTCCTGAGGACAGTGAGGGTGTTTTACACTTCACAGGGTGTATCTGACTGTGGGTCATGATGTACACAGTGTGTCAGTGAGTGTTTTAATATTAATCTGTGTACTCTGTCAGTGTGTTAATATTACTGAGGACAGTGGGGGTGTTTTACACTTCACAGGGTTTATCTGACTGTGGGTCATGATATACACAGTGTGTCAGTGAGTGTGTTAATATTAATCTGTGTTCTCTGTCAGTGTGTTAATATTCCTGAGGACAGTGGGGGTGTTTTACACTTCACCGGGTGTATCTGACTGTGGGTCATGATATACACAGTGTGTCAGTGAGTGTGTTAATATTAATCTGTGTTCTCTGTCAGTGTGTTAATATTCCTGAGGACAGTGAGGGTGTTTTACACTTCACAGGGTGTATCTGACTGTGGGTCATGATATACACAGTGTGTCAGTGAGTGTGTTAATATTAATCTGTGTTCTCTGTCAGTGTGTTAATATTGCTGAGGACAGTGGGGGTGTTTTACACTTCACCGGGTGTATCTGACTGTGGGTCATGATGTACACAGTGTGTCAGTGAGTGTGTTAATATTAATCTGTCTTCTCTGTCAGTGTGTTGGTATTACTGAGGACAGTGGGGGTGTTTTACACTTCACAGGGTGTATCTGATTCTGGGTCATGATGTACACAGTGTGTCAGTGAGTGTGTTAATATTAATCTGTGTTCTCTGTCAGTGTGTTAATATTCCTGAGGACAGTGGGGGTGTTTTGCACTTCACCGGGTGTATCTGACTGTGAGTCATGATATACACAGTGTGTCAGTGAGTGTGTTAATATTAATCTGTGTTCTCTGTCAGTGTGTTAATATTGCTGAGGACAGTGGGGGTATTTTACACTTCACAGGATATATCTGGCTGTGGGTCATGATGTACACAGTGTGTCAGTGAGTGTGTTAATATTAATCTGTGTTCTCTGTCAGTGTGTTAATATTGCTGAGGACAGTGGGGGTGTTTTACACTTCACAGGGTGTATCTGACAGTGGGTCATGATATACACAGTGTGTCAGTGAGTGTGTCAATATTAATCTGTGTTCTCTGTCAGTGTGTTAATATTGCTGAGGACAGTGGGGGTGTTTTACACTTCACAGGGTTTATCTGACTGTGGGTCATGATGTACACAGTGTGTCAGTGAGTGTGTTAATATTAATCTGTGTTCTCTGTCAGTGTGTTAATATTCCTGAGGACAGTGGGGATGTTTTACACTTCACAGGGTTTATCTGACTGTTGGTCATGATGTACACAGTGTGTCAGTGAGTGTGTTAATATTAACCTGTGTTCTCTGTCAGTGTGTTAATATTCCTGAGGACAGTGGGAGTGTTTTACACTTCACAGGGTTTATCTGACTGTGCGTCATGATGTACACAGTGTGTCAGTGAGTGTGTTAATATTAATCTGTGTTCTCTGTCAGTGTGTTCATATTACTGAGGACAGTGGGGATTTGTTACACTTCACAGGGTGTATCTGACTGTGTTTCATGATATACACAGTGTGTCAGTGAGTGTGTTAATATTAATCTGTGTTCTCTGTCAGTGTGTTAATATTACTGAGGACAGTGGGGATATTTTACACTTCACAGGGTGTATCTGACTGTGGGTCATGATATACACAGTGTGTCAGTGAGTATGTTAATATTAATCTGTGTTCTCTGTCAGTGTGTTAATATTCCTGAGGATAGTGGGGGTGTTTTACACTTCACAGGGTGTAACTGACTGTGGGTCATGATATACACAGTGTGTCAGTGAGTGTGTTAATATTAATCTGTGTACTCTGTCAGTGTGTTAATATTACTGAGGACAGTGGGGTGTTTTACACTTCACAGGGTGTATCTGACTGTGGGTCATGATGTACACAGTGTGTCAGTGAGTGCGTTAATATTAATCTGTCTTCTCTGTCAGTGTGTTAATATTAATGAGGACAGTGGGGGTGTTTTACACTTCACAGGGTGTATCTGACTCTGGGTCATGATGTACACAGTGTGTCAGTGAGCGTGTTAATATTAATCTGTGTTCTCTGTCAGTGTGTTAATATTCCTGAGGACAGTGGGGGTGTTTTACACTTCACCGGGTGTATCTGACTGTGAGTCATGATATACACAGTGTGTCAGTGAGTGTGTTAATATTAATCTGTGTTCTCTGTCAGTGTGTTAATATTGCTGAGGACAGTGGGGGTGTTTTACACTTCACAGGGTATATCTGGCTGTGGGTCCTGATGTACACAGTGTGTCAGTGAGTGTGTTAATATTAATCTGTGTTCTCTGTCAGTGTGTTAATATTCCTGAGGACAGTGGGAGTGTTTTACACTTCACAGGGTTTATCTGACTGTGGGTCATGATGTACACAGTGTGTCAGTGAGTGTGTTAATATTAATCTGTGTTCTCTGTCAGTGTGTTCATATTACTGAGGACAGTGGGGATTTTTTACACTTCACAGGGTGTATCTGACTGTGGGTCATGATATACACAGTGTGTCAGTGAGTGTGTTAATATTAATCTGTGTTCTCTGTCAGTGTGTTAATATTACTGAGGACAGTGGGGATGTTTTACACTTCACAGGGTGTATCTGAATGTGGGTCATTATATACACAGTGTGTCAGTGAGTGTGTTAATATTAATCTGTGTTCTCTGTCAGTGTGATAATATTGCTGACGACAGTGGGGGTGTTTTACACTTCACAGGGTGTATCTGACTGTGGGTCATGATATACACAGTATGTCAGTGAGTGTGTTAATATTAATCTGTGTTCTCTGTCAGTGTGTTAATATTCCTGAGGATAGTGGGGGTGTTTTACACTTCACAGGGTGTAACTGACTGTGGGTAATGATATACACAGTGTGTCAGTGAGTGTGTTAATATTAATCTGTGTACTCTGTCAGTGTGTTAATATTACTGAGGACAGTGGGGTTGTTTTACACTTCACAGGGTGTATCTGACTGTGGGTCATGATGTACACAGTGTGTCAGTGAGTGTGTTAATATTAATCTGTGTACTCTGTCAGTGTGTTAATATTACTGAGGACAGTGGGGGTGTTTTACACTTCACAGGGTGTATCTGACTGTGGGTCATGATATACACAGTGTGTCAGTGAGTGTGTTAATATTAATCTGTGTTCTCTGTCACTGTGTTAATATTCCTGAGGACAGTGGGGGTGTTTTACACTTCACAGGGTGTATCTGACTGTGGGTCATGATATACACAGTGTGTCAGTGAGTGTGTTAATATTAATCTGTGTACTCTGTCAGTGCGTTAATATTACTGAGGACAGTGGGGGTGTTTTACACTTCACCGGGTGTATCTGACTGTGGGTCATGATGTACACAGTGTGTCAGTGACTGTGTTAATATTAATCTGTGTTCTCTGTCAGTGTGTTACTATTACTGAGGACAGTGGGGGTGTTTTACACTTCACAGGGTTTATCTGACTGTGGGTCATGATGTACACAGTGTGTCAGTGAGTGTGTTAATATTAATCTGTGTTCTCTGTCAGTGTGTTAATATTACTGAGGACAGTGGGGGTGTTTTACACTTCACAGGGTGTATCTGACTGTGGATCATGATGTACACAGTGTGTCAGTGAGTGTGTTAATATTAATCGGTGTTCTCTGTCAGTGTGTTAATATTCCTGAGGACAGTGGGGGTGTTTTACACTTCACAGGGTTTATCTGACTGTGGGTCATGATGTACACAGTGTGTCAGTGAGTGTGTTAATATTAATCTGTGTACTCTGTCAGTGTGTTAATATTACTGAGGACAGTGGGTGTGTTTTACACTTCACAGGGTGTATCTGACTGTGGGTCATGATATACACAGTGTGTCAGTGAGTGTGTTAATATTAATCTGTGTTCTCTGTCAGTGTGTTAATATTCCTGAGGACAGTGGGGGTGTTTTACACTTCACCGGGTGTATCTGACTGTGGGTCATGATATACACAGTGTGTCAGTGAGTGTGTTAATATTAATCTGTGTTCTCTGTCAGTGTGTTAATACTCCTGAGGACAGTGGGTGTGTTTTACACTTCACAGGGTGTATCTGACTGTGGGTCATGATATACACAGTGTGTCAGTGAGTGTGTTAATATTCATCTCTGTTCCCTGTCAGTGTGTTAATATTCCTGAGGACAGTGGGGGTGTTTTACACTTCACCGGGTGTATCTGACTGTGGGTCATGATATACACAGTGTGTCAGTGAGTGTGTTAATATTAATCTGTGTTCTCTGTCAGTGTGTTAATATTGCTAAGGACAGTGGGGGTGTTTTACACTTCACAGGGTGTATCTGGCTGTGGGTCATGATGTACACGGTGTGTCAGTGAGTGTGTTAATATTAATCTGTGTTCTCTGTCAGTGTGTTAATATTGCTAAGGACAGTGGGGGTGTTTTACACTTCACAGGGTGTATCTGGCTGTGGGTCATGATGTACACGGTGTGTCAGTGAGTGTGTTAATATTAATCTGTGTTCTCTGTCACTGTGTTAATATTCCTGAGGACAGTGGGGGTGTTTTACACTTCACAGGGTGTATCTGACTGTGGGTCATGATATACACAGTGTGTCAGTGAGTGTGTTAATATTAATCTGTGTACTCTGTCAGTGCGTTAATATTACTGAGGACAGTGGGGGTGTTTTACACTTCACCGGGTGTATCTGACTGTGGGTCATGATGTACACAGTGTGTCAGTGACTGTGTTAATATTAATCTGTGTTCTCTGTCAGTGTGTTACTATTACTGAGGACAGTGGGGGTGTTTTACACTTCACAGGGTTTATCTGACTGTGGGTCATGATGTACACAGTGTGTCAGTGAGTGTGTTAATATTAATCTGTGTCCTCTGTCAGTGTGTTAATATTACTGAGGACAGTGGGGGTGTTTTACACTTCACAGGGTGTATCTGACTGTGGATCATGATGTACACAGTGTGTCAGTGAGTGTGTTAATATTAATCGGTGTTCTCTGTCAGTGTGTTAATATTCCTGAGGACAGTGGGGGTGTTTTACACTTCACAGGGTTTATCTGACTGTGGGTCATGATGTACACAGTGTGTCAGTGAGTGTGTTAATATTAATCTGTGTACTCTGTCAGTGTGTTAATATTACTGAGGACAGTGGGTGTGTTTTACACTTCACAGGGTGTATCTGACTGTGGGTCATGATATACACAGTGTGTCAGTGAGTGTGTTAATATTAATCTGTGTTCTCTGTCAGTGTGTTAATATTCCTGAGGACAGTGGGGGTGTTTTACACTTCACCGGGTGTATCTGACTGTGGGTCATGATATACACAGTGTGTCAGTGAGTGTGTTAATATTAATCTGTGTTCTCTGTCAGTGTGTTAATACTCCTGAGGACAGTGGGGGTGTTTTACACTTCACAGGGTGTATCTGACTGTGGGTCATGATATACACAGTGTGTCAGTGAGTGTGTTAATATTCATCTCTGTTCCCTGTCAGTGTGTTAATATTCCTGAGGACAGTGGGGGTGTTTTACACTTCACCGGGTGTATCTGACTGTGGGTCATGATATACACAGTGTGTCAGTGAGTGTGTTAATATTAATCTGTGTTCTCTGTCAGTGTGTTAATATTGCTAAGGACAGTGGGGGTGTTTTACACTTCACAGGGTGTATCTGGCTGTGGGTCATGATGTACACGGTGTGTCAGTGAGTGTGTTAATATTAATCTGTGTTCTCTGTCAGTTTGTTAATATTGCTGAGGACAGTGGGGGTGTTTTACACTTCACAGGGTGTATCTGACTGTGGGTCATGATATACACAGTGTGTCAGTGAGTGTGTCAATATTAATCTGTGTTCTCTGTCAGTGTGTTAATATTACTGAGGACAGTGGGGGTGTTTTACGCTTCACAGGGTTTATCTGACTGTGGGTCATGATGTACACAGTGTGTCAGTGAGTGTGTTAATATTACGCTGTGTTCTCTGTCAGTGTGTTAATATTCCTGAGGACAGTGGGCATGTATTACACTTCACAGGGTGTATCTGACTGTGGGTCATGATGTACACAGTGTGTCAGTGAGTGTGTTAATATTAATCTGTGTTCTCTGTCAGTGTGTTAATATTCCTGAGGACAGTGGGGGTGTTTTACACTTCACAGGGTTTATCTGACTGTGGGTCATGATGTACACAGTGTGTCAGTGAGTGTGTTAATATTAATCTGTGTTCTCTGTCAGTGTGTTCATATTACTGAGGACAGTGGGGATGTTTTACACTTCACAGGGTGTATCTGACTGTGGGTCATGATATACACAGTGTGTCAGTGAGTGTGTTAATATTAATCTGTGTTCTCTGTCAGTGTGTTAATATTACTGAGGACAGTGGGGATGTTTTACACTTCACAGGGTGTATCTGACTGTGGGTCATGATATACACAGTGTGTCACTGAGTGTGTTAATATTAATCTGTGTTCTCTGTCAGTGTGATAATATTGCTGACGACAGTGGGGTGTTTTACACTTCACAGGGTGTATCTGACTTTGGGTCATGATATACACAGTGTGTCAGTGAGTGTGTTAATATTAATCTGTGTTCTCTGTCAGTGTGTTAATATTACTGAGGACAGTGGGGATGTTTTACACTTCACAGGGTGTCTCTGACTGTGAGTCATGATATACACAGTGTGTCAGTGAGTGTGTTAATATTAATCTGTGTACTCTGTCAGTGCGTTAATATTACTGAGGACAGTGGGGGTGTTTTACACTTCACCGGGTGTATCTGACTGTGGGTCATGATGTACACAGTGTGTCAGTGACTGTGTTAATATTAATCTGTGTTCTCTGTCAGTGTGTTACTATTACTGAGGACAGTGGGGGTGTTTTACACTTCACAGGGTTTATCTGACTGTGGGTCATGATGTACACAGTGTGTCAGTGAGTGTGTTAATATTAATCTGTGTTCTCTGTCAGTGTGTTAATATTACTGAGGACAGTGGGGGTGTTTTACACTTCACAGGGTGTATCTGACTGTGGATCATGATGTACACAGTGTGTCAGTGAGTGTGTTAATATTAATCGGTGTTCTCTGTCAGTGTGTTAATATTCCTGAGGACAGTGGGGGTGTTTTACACTTCACAGGGTTTATCTGACTGTGGGTCATGATGTACACAGTGTGTCAGTGAGTGTGTTAATATTAATCTGTGTTCTCTGTCAGTGTGTTAATATTACTGAGGACAGTGGGTGTGTTTTACACTTCACAGGGTGTATCTGACTGTGGGTCATGATATACACAGTGTGTCAGTGAGTGTGTTAATATTAATCTGTGTTCTCTGTCAGTGTGTTAATATTCCTGAGGACAGTGGGGGTGTTTTACACTTCACCGGGTGTATCTGACTGTGGGTCATGATATACACAGTGTGTCAGTGAGTGTGTTAATATTAATCTGTGTTCTCTGTCAGTGTGTTAATACTCCTGAGGACAGTGGGGGTGTTTTACACTTCACAGGGTGTATCTGACTGTGGGTCATGATATACACAGTGTGTCAGTGAGTGTGTTAATATTCATCTCTGTTCCCTGTCAGTGTGTTAATATTCCTGAGGACAGTGGGGGTGTTTTACACTTCACCGGGTGTATCTGACTGTGGGTCATGATATACACAGTGTGTCAGTGAGTGTGTTAATATTAATCTGTGTTCTCTGTCAGTGTGTTAATATTGCTAAGGACAGTGGGGGTGTTTTACACTTCACAGGGTGTATCTGGCTGTGGGTCATGATGTACACGGTGTGTCAGTGAGTGTGTTAATATTAATCTGTGTTCTCTGTCAGTGTGTTAATATTGCTGAGGACAGTGGGGGTGTTTTACACTTCACAGGGTGTATCTGACTGTGGGTCATGATATACACAGTGTGTCAGTGAGTGTGTCAATATTAATCTGTGTTCTCTGTCAGTGTGTTAATATTACTGAGGACAGTGGGGGTGTTTTACGCTTCACAGGGTTTATCTGACTGTGGGTCATGATGTACACAGTGTGTCAGTGAGTGTGTTAATATTACGCTGTGTTCTCTGTCAGTGTGTTAATATTCCTGAGGACAGTGGGCATGTATTACACTTCACAGGGTGTATCTGACTGTGGGTCATGATGTACACAGTGTGTCAGTGAGTGTGTTAATATTAATCTGTGTTCTCTGTCAGTGTGTTAATATTCCTGAGGACAGTGGGGGTGTTTTACACTTCACAGGGTTTATCTGACTGTGGGTCATGATGTACACAGTGTGTCAGTGAGTGTGTTAATATTAATCTGTGTTCTCTGTCAGTGTGTTCATATTACTGAGGACAGTGGGGATGTTTTACACTTCACAGGGTGTATCTGACTGTGGGTCATGATATACACAGTGTGTCAGTGAGTGTGTTAATATTAATCTGTGTTCTCTGTCAGTGTGTTAATATTACTGAGGACAGTGGGGATGTTTTACACTTCACAGGGTGTATCTGACTGTGGGTCATGATATACACAGTGTGTCACTGAGTGTGTTAATATTAATCTGTGTTCTCTGTCAGTGTGATAATATTGCTGACGACAGTGGGGTGTTTTACACTTCACAGGGTGTATCTGACTTTGGGTCATGATATACACAGTGTGTCAGTGAGTGTGTTAATATTAATCTGTGTTCTCTGTCAGTGTGTTAATATTACTGAGGACAGTGGGGATGTTTTACACTTCACAGGGTGTCTCTGACTGTGAGTCATGATATACACAGTGTGTCAGTGAGTGTGTTAATATTAATCTGTGTTCTCTGTCAGTGTGTTAATATTGCTAAGGACAGTGGGGGTGTTTTGCACTTCACAGGGTGTATCTGGCTGTGGGTCATGATGTACACGGTGTGTCATTGAGTGTGTTAATATTAATCTGTGTTCTCTGTCAGTGTGTTAATATTCCTGAGGACAGTGGGGGTGTTTTACACTTCACAGGGTTTATCTGACTGTGGGTCATGATGTACACAGTGTGTCAGTGAGTGTGTTAATATTAATCTGTGTTCTCTGTCAGTGTGTTCATATTACTGAGGACAGTGGGGATGTTTTACACTTCACAGGGTGTATCTGACTGTGGGTCATGATATACACAGTGTGTCAGTGAGTGTGTTAATATTAATCTGTGTTCTCTGTCAGTGTGTTAATATTACTGAGGACGGTGGGGATGTTTTACACTTCACAGGGTGTATCTGACTGTGGGTCATGAGATACACAGTGTGTCACTGAGTGTGTTAATATTAATCTGTGTTCTCTGTCAGTGTGATAATATTGCTGACGACAGTGGGGGTGTTTTACACTTCACAGGGTGTATCTGACTGTGGGTCATGATATACACAGTGTGTCAGTGAGTGTGTTAATATTAATCTGTGTTCTCTGTCAGTGTGTTAATATTACTGAGGACAGTGGGGCTGTTTTACACTTCACAGTGTGTATCTGACTGTGGGTCATGATGTACACAGTGTGTCAGTCAGTGTGTTAATATTAATCTGTGTTCTCTGTCAGTGTGTTAATATTCCTGAGGACAGTGGGGGTGTTTTACACTTCACAGGGTGTATCTGACTGTGGGTCATGATGTCCACAGTGTGTCAGCGAGTGTGTTAATATTAATCTGTGGTCTCTGTCAGTGTGTTAATATTACTGAGGACAGTGGGGTTGTTTTACACTTCACAGGGTGTATCTGACTGTGGGTCATGATATACACAGTGTGTCAGTGAGTGTGTTAATATTAATCTGTGTTCTCTGTCAGTGTGTTAATATTACTGAGGACAGTGGGGTGTTTTACACTTCACAGGGTTTATCTGACTGTGGGTCATGATGTACATAGTGTTTCTGTGAGTGTGTTAATATTAATCTGTGTTCTCTGTCAGTGTGTTAATATTGCTGAGGACAGTGGGGGTGTTTTCCACTTCACATGGTGTATCTGACTGTGGGTCATGATATACACAGTGTGTCAGTGAGTGTGTTACTATTAATCTGTGTACTCTGTCAGTGTGTTAATATTACTGAGGACAGTGGGGGTGTTTTACACTTCACAGGGTGTATCTGACTGTGGGTCATGATATACACAGTGTGTCAGTGAGTGTGTTAATATTAATCTGTGGTGTCTGTCAGGTGTTAATATTACTGAGGACAATGGGGGTGTTTTACACTTCAGAGGGTTTATCTGACTGTGGGTCATGATGTACACAGTGTGTCACTGAATTTGTTAATATTAATCTGTGTTCTCTGTCAGTGTGTTAATATTACTGAGGACAGTGGGGGTGTTTTACACTTCACAGGGTGTATCTGACTGTGGGTCATGATATTCACAGTGTGTCAGTGAGTGTGTTAATATTAATCTGTGTTCTCTGTCAGGTGTTAATATTCCTGAGGACAGTGGGGGTGTTTTACACTTCACAGGGTGTATCTGACTCAGGGTCATGATATACACAGTGTGTCAGTGAGTGTGTTAATATTAATCTGTGTTCTCTGTCAGTGTGTTAATATTACTGAGGACAGTGGGGTGTTTTACACTTCACAGGGTGTATCTGACTGTGGGTCATGATATAAACAGTGTGTCAGTGAGTGTGTTAATATTAATCTGTGTTCTCTGTCAGTGTGATAATATTGCTGACCACAGTGGGGATGTTTTACACTTCACGGGGTGTATCTGACTGTGGGTCATGATGTACACAGTGTGTCAGTGAGTGTGTTAATATTAATCTGTGTTCTCTGTCAGTGTGTTAATATTGCTGAGGACATTGGGGGTGTTTTACACTTCACAGGGTGTATCTGACTGTGGGTCATGATGTCCACAGTGTGTCAGTGAGTGTGTTAATATTAATCTGTGTTCTCTGTCAGTGTGTTAATATTACTGAGGACAGTGGGGATGTTTTCCACTTCACAGGGTGTATCTGACTGTGGGTCATGATATACACAGTGTGTCAGTGAGTGTGTTAATATTAATCTGTGTTCTCTGTCAGTGTGTTAATATTACTGAGGACAGTGGGGGTGTTTTCCACTTCACAGGGTGTATCTGACTCAGGGTCATGATATACACAGTGTGTCAGTGAGTGTGTTAATATTAATCTGTGTTCTCTGTCAGTGTGTTAATATTACTGAGGACAGTGGGGTGTTTTACACTTCACAGGGTGTATCTGACTGTGGGTCATGATATAAACAGTGTGTCAGTGAGTGTGTTAATATTAATCTGTGTTCTCTGTCAGTGTGATAATATTTCTGACCACAGTGGGGATGTTTTACACTTCACGGGGTGTATCTGACTGTGGGTCATGATGTACACAGTGTGTCAGTGAGTGTGTTAATATTAATCTGTGTTCTCTGTCAGTGTGTTAATATTGCTGAGGACATTGGGGGTGTTTTACACTTCACAGGGTGTATCTGACTGTGGGTCATGATGTCCACAGTGTGTCAGTGAGTGTGTTAATATTAATCTGTGTTCTCTGTCAGTGTGTTAATATTACTGAGAACAGTTGGGATGTTTTCCACTTCACAGGGTGTATCTGACTGTGGGTCATGATATACACAGTGTGTCAGTGAGTGTGTTAATATTAATCTGTGTTCTCTGTCAGTGTGTTAATATTACTGAGGACAGTGGGGGTGTTTTCCACTTCACAGGGTTTATCTGACTGTGGGTCATGATGTACACAGTGTGTCAGTGAGTGTGTTAATATTAATCTGTGTTCTCTGTCAGTGTGTTAATATTCCTGAGGACAGTGGGGGTGTTTTACACTTCACAGGGTGTATCTGACTGTGGGTCATGATATACACAGTGTGTCAGTGAGTGTGTTAATATTAATCTGTGTACTCTGTCGGTGTGTTAATATTACTGAGGACAGTGGGGGTGTTTTACACTTCACAGGGTGTATCTGACTGTGGGTCATGATATACACAGTGTGTCAGTGAGTGTGTTAATATTAATCTGTGTTCTCTGTCAGTGTGTTAATATTGCTGAGGACATTGGGGGTGTTTTACACTTCACAGGGTGTATCTGACTGTGGGTCATGATGTCCACAGTGTGTCAGTGAGTGTGTTAATATTAATCTGTGTTCTCTGTCAGTGTGTTAATATTACTGAGGACAGTGGGGGTGTTTTACACTTCACAAGGTGTATCTGACTGTGGGTCATGATATACACAGTGTGTCAGTGAGTGTGTTAATATTAATCTGTGTTCTCTGTAAGTGTGTTAATATTGCTGAGGACAGTGGGGATGTTTTACACTTCACAGGGTTTATCTGACTGTGAGTCATGATATACACAGTGTGTCAGTGAGTGTGTTAAATTTAATCTGTGTTCTCCGTCAGTGTGTGAATATACCTGAGGACAGTGGGGGTGTTATACACTTCACAGGGTGTATCTGACTGTGGGTCATGATATACACAGTGTGTCTGTGAGTGTGTTAATATTAATCTGTGTTCTCTGTCAGTGTGTTAATATTACTTAGGACAGTGGGGCTGTTACACACTTCACAGGGTGTATCTGACTGTGGGTCATGATATACACAGTGGGTCAGTGAGTGTGTTAATATTAATCTGTGTTCTCTGTCAGTGTGTTAATATTGCTGAGGACAGTGGGGATGTTTTACACTTCACAGGGTTTATCTGACTGTTAGTCATGATATACACAGTGTGTCAGTGAGTGTGTTAATATTAATCTGTGTTCTCTGTCAATGTGTTAATATTACTGAGGACAGTGGGGATGTTTTACACTTCACAGGGTGTATCTGACTCTGGGTCATGATGTACGCAGTGTGTCAGTGAGTGTGTTAATATTAATCTGTGCTCTCTGTCAGTGTGTGAATATTACTGAGGACAGTGGGGATGTTTTACACTTCACAGGGTGTATCTGGCTGTGGGTCATGATATACACAGCGTGTCAGTGAGTGTGTTAATATTAATCTGTGTTCTCTGTCAGTGTGTTAATATTCCTGAGGACAGTGGGGGTGTTTTACACTTCACAGTGTGTATCTGACTGTGGGTCATGATGTACACAGTGTGTCAGTGAGTGTGTTAATATTAATCTGTGTTCTCTGTCAGTGTGTTAATATTCCTGAGGACAGTGGGGGTGTTTTACACTTCACAGGGTGTATCTGACTCTGGGTCATGATATACACAGTGTGTCAGTGAGTGTGTTAATATTAATCTGTGTTCTCTGTCAGTGTGTTAATATTCCTGAGGACAGTGGAGGTGTTTTACACTTCACAGGGTGTATCTGACTGTGGGTGATGATATACACAGTGTGTCAGTGAGTGTGTTAATATTACTCTGTGTTCTCTGTCAGTGTGTTAATATTACTGAGGACAGTGGGGGTGTTTTACACTTCACAGGGTGTATCTGGCTGTGGGTCATGATATACACAGTGTGTCAGTGAGTGTGTTAATATTAATCTGTGTTCTCTGTCAGTGTGTTAATATTGCTGAGGACAGTGGGGGTGTTTAACACTTCACAGGGTGTATCTGACTGTGGGTCATGATTTACACAGTGTGTCAGTGAGTGTGTTAATATTAATATGTGTTCTCTGTCTGTGTGTTAATATTCCTGAGGACAGTGGGGGTGTTTTACACTTCACAGGGTGTATCTGACTGTGGGTCATGATATACACAGTGTGTCAGTGAGTGTGTTAATATTAATCTGTGTTCTCTGTCAGTGTGTTAATATTACAGAGGACAGTGGGGGTGTTTTACACTTCTCAGGGTGTATCTGACTGTGGGTCATGATATACACAGTGTGTCAGTGAGTGTGTTAATATTAGTCTGTGTTCTCTGTCAGTGTGTTAATATTCCTGAGGACAGTGGGGGTGTTTTACACTTCACAGGGTGTATCTGACTGCGGGTCATGACATACACAGTGTGTCAGTGAGTGTGTTAATATTAATCTGTGTTTTCTGTCAGTGTGTTAATATTCCTGAGGACAGTGGGGGAATTTTACACTTCACAGAGTGTATCTGTCTGTGGGTCATGATATACACAGTGTGTCAGTGAGTGTGTTAATATTAATCTGTGTTCTCTGTCAGTGTGTTAATATTCCTGAGGACAGTGGGGGTGTTTTACACTTCACAGGGTGTATCTGACTCTGGGTGATGATGTACACAGTGTGTCAGTGAGTGTGTTAATATTAATCTGTGTTCTCTGTCAGTGTGTTAATATTACTGAGGACAGTGGGGGTGTTTTACACTTCACAGGGTGTATCTGACTGTGGGTCATGATATACACAGTGTGTCAGTGAGTGTGTTAATATTACTCTGTGTTCTCTGTCAGTGTGTTCATATTACTGAGGACAGTGGGGGTGTTTTACACTTCACAGGGTGTATCTGATCGTGGGTCATGATCTACACAGTGTGTCAGTGAGTATGTTAAAATTAATCTGTGTTCTCTGTCAGTGTGTTAATATTGCTGAGGACAGTGGGGGTGTTTTACACTTCACAGGGTGTATCTGACTGAGGGTCATGATTTACACAGTGTGTCAGTGAGTGTGTTAATATTAATATGTGTTCTCTGTCAGTGTGTTAATATTACTGAGGACAGTGGGGGTGTTTTACACTTCACAGGGTGTATCTGACTCTGGGTGATGATGTACACAGTGTGTCAGTGAGTGTGTTAATATTAATCTGTGTTCTCTGTCAGTGTGTTAATATTACTGAGGACAGTGGGGGTGTTATACACTTCACAGGGTGTGTCTGACTGTGGGTCATGATATACACAGTGTGTCAGTGAGTGTGTTAATATTACTCTGTGTTCTCTGTCAGTGTGTTCATATTACTGAGGACAGTGGGGGTGTTTTACACTTCACAGGGTGTATCTGATCGTGGGTCATGATCTACACAGTGTGTCAGTGAGTATGTTAATATTAATCTGTGTTCTCTGTCAGTGTGTTAATATTGCTGAGGACAGTGGGGGTGTTTTACACTTCACAGGGCGTATCTGACTGAGGGTCATGATTTACACAGTGTGTCAGTGAGTGTGTTAATATTAATATGTGTTCTCTGTCTGTGTGTTAATATTCCTGAGGACAGTGGGGGTGTTTTACACTTCACAGGGTGTATCTGACTGTGGGTCATGATATACACAGTGTGTCAGTGAGTGTGTTAATATTAATCTGTGTTCTCTGTCAGTGTGTTAATATTACTGAGGACAGTGGGGGTGTTTAACACTTCACAGGGTGTATCTGACTGTGGGTCATGATATCCACAGTGTGTCAGTGAGTGTGTTAATATTAATCTGTGTTCTCTGTCAGTGTGCTAATATTACTGAGGACTGTGGGGGTGTTTTACACTTCACAGGGTGTATCTGACTGTGGGTGATGATATACACAGTGTGTCAGTGAGTATGTTAATATTAATCTGTGTTCTCTGTCAGTGTGTTAATATTGCTGAGGACAGTGGGGGTGTTTTACACTTCACAGGGCGTATCTGACTGAGGGTCATGATTTACACAGTGTGTCAGTGAGTGTGTTAATATTAATATGTGTTCTCTGTCTGTGTGTTAATATTCCTGAGGACAGTGGGGGTGTTTTACACTTCACAGGGTGTATCTGACTGTGGGTCATGATATACACAGTGTGTCAGTGAGTGTGTTAATATTAATCTGTGTTCTCTGTCAGTGTGTTAATATTACTGAGGACAGTGGGGGTGTTTAACACTTCACAGGGTGTATCTGACTGTGGGTCATGATATCCACAGTGTGTCAGTGAGTGTGTTAATATTAATCTGTGTTCTCTGTCAGTGTGCTAATATTACTGAGGACTGTGGGGGTGTTTTACACTTCACAGGGTGTATCTGACTGTGGGTGATGATATACACAGTGTGTCAGTGAGTGTGTTAATATTAGTCTGTGTTCTCTGTCAGTGTGTTAATATTCCTGAGGACAGTGGGGGTGTTTTACACTTCACAGTGTGTATCTGACTGTGGGTCATGATATACACAGTGTGTCAGTGAGTGTGTTAATATTAATCTGTGTTCTCTGTCAGTGTGTTAATATTCCTGAGGACAGTGGGGGTGTTTTACACTTCACAGGGTGTATCTGACTGTGGGTGATGATATACACAGTGTGTCAGTGAGTGTGTTAATATTAGTCTGTGTTCTCTGTCAGTGTGTTAATATTCCTGAGGACAGTGGGGGTGTTTTACACTTCACAGGGTGTATCTGACTGCGGGTCATGACACACACAGTGTGTCAGTGAGTGTGTTAATATTAATCTGTGTTCTCTGTCAGTGTGTTAATATTCCTGAGGACAGTGGGGGTGTTTTACACTTCACAGAGTGTATCTGTCTGTGGGTCATGATATACACAGTGTGTCAGTGAGTGTGTTAATATTAATCTGTGTTCTCTGTCAGTGTGTTAATATTCCTGAGGACAGTGGGGGTGTTTTACACTTCACAGGGTGTATCTGACTGTGGGTCATGATCTACACAGTGTGTCAGTGAGAGTGTTAATATTAATCTGTGTTCTCTGTCAGTGTGTTAATATTCCTGAGGACAGTGGGGGTGTTTTACACTTCACAGGGTGTATCTGACTGTGGGTCATGATATACACAGTGTGTCAGTGAGTGTGTTAATATTAATCTGTGTACTCTGTCAGTGCGTGAATATTACTGAGGACAGTGGGGGTGTTTTACACTTCACAGGGTGCATCTGACTGTGGGTCATGATATACACAGTGTGTCAGTGAGTGTGTTAATATTAATCTGTGTTCTCTGTCAATGTGTTAATATTCCTGAGGACAGTGGGGGTGTTTTACACTTCACAGGGTGTATCTGACTGGGGGTCATGATATACACAGTGTGTCAGTGAGTGTGTTAATATTAATCTGTGTTCTCTGTCAGTGTGTTAATATTACTGAGGACAGTGGGGGTGTTTTACACTTCACAGGGTGCATCTGACTGTGGGTCATGATATACACAGTGTGTCAGTGAGTGTGTTAATATTAATCTGTGTTATCTGTCAATGTGTTAATATTCCTGAGGACAGTGGGGGTGTTTTACACTTCACAGGGTGTATCTAACTGTGGGTCATGATATACATAGTGTGTCTGTGAGTGTGTTAATATTAATCTGTGTTCTCTGTCAGTGTGTTAATATTCCTGAGGAAAGTGGGGGTGTTTTACACTTCACAGGGTGTATCTGACTGTGGGTCATGATGTACACAGTGTGTCAGTGAGTGTGTTAATATTAATCTGTGTACTCTGTCAGTGTGTTAGTATTACTGAGGACAGTGGGGGTGTTTTACACTTCACAGGGTGTCTCTGACTGTGGGTCATGATGTACACAGTGTGTCAGTGAGTGTGTTAATATTAATCTGTGTTCTCTGTCAGTGTGTTAATATTCCTGAGGGCAGTGGGGGTGTGCTACACTTCACAATGTGTATCTGACTGTGGGTCATGATGTACACGGAGTGTCAGTGAGTGTGTTAATATTAATCTGTGTTCTCTGTCAGTGTGTTAATATTCCTGAGGACAGTGGGGGTGTTTTACACTTCACAGGGTTTATCTGACTGTGGGTCATGATGTACACAGTGTGTCAGTGAGTGTGTTAATATTAATCTGTGTTCTGTGTCAGTGTGTTAATATTCCTGAGGACAGTGGGGGTGTTTTACACTTCACAGGGTGTATCTGACTGTGAGTCATGATGTACACAGTATGTCAGTGAGAGTGTTAATATTAATCTGTGTTCTCTGTCAGTGTGTTAATATTACTGAGGACAGTGGGGGTGTTTTACACTTCACAGGGTGCATCTGACTGTGGGTCATGATATACACAGTGTGTCAGTGAGTGTGTTAATATTAATCTGTGCTCTCTGTCAATGTGTTAATATTCCTGAGGACAGTGGGGGTGTTTTACACTTCACAGGGTGTATCTGACTGTGGGTCATGATATACACAGTGTGTCAGTGAGTGTGTTAATATTAATCTGTGTTCTCTGTCAGTGTGTTAATATTCCTGAGGACAGTGGGGGTGTTTTACACTTCACAGAGTGTATCTGTCTGAGGGTCATGATATACACAGTGTGTCAGTGAGTGTGTTTATATTAATCTGTGTTCTCTGTCAGTGTGTTAATATTCCTGAGGACAGTGGGGATGTTTTACACTTCACAGGGTGTATCTGACTCTGGGTGATGATGTACACAGTGTGTCAGTGAGTGTGTTAATATTAATCTGTGTTCTCTGTCAGTGTGTTAATATTACTGAGGACAGTGGGGGTGTTTTACACTCCACAGGGTGTATCTGACTGTGGGTCATGATATACACAGTGTGTCAGTGAGTGTGTTAATATTACTCTGTGTTCTCTGTCAGTGTGTTCATATTACTGAGGACAGTGGGTGTGTTTTACACTTCACAGGGTGTATCTGACTGTGGGTCATGATATACACAGTGTGTCAGTGAGTGTGTTAATATTAATCTGTGTACTCTGTCAGTGTGTGAATATTACTGAGGACAGTGGGGGTGTTTTACACTTCACAGGGTGCATCTGACTGTGGGTCATGATATACACAGTGTGTCAGTGATTGTGTTAATATTAATCTGTGTTCTCTGTCAATGTGTTAATATTCCTGAGGACAGTGGGGGTGTTTTACACTTCACAGGGTGTATCTGACTGTGGGTCATGATATACACAGTGTGTCAGTGAGTGTGTTAATATTAATCCGTGTTCTCTGTCAGTGTGTTAATATTACTGAGGACAGTGGGGGTGTTTTACACTTCACAGGGTGCATTTGACTGTGGGTCATGATATACACAGTGTGTCAGTGAGTGTGTTAATATTAATCTGTGTTATCTGTCAATGTGTTAATATTCCTGAGGACAGTGGGGGTGTTTTACACTTCACAGGGTGTATCTGACTGTGGGTCATGATATACATAGTGTGTCAGTGAGTGTGTTAATATTAATCTGTGTTCTCTGTCAGTGTGTTAATATTCCTGAGGAAAGTGGGGGTGTTTTACACTTCACAGTGTGTATCTGATTGTGGGTCATGATCTACACAGTGTGTCAGTGAGAGTGTTAATATTAATCTGTGTTCTCTGTCAGTGTGTTAATATTCCTGAGGACAGTGGGGGTGTTTTACACTTCACAGGGTGTATCTGACTGTGGGTCATGATATACACAGTGTGTCAGTGAGTGTGTTAATATTAATCTGTGTACTCTGTCAGTGCGTGAATATTACTGAGGACAGTGGGGGTGTTTTACACTTCACAGGGTGCATCTGACTGTGGGTCATGATATACACAGTGTGTCAGTGAGTGTGTTAATATTAATCTGTGTTCTCTGTCAATGTGTTAATATTCCTGAGGACAGTGGGGGTGTTTTACACTTCACAGGGTGTATCTGACTGGGGGTCATGATATACACAGTGTGTCAGTGAGTGTGTTAATATTAATCTGTGTTCTCTGTCAGTGTGTTAATATTACTGAGGACAGTGGGGGTGTTTTACACTTCACAGGGTGCATCTGACTGTGGGTCATGATATACACAGTGTGTCAGTGAGTGTGTTAATATTAATCTGTGTTATCTGTCAATGTGTTAATATTCCTGAGGACAGTGGGGGTGTTTTACACTTCACAGGGTGTATCTAACTGTGGGTCATGATATACATAGTGTGTCTGTGAGTGTGTTAATATTAATCTGTGTTCTCTGTCAGTGTGTTAATATTCCTGAGGAAAGTGGGGGTGTTTTACACTTCACAGGGTGTATCTGACTGTGGGTCATGATGTACACAGTGTGTCAGTGAGTGTGTTAATATTAATCTGTGTACTCTGTCAGTGTGTTAGTATTACTGAGGACAGTGGGGGTGTTTTACACTTCACAGGGTGTCTCTGACTGTGGGTCATGATGTACACAGTGTGTCAGTGAGTGTGTTAATATTAATCTGTGTTCTCTGTCAGTGTGTTAATATTCCTGAGGGCAGTGGGGGTGTGCTACACTTCACAATGTGTATCTGACTGTGGGTCATGATGTACACAGAGTGTCAGTGAGTGTGTTAATATTAATCTGTGTTCTCTGTCAGTGTGTTAATATTCCTGAGGACAGTGGGGTTGTTTTACACTTCACAGGGTTTATCTGACTGTGGGTCATGATGTACACAGTGTGTCAGTGAGTGTGTTAATATTAATCTGTGTTCTGTGTCAGTGTGTTAATATTCCTGAGGACAGTGGGGGTGTTTTACACTTCACAGGGTGTATCTGACTGTGAGTCATGATGTACACAGTATGTCAGTGAGAGTGTTAATATTAATCTGTGTTCTCTGTCAGTGTGTTAATATTACTGAGGACAGTGGGGGTGTTTTACACTTCACAGGGTGCATCTGACTGTGGGTCATGATATACACAGTGTGTCAGTGAGTGTGTTAATATTAATCTTTGCTCTCTGTCAATGTGTTAATATTCCTGAGGACAGTGGGGGTGTTTTACACTTCACAGGGTGTATCTGACTGTGGGTCATGATATACACAGTGTGTCAGTGAGTGTGTTAATATTAATCTGTGTTCTCTGTCAATGTGTTAATATTCCTGAGGACAGTGGGGGTGTTTTACACTTCACAGAGTGTATCTGTCTGAGGGTCATGATATACACAGTGTGTCAGTGAGTGTGTTTATATTAATCTGTGTTCTCTGTCAGTGTGTTAATATTCCTGAGGACAGTGGGGGTGTTTTACACTTCACAGGGTGTATCTGACTCTGGGTGATGATGTACACAGTGTGTCAGTGAGTGTGTTAATATTAATCTGTGTTCTCTGTCAGTGTGTTAATATTACTGAGGACAGTGGGGGTGTTTTACACTCCACAGGGTGTATCTGACTGTGGGTCATGATATACACAGTGTGTCAGTGAGTGTGTTAATATTACTCTGTGTTCTCTGTCAGTGTGTTCATATTACTGAGGACAGTGGGTGTGTTTTACACTTCACAGGGTGTATCTGACTGTGGGTCATGATATACACAGTGTGTCAGTGAGTGTGTTAATATTAATCTGTGTACTCTGTCAGTGTGTGAATATTACTGAGGACAGTGGGGGTGTTTTACACTTCACAGAGTGCATCTGACTGTGGGTCATGATATACACAGTGTGTCAGTGAGTGTGTTAATATTAATCTGTGTTCTCTGTCAATGTGTTAATATTCCTGAGGACAGTGGAGGTGTTTTACACTTCACAGGGTGTATCTGACTGTGGGTCATGATATACACAGTGTGTCAGTGAGTGTGTTAATATTAATCCGTGTTCTCTGTCAGTGTGTTAATATTACTGAGGACAGTGGGGGTGTTTTACACTTCACAGGGTGCATTTGACTGTGGGTCATGATATACACAGTGTGTCAGTGAGTGTGTTAATATTAATCTGTGTTATCTGTCAATGTGTTAATATTCCTGAGGACAGTGGGGGTGTTTTACACTTCACAGGGTGTATCTGACTGTGGGTCATGATATACATAGTGTGTCAGTGAGTGTGTTAATATTAATCTGTGTTCTCTGTCAGTGTGTTAATATTCCTGAGGAAAGTGGGGGTGTTTTACACTTCATAGGGTGTATCTGACTGTGGGTCATGATGTACACAGTGTGTCAGTGAGTGTGTTAATATTAATCTGTGTACTCTGTCAGTGTGTTAGTATTACTGAGGACAGTGGGGGTGTTTTACACTTCACAGGGTGTCTCTGACTGCGGGTCATGATGTACACAGTGTGTCAGTGAGTGTGTTAATATTAATCTGTGTTCTCTGTCAGTGTGTTGATATTACTGAGGACAGTGGGGGTGTTTTACACTTCACAGGGTTTATCTGACTGTGGGTCATGATGTACACAGTGTGTCAGTGACTGTGTTAATATTAATCTGTGTTCTCTGTCAGTTTGTTAATATTCCTGAGGACAGTGGGGGTGTTTTACACTTCACAGGGTGTATCTGACTGTGAGTCATTATGTACACAGTGTGTCAGTGGGAGTGTTAATATTAATCTGTGTTCTCTGTCAGTGTGTTAATATTACTGAGGACAGTGGGGTTGTTTTACACTTCACAGGGTGCATCTGACTGTGGGTCATGATATACACAGTGTGTCAGTGAGTGTGTTAATATTAATCTGTGCTCTCTGTCAATGTGTTAATATTCCTGAGGACAGTGGGGGTGTTTTACACTTCACAGGGTGTATCTGACTGTGGGTCATGATATACACAGTGTGTCAGTGAGTGTGTTAATATTAATCTGTGTTCTCTGTCAGTGTGTTAATATTACTGAGGACAGTGGGGGTGTTTTACACTTCACAGGGTCCATCTGACTGTGGGTCATGATATACACAGTGTGTCAGTGAGTGTGTTAATATTAATCTGTGTTCTCTGTCAGTGTGTTAATATTCCTGAGGAAAGTGGGGGTGTTTTACACTTCACAGGGTGTATCTGACTGTGGGTCATGATGTACACAGTGTGTCAGTGAGTGTGTTAATATTAATCTGTGTACTCTGTCAGTGTGTTAGTATTACTGAGGACAGTGGGGGTGTTTTACACTTCACAGGGTGTCTCTGACTGCGGGTCATGATGTACACAGTGTGTCAGTGAGTGTGTTAATATTAATCTGTGTTCTCTGTCAGTGTGTTGATATTACTGAGGACAGTGGGGGTGTTTTACACTTCACAGGGTGTATCTGACTGTGAGTCATGATGTACACAGTATGTCAGTGAGAGTGTTAATATTAATCTGTGTTCTCTGTCAGTGTGTTAATATTACTGAGGACAGTGGGGGTGTTTTACACTTCACAGGGTGCATCTGACTGTGGGTCATGATATACACAGTGTGTCAGTGAGTGTGTTAATATTAATCTGTGCTCTCTGTCAATGTGTTAATATTCCTGAGGACAGTGGGGGTGTTTTACACTTCACAGGGTGTATCTGACTGTGGGTCATGATATACACAGTGTGTCAGTGAGTGTGTTAATATTAATCTGTGTTCTCTGTCAGTGTGTTAATATTCCTGAGGACAGTGGGGGTGTTTTACACTTCACAGAGTGTATCTGTCTGAGGGTCATGATATACACAGTGTGTCAGTGAGTGTGTTTATATTAATCTGTGTTCTCTGTCAGTGTGTTAATATTCCTGAGGACAGTGGGGGTGTTTTACACTTCACAGGGTGTATCTGACTCTGGGTGATGATGTACACAGTGTGTCAGTGAGTGTGTTAATATTAATCTGTGTTCTCTGTCAGTGTGTTAATATTACTGAGGACAGTGGGGGTGTTTTACACTTAACAGGGTGTATCTGACTGTGGGTCATGATATACACAGTGTGTCAGTGAGTGTGTTAATATTACTCTGTGTTCTCTGTCAGTGTGTTCATATTACTGAGGACAGTGGGTGTGTTTTACACTTCACAGTGTGTATCTGACTGTGGGTCATGATATACACAGTGTGTCAGTGAGTGTGTTAATATTAATCTGTGTACTCTGTCAGTGTGTGAATATTACTGAGGACAGTGGGGGTGTTTTACACTTCACAGGGTGCATCTGACTGTGGGTCATGATATACACAGTGTGTCAGTGAGTGTGTTAATATTAATCTGTGTTCTCTGTCAATGTGTTAATATTCCTGAGGACAGTGGGGGTGTTTTACACTTCACAGGGTGTATCTGACTGTGGGTCATGATATACACAGTGTGTCAGTGAGTGTGTTAATATTAATCCGTGTTCTCTGTCAGTGTGTTAATATTACTGAGGACAGTGGGGGTGTTTTACACTTCACAGGGTGCATCTGACTGTGGGTCATGATATACACAGTGTGTCAGTGAGTGTGTTAATATTAATCTGTGTTATCTGTCAATGTGTTAATATTCCTGAGGACAGTGGGGGTGTTTTACACTTCACAGGGTGTATCTGACTGTGGGTCATGATATACATAGTGTGTCAGTGAGTGTGTTAATATTAATCTGTGTTCTCTGTCAGTGTGTTAATATTCCTGAGGAAAGTGGGGGTGTTTTACACTTCACAGGGTGTATCTGACTGTGGGTCATGATGTACACAGTGTGTCATTGAGTGTGTTAATATTAATCTGTGTACTCTGTCAGTGTGTTAGTATTACTGAGGACAGTGGGGGTGTTTTACACTTCACAGGGTGTCTCTGACTGCGGGTCATGATGTACACAGTGTGTCAGTGAGTGTGTTAATATTAATCTGTGTTCTCTGTCAGTGTGTTGATATTACTGAGGACAGTGGGGGTGTTTTACACTTCACAGGGTTTATATGACTGTGGGTCATGATGTACACAGTGTGTCAGTGAGTGTGTTAATATTAATCTGTGTTCTCTGTCAGTTTGTTAATATTCCTGAGGACAGTGGGGGTGTTTTACACTTCACAGGGTGTATCTGACTGTGAGTCATTATGTACACAGTGTGTCAGTGAGAGTGTTAATATTAATCTGTGTTCTCTGTCAGTGTGTTAATATTACTGAGGACAGTGGGGTTGTTTTACACTTCACAGGGTGCATCTGACTGTGGGTCATGATATACACAGTGTGTCAGTGAGTGTGTTAATATTAATCTGTGCTCTCTGTCAATGTGTTAATATTCCTGAGGACAGTGGGGGTGTTTTACACTTCACAGGGTGTATCTGACTGAGGGTCATGATATACACAGTGTGTCAGTGAGTGTGTTAATATTAATCTGTGTTCTCTGTCAGTGTGTTAATATTACTGAGGACAGTGGGGGTGTTTTACACTTCACAGGGTCCATCTGACTGTGGGTCATGATATACACAGAGTGTCAGTGAGTGTGTTAATATTAATCTGTGTTCTCTGTCAGTGTGTTAATATTACTGAGGACAGTGGGGGTGTTTTACACTTCACAGGGTGTATCTGACTGTGGGTCATGATATACACAGTGTGTCAGTGAGTGTGTTAATATTACTCTGTGTTCTCTGTCAGTGTGCTCATATTACTGAGGACAGTGGGTGTGTTTTACACTTCACAGGGTGTATCTGACCGTGGGTCATGATCTACACAGTGTGTCAGTGAGTATGTTAATATTAATCTGTGTTCTCTGTCAGTGTGTTAATATTCCTGAGGACAGTGGGGGTGTTTTACACTTCACAGGGTGTATCTGACTGTGGGTCATGATATACACAGTGTGTCAGTGGGTGTGTTAATATTAATCTGTGTACTCTGTCAGTGTGTGAATATTACTGAGGACAGTGGGGGTGTTTTACACTTCACAGGGTGCATCTGACTGTGGGTCATGATATACACAGTGTGTCAGTGAGTGTGTTAATATTAATCTGTGTTCTCTGTCAATGTGTTAAAATTCCTGAGGACAGTGGGGAGTTTTACACTTCACAGGGTGTATCTGACTGTGGGTCATGATGTACACAGTGTGTCAGTGAGAGTGTTAATATTAATCTGTGTTCTCTGTCAGTGTGTTAATATTACTGAGGACAGTGGGGGTGCTTTACACTTCACAGGGTGCATCTGACTGTGGGTCATGATATACACAGTGTGTCAGTGAGTGTGTTAATATTAATCTGTGTTCTCTGTCAGTGTGTTAATATTACTGAGGACAGTGGGGGTGTTTTACACTTTACAGGGTGTATCTGACTGTGGGTCATGATGTACACAGTGTGTCAGTGAGTGTGTGAATATTTATCTGTGTTCTCTGTCAGTGTGTTAATATTCCTGAGGACAGTGGGGGTGTTTTACAATTCACAGGGTGTATCTGACTGTGGGTCATGATATACACAGTGTGTCAGTGAGAGTGTTAATATTAATCTGTGTTCTCTGTCAGTGTGTTAATATTGCTGAGGACAGTGGGGGTGTTTTGCACTTCACAGAGTGTATATGACTGTGGGTCATGATATACACAGTGTGTCAGTGAGTGTGTTAATATTACTCTGTGTTCTCTGTCAGTGTGTTAATATTACTGAGGGCAGTGGGGGTGTTTTACACTTCACAGGGTGCATCTGGCTGTGGGTCATGATATACACAGTGTGTCAGTGAGAGTGTTAATATTAATCTGTGTTCTCTGTCAGTGTGTTAATATTACTGAGGACAGTGGGGGTGTTTTACACTTCACAGGGTTTATCTGACTGTGGGTCATGATGTACACAGTGTGTCAGTGAGAGTGTTAATATTAATCTGTGTTCTCTGTCAGTGTGTTAATATTCCTGAGAACAGTGGGGATGTTTTACACTTCACAGGGTTTATCTGACTGTGGGTCATGATATACACAGTGTGTCAGTGAGTGTGTTAATATTAATCTGTGTTCTCTGCCAGTGCGTTAATATTGCTGAGGACAGTGGGGGTGTTTTACACTTCACAGGGTGTATCTAACTGTGGGTCATGACATACACAGTGTGTCAGTGAGTGTGTTAATATTAATCTGTGTTCTCTGTCAGTGTGTTAATATTCCTGAGGACAGTGGGGCGTTTTACACTTCACAGGGTGTATCTGACTGTGGGTCATGATGTACACAGTGTGTCAGTGAGAGTGTTAATATTAATCTGTGTTCTCTGTCAGTGTGTTAATATTCCTGAGGACAGTGGGGGTGTTTTACACTTCACAGGGTTTATCTGACTGTGGGTCATGATATACACGGTGTGTCAGTGAGTGTGTTAATATTACTCTGTGTTCTCTGTCAGTGTGTTAATATTCCTGAGGACAGTGGGAATGTTTTACACTTCACAGGGTGTATCTGACTGTGGGTCATGATATACACAGTGTGTCAGTGAGTGTGTTAATATTACTCTGTGTTCTCTGTCAGTGTGTTAATATTACTGAGGACAGTGGGGGTGTTTTACACTTCACAGGGTGCATCTGGCTGTGGGTCATGATATACACAGTGTGTCAGTGAGTGTGTTAATATTAATCTGTGTTCTCTGTCAGTGTGTTAATATTCCTGAAAACAGTGGGGGTGTTTTACACTTCACAGGGTTTATCTGACTGTGGGTCATGATGTACACAGTGTGTCAGTGAGTGTGTTAATATTAATCTGTGTTCTCTGTCAGTGTGTTAATATTACTGAGGACAGTGGGGGTGTTTTACACTTCACAGGGTGTATCTGACTGTGGGTCATGATGTACACAGTGTGTCAGTGAGTGTGTTAATATTAATCTGTGTACTCTGTTTTTGTGTTAATATTGCTGAGGACAGTGGGGGTGTTTTACACTTCACAGGGTGTATCTGACTGTTGGTCATGATATACACAGTGTGTCAGTGAGTGTGTTAATATTAATCTGTGTTCTCTGTCAGTGTGTTAATATTCCTGAGAACAGTGGGGATGTTTTACACTTCACAGGGTTTATCTGACTGTGGGTCATGATATACACAGTGTGTCAGTGAGTGTGTTAATATTACTCTGTGTTCTCTGTCAGTGTGTTAATATTACTGAGGACAGTGGGGGTGTTTTACACTTCACAGGGTGCATCTGGCTGTGGGTCATGATATACACAGTGTGTCAGTGAGTGTGTTAATATTAATCTGTGTTCTCTGTCAGTGTGTCAATATTCCTGAAAACAGTGGGGGTGTTTTACACTTCACAGGGTTTATCTGACTGTGGGTCATGATGTACACAGTGTGTCAGTGAGTGTGTTAATATTAATCTGTGTTCTCTGTCAGTGTGTTAATATTACTGAGGACAGTGGGGGTGTTTTACACTTCACAGGGTGTATCTGACTGTGGGTCATGATGTACACAGTGTGTCAGTGAGTGTGTTAATATTAATCTGTGTACTCTGTTTTTGTGTTAATATTGCTGAGGACAGTGGGGGTGTTTTACACTTCACAGGGTGTATCTGACTGTTGGTCATGATATACACAGTGTGTCAGTGAGTGTGTTAATATTAATCTGTGTTCTCTGTCAGTGTGTTAATATTCCTGAGAACAGTGGGGATGTTTTACACTTCACAGGGTTTATCTGACTGTGGGTCATGATATACACAGTGTGTCAGTGAGTGTGTTAATATTAATCTGTGTTCTCTGCCAATGCGTTAATATTGCTGAGGACAGTGGGGGTGTTTTGCACTTCACAGGGTGTATCTAACTGTGGGTCATGATATACACAGTGTGTCAGTGAGTGTGTTAATATTAATCTGTGTTCTCTGTCACTGTGTTAATATTCCTGAGGACAGTGGGGGTGTTTTACACTTCACAGGGTGTATCTGACTGTGGGTCATGATGTCCACAGTGTGTCAGTGAGTGTGTTAATATTAATCTGTGTTCTCTGTCAGTGTGTTAATATTACTGAGGACTGTGGGGATGTTTTACACTTCACAGGGTGTATCTGACTGTGGGTCATGATGTACACAGTGTGTCAGTGAGTGTGTTAATATTAATCTGTGTTCTCTGTCAGTGCGTTAATATTCCTGAGGACAGTGGGGGTGTTTTACACTTCACAGGGTGTATCTGAATGGGGTCATGATATACACAGTGTGTCAGTGAGAGTGTTAATATTAATCTGTGTTCTCTGTCAGTGTGTGAATATTCCTGAGGACAGTGGGGGTGTTTTACACTTCACCGGGTGTATCTGACTGTGGGTCATGATGTACACAGTGTGTCAGTGAGAGTGTTCATATTAATCTGTGTTCTCTGTCAGTGTGTTAATATTCCTGAGGACAGTGCGGGTGTTTTACACTTCACAGGGTGTATCTGACTGTACGTCATGTTATACACAGTGTGTCAGTGAGTCTGTTAATTTTAATCTGCGTTCTCTGTCAGGTGTTAATATTACCGAGGACAGTGGGGTGTTTTACACTTCACAGGGAGTATCTGACTGTGGGTCATGATGTACACAGTGTGTCAGTGAGAGTGTTAATATTAATCTGTGTTCTCTGTCAGTGTGTTAATATTGCTGAGGACAGTGGGGTTGTTTTACACTTCACAGGGTGTATCTGACTGTGGGTCATGATATGCACAGTGTGTCAGTGAGTGTGTTAATATTAATCTGTGTTCTCTGTCAGTGTGTTAATATTACTGAGGACAGTGGGGGTGTTTTACACTTTACAGGGTGTATCTGACTCTGGGTCATGATGTACACAGTGTGTCAGTGAGTGTGTGAATATTAATCTGTGTTCTCTGTCAGTGTGTTAATATTCCTGAGAACAGTGGGGATGTTTTACACTTCACAGGGTTTATCTGACTGTGGGTCATGATATACACAGTGTGTCAGTGAGTGTGTTAATATTACTCTGTGTTCTCTGTCAGTGTGTTAATATTACTGAGGACAGTGGGGGTGTTTTACACTTCACAGGGTGCATCTGGCTGTGGGTCATGATATACACAGTGTGTCAGTGAGTGTGTTAATATTAATCTGTGTTCTCTGTCAGTGTGTTAATATTCCTGAAAACAGTGGGGGTGTTTTACACTTCACAGGGTTTATCTGACTGTGGGTCATGATGTACACAGTGTGTCAGTGAGTGTGTTAATATTAATCTGTGTTCTCTGTCAGTGTGTTAATATTACTGAGGACAGTGGGGGTGTTTTACACTTCACAGGGTGTATCTGACTGTGGGTCATGATGTACACAGTGTGTCAGTGAGTGTGTTAATATTAATCTGTGTACTCTGTTTTTGTGTTAATATTGCTGAGGACAGTGGGGGTGTTTTACACTTCACAGGGTGTATCTGACTGTTGGTCATGATATACACAGTGTGTCAGTGAGTGTGTTAATATTAATCTGTGTTCTCTGTCAGTGTGTTAATATTCCTGAGAACAGTGGGGATGTTTTACACTTCACAGGGTTTATCTGACTGTGGGTCATGATATACACAGTGTGTCAGTGAGTGTGTTAATATTAATCTGTGTTCTCTGCCAATGCGTTAATATTGCTGAGGACAGTGGGGGTGTTTTGCACTTCACAGGGTGTATCTAACTGTGGGTCATGATATACACAGTGTGTCAGTGAGTGTGTTAATATTAATCTGTGTTCTCTGTCACTGTGTTAATATTCCTGAGGACAGTGGGGGTGTTTTACACTTCACAGGGTGTATCTGACTGTGGGTCATGATGTCCACAGTGTGTCAGTGAGTGTGTTAATATTAATCTGTGTTCTCTGTCAGTGTGTTAATATTCCTGAGGACAGTGGGGGTGTTTTACACTTCACAGGGTGTATCTGAATGGGGTCATGATATACACAGTGTGTCAGTGAGTGTGTTAATATTAATCTGTGTTCTCTGTCAGTGTGTTAATATTCCTGAGGACAGTGGGGGTGTTTTACACTTCACAGGGTGTATCTGAATGGGGTCATGATATACACAGTGTGTCAGTGAGAGTGTTAATATTAATCTGTGTTCTCTGTCAGTGTGTGAATATTCCTGAGGACAGTGGGGGTGTTTTACACTTCACCGGGTGTATCTGACTGTGGGTCATGATGTACACAGTGTGTCAGTGAGAGTGTTCATATTAATCTGTGTTCTCTGTCAGTGTGTTAATATTCCTGAGGACAGTGCGGGTGTTTTACACTTCACAGGGTGTATCTGACTGTACGTCATGTTATACACAGTGTGTCAGTGAGTCTGTTAATTTTAATCTGCGTTCTCTGTCAGGTGTTAATATTACCGAGGACAGTGGGGTGTTTTACACT
This sequence comes from Heterodontus francisci, assembly GCF_036365525.1. Classification (NCBI taxonomy): domain Eukaryota; kingdom Metazoa; phylum Chordata; class Chondrichthyes; order Heterodontiformes; family Heterodontidae; genus Heterodontus; species Heterodontus francisci. The sequence goes on along the minus strand of NW_027141485.1, from coordinate 2,468,757 downwards.
TCACAGGGAGTATCTGACTGTGGGTCATGATGTACACAGTGTGTCAGTGAGAGTGTTAATATTAATTTGTGTTCTCTGTCAGTGTGTTAATATTGCTGAGGACAGTGGGGTTGTTTTACACTTCACAGGGTGTATCTGACTGTGGGTCATGATATGCACAGTGTGTCAGTGAGTGTGTTAATATTAATCTGTGTTCTCTGTCAGCGTGTTAATATTCCTGAGGACAGTGGGGGTGTTTTACACTTCACAGGGTGTATCTGACTGCAGGTCATGATGTCCACAGTGTGTCAGTGAGTGTGTTAATATTAATCTGTGTTCTCTGTCAGTGTGTTAATATTACTGAGGACTGTGGGGATGTTTTACACTTCACAGGGTGTATCTGACTGTGAGTCATGATGTACACAGTGTGTCAGTGAGTGTGTTAATATTAATCCGTGTTCTCTGTCAGTGTGTTAATATTCCTGAGGACAGTGGGGGTGTTTTACACTTCACAGGGTGTATCTGACTGTGGGTCATGAGATACACAGTGTGTCAGTGAGAGTGTTAATATTAATCTGTGTTCTCTGTCAGTGTGTTAATATTGCTGGGGACAGTGGGGGTGTTTTACACTTCACAGGGTGTATATGACTGTGGGTCATGATATACACAGTGTGTCAGTGAGTGTGTTAATATTACTCTGTGTTCTCTGTCAGTGTGTTAATATTACTGAGGACAGTGGGGGTGTTTTACACTTCACAGGGTGCATCTGGCTGTGGGTCATGATATTCACAGTGTGTCAGTGAGTGTGTTAATATTAATCTGTGTTCTCTGTCAGTGTGTTAATATTCCTGAGGACAGTGGGGGTGTTTTACACTTCACAGGGTTTATCTGACTGTTGGTCATGATGTACACAGTGTGTCAGTGAGTGTGTTAATATTAATCTGTGTTCTCTGTCAGTGTGTTAATATTACTGAGGACAGTGGGGGTGTTTTACACTTCACAGGGTGTATCTGACTGTGGGTCATGATGTACACAGTGTGTCAGTGAGTGTGTTAATATTAATCTGTGTCCTCTGTTTTTGTGTTAATATTGCTGAGGACAGTGGGGGTGTTTTACACTTCACAGTGTGTATCTGACTGTGGGTCATGATATACACAGTGTGTCAGTGAGTGTGTTAATATTAATCTGTGTTCTCTGTCAGTGTGTTAATATTCCTGCGGACAGTGGGGCGTTTTACACTTCACAGGGTGTATCTGACTGTGGGTCATGATGTACACCGCGTGTCAGTGAGAGTGTTAATATTAATCTGTGTTCTCTGTCAGTGTGTTAATATTCCTGAGGACAGTGGGGGTGTTTTACACTTCACAGGGTTTATCTGACTGTGGGTCATGATATACACGGTGTGTCAGTGAGTGTGTTAATATTAATCTGTGTTCTCTGTCAGTGTGTTAATATTCCTGAGGACAGTGGGAATGTTTTACACTTCACAGGGTGTATCTGACTGTGGGTCATGATGTACACAGTGTGTCAGTGAGTGTGTTAATATTAATCTGTGTTCTGTGTCAGTGTGTTAATATTCCTGAGGACAGTGGGAATGTTTTACACTTCACAGGGTGTATCTGACTGTGGGTCATGATGTACACAGTGTGTCAGTGAGTGTGTTAATATTGATCGGTGTTCTCTGTCAGTGTGTTAATATTCCTGAGGACAGTGGGGGTGTTTTATACTTCACAGGGTGTATCGGACTGTGGGTCATGATATACACAGTGTGTCAGTGAGTGTGTTAATATTAATCTGTGTTGTCTGTCAGTGTGTTAATATTCCTGAGGACAGTGGGGATGTTTTACACTTCACAGGGTTTATCTGACTGTGGGTCATGATATACACAGTGTGTCAGTGAGTGTGTTAATATTAATCTGTGTTCTCTGCCAGTGCGTTAATATTGCTGAGGACAGTGGGGGTGTTTTACACTTCACAGGGTGTATCTAACTGTGGTTCATGATATACACAGTCTGTCAGTGAGTGTGTTAATATTAATCTGTGTTCTCTGTCAGTGTGTTAATATTCCTGAGGACAGTGGGGGTGTTTTACACTTCACAGGGTGTATCTGACTGTGGGTCATGATTTCCACAGTGTGTCAGTGAGTGTGTTAATATTAATCTGTGTTCTCTGTCAGTGTGTTAATATTACTGAGGACTGTGGGGATGTTTTACACTTCACAGGGTGTATCTGACTGTGGGTCATGATGTACACAGTGTGTCAGTGAGTGTGTTAATATTAATCTGTGTTCTCTGTCAGTGTGTTAATATTCCTGAGGACAGTGGGGGTGTTTTACACTTCACAGGGTGTATCTGACTGTGGGTCATGATATACACAGTGTGTCAGTGAGAGTGTTAATATTAATCTGTGTTCTCTGTCAGTGTGTGAATATTCCTGAGGACAGTGGGGGTGTTTTACACTTCACCGGGTGTATCTGACTGTGGGTCATGATGTACACAGTGTGTCAGTGAGTGTGTTAATATTAATCTGTGTTCTCTGTCAGTGTGTTAATATTCCTGAGGACAGTGCGTGTGTTTTACACTTCACAGGGTGTATCTGACTGTACGTCATGTTATACACAGTGTGTCAGTGAGTCTGTTAATTTTAATCTGTGTTCTCTGTCAGGTGTTAATATTACCGAGGACAGTGGGGTGTTTTACACTTCACAGGGTGTATCTGACTGTGGGTCATGATGTACACAGTGTGTCAGTGAGAGTGTTAATATTAATCTGTGTTCTCTGTCAGTGTGTTAATAATACTGAGGACAGTGGGGGTGTTTTACACTTCACAGGGTGTATCTGACTGTGGGTCATGATATACACAGTGTGTCAGTGAGTGTGTTAATATTAATCTGTGTTCTCTGTCAGTGTGTTAATATTACTGAAGACAGTGGGGGTGTTTTACACTTTACAGGGTGTATCTGACTCTGGGTCATGATGTACACAGTGTGTCAGTGAGTGTGTGAATATTAATGTGTGTTCTCTGTCAGTGTGTTAATATTCCTGAGGACAGTGGGGGTGTTTTACACTTCACAGGGTGTATCTGACTGTGGGTCATGATGTACACAGTGTGTCAGTGAGTGTGTTAATATTAATCTGTGTTCTCTGTCAGTGTGTTAATATTACTGAGGACAGTGGGTGTGTTTTACACTTTACAGGGTGTATCTGACTCTGGGTCATCATGTACACAGTGTGTCAGTGAGTGTGTGAATATTTATCTGTGTTCTCTGTCAGTGTGTTAATATTCCTGAGGACAGTGGGGGTGTTTTACACTTCACAGGGTGTATCTAACTGTGGGTCATGATATACACAGTGTGTCAGTGAGTGTGTTAATATTAATCTGTGTTCTCTGTCAGTGTGTTAATATTAGTGAGGACTGTGGGGATGTTTTACACTTCACAGGGTGTATCTGACTGTGGGTCATGATGTACACAGTGTGTCAGTGAGTGTGTTAATATTAATCTGTGTTCTCTGTCAGTGTGTTAATATTCCTGAGGACAGTGGGGGTGTTTTACACTTCACAGGGTGTATCTGACTGTGGGTCATGATATACACAGTGTGTCAGTGAGAGTGTTAATATTAATCTGTGTTCTCTGTCAGTGTGTTAATATTGCTGAGGACAGTGGGGGTGTTTTGCACTTCACAGGGTGTATATGACTGTGGGTCATGATATACACAGTGTGTCAGTGAGTGTGTTAATATTACTCTGTGTTCTCTGTCAGTGTGTTAATATTACTGAGGACAGTGGGGGTGTTTTACACTTCACAGGGTGCATCTGGCTGTGGGTCATGATATACACAGTGTGTCAGTGAGTGTGTTAATATTAATCTGTGTTCTCTGTCAGTGTGTTAATATTCCTGAGGACAGTGGGGGTGTTTTACACTTCACAGGGTTTATCTGACTGTGGGTCATGATGTACACAGTGTGTCAGTGAGTGTGTTAATATTAATCTGTGTTCTCTGTCAGTGTGTTAATATTACTGAGGACAGTGGGGGTGTTTTACACTTCACAGGGTGTATCTGACTGTGGGTCATGATGTACACAGTGTGTCAGTGAGTGTGTTAATATTAATCTGTGTACTCTGTTTTTGTGTTAATATTGCTGAGGACAGTGGGGGTGTTTTGCACTTCACAGGGTGTATCTGACTGTTGGTCATGATGTACACAGTGTGTCAGTGAGTGTGTTAATATTACTCTGTGTTCTCTGTCAGTGTGTTAATATTCCTGAGGACAGTGGGGATGTTTTACACTTCACAGGGTTTATCTGACTGTGGGTCATGATATACACAGTGTGTCAGTGAGTGTGTTAATATTAATCTGTGTTCTCTGCCAGTGCGTTAATATTGCTGAGGACAGTGGGGGTGTTTTACACTTCACAGGGTGTATCTAACTGTGGGTCATGATATACACAGTGTGTCAGTGAGTGTGTTAATATTAATCTGTGTTCTCTGTCAGTGTGTTAATATTCCTGAGGACAGTGGGGGTGTTTTACACTTCACAGGGTGTATCTGACTGTGGGCCATGATGTCCACAGTGTGTCAGTGAGTGTGTTAATATTAATCTGTGTTCTCTGTCAGTGTGTTAATATTACTGAGGACTGTGGGGATATTTTACACTTCACAGTGTGCATCTGACTGTGGGTCATGATGTACACAGTGTGTCAGTGAGTGTGTTAATATTAATCTGTGTTCTCTGTCAGTGTGTTAATATTGCTGAGGACAGTGGGGGTGTTTTACACTTCACATGGTGTATCTGACTGTGGGTCATGATATACACAGTGTGTCAGTGAGAGTTTTAATATTAATCTGTGTTCTCTGTCAGTGTGTGAATATTCCTGAGGACAGTGGGGGTGTTTTACACTTCACCGGGTGTATCTGACTGTGGGTCATGATGTACACAGTGTGTCAGTGAGAGTGTTCATATTAATCTGTGTTCCCTGTCAGTGTGTTAATATTCCTGAGGACAGTGCGGGTGTTTTACACTTCACAGGGTGTATCTGACTGTACGTCATGTTATACACAGTGTGTCAGTGAGTCTGTTAATTTTAATCTGCGTTCTCTGTCAGGTGTTAATATTACCGAGGACAGTGGGGTGTTTTACACTTCACAGGGTGTATCTGACTGTGGGTCATGATGAACACAGTGTGTCAGTGAGAGTGTTAATATTAATCTGTGTTCTCTGTCAGTGTGTTAATATTACTGAGGACAGTGGGGGTGTTTTACACTTCACTGGGTGTATCTGACTGTGTGTCATGATATACACAGTGTGTCAGTGAGTGTGTTAATATTAATCTGTGTTCTCTGTCAGTGTGTTAATATTACTGAGGACACTTGGGGTGTTTTACACTTTACAGGGTGTATCTGACTGTGGGTCATGATGTACACAGTGTGTCAGTGAGTGTGTGAATATTAATCTGTGTTCTCTGTCAGTTTGTTAATATTCCTGAGGACAGTGGGGGTGTTTTACACTTCACAGGGTGTATCTGACTGCAGGTCATGATGTCCACAGTGTGTCAGTGAGTGTGTTAATATTAATCTGTGTTCTCTGTCAGTGTGTTAATATTACTGAGGACTGTGGGGATGTTTTACACTTCACAGGGTGTATCTGACTGTGGGTCATGATGTACACAGTGTGTCAGTGAGTGTGTTAATATTAATCTGTGTTCTCTGTCAGTGTGTTAATATTCCTGAGGACAGTGGGGGTGTTTTACACTTCACAGGGTGTATCTGACTGTGCGTCATGATATACACAGTGTGTCAGTGAGAGTGTTAATATTAATCTGTGTTCTCTGTCAGTGTGTTAATATTGCTGAGGACAGTGGGGGTGTTTTGCACTTCACAGGGTGTATATGACTGTGGGTCATGATATACACAGTGTGTCAGTGAGTGTGTTAATATTACTCTGTGTTCTCTGTCAGTGTGTTAATATTACTGAGGACAGTGGGGGTGTTTTACACTTCACAAAGTTTATCTGACTGAGGGTCATGATGTACACAGTGTGTCAGTGAGTGTGTTAATATTAATCTGTGTTCTCTGTCAGTGTGTTAATATTACTGAGGACAGTGGGGGTGTTTTACACTTCACAGGGTGTATCTGACTGTGGGTCATGATGTACACAGTGTCAGTGAGTGTGTTAATATTAATCTGTGTACTCTGTTTTTGTGTTAATATTGCTGAGGACAGTGGGGGTGTTTTGCACTTCACAGGGTGTATCTGACTGTTGGTCATGATGTACACAGTGTGTCAGTGAGTGTGTTAATATTAATCTGTGTTCTCTGTCAGTGTGTTAATATTCCTGAGGACAGTGGGGATGTTTTACACTTCACAGGGTTTATCTGACTGTGGGTCATGATATACACAGTGTGTCAGTGAGTGTGTTAATATTAATCTGTGTTCTCTGCCAGTGCGTTAATATTGCTGAGGACAGTGGGAGTGTTTTACACTTCACAGGGTGTATCTAACTGTGGGTCATGATATACACAGTGCGTCAGTGAGTGTGTTAATATTAATCTGTGTTCTCTGTCAGTGTGTTAATATTCCTGAGGACAGTGGGGGTGTTTTACACTTCACAGGGTGTATCTGACTGTGGGTCATGATGTCCACAGTGTGTCAGTGAGTGTGTTAATATTAAACTGTGTTCTCTGTCAGTGTGTTAATATTACTGAGGACTGTGGGGATATTTTACACTTCACAGGGTGCATCTGACTGTGGGTCATGATGTACACAGTGTGTCAGTGAGTGTGTTAATATTAATCTGTGTTCTCTGTCAGTGTGTTAATATTGCTGAGGACAGTGGGGGTGTTTTACACTTCACAGGGTGTATCTGACTGTGGGTCATGATATACACAGTGTGTCAGTGAGAGTGTTAATATTAATCTGTGTTCTCTGTCAGTGTGTGAATATTCCTGAGGACAGTGGGGGTGTTTTACACTTCACCGGGTGTATCTGACTGTGGGTCATGATGTACACAGTGTGTCAGTGAGAGTGTTCATATTAATCTGTGTTCCCTGTCAGTGTGTTAATATTCCTGAGGACAGTGCGGGTGTTTTACACTTCACATGGTGTATCTGACTGTACGTCATGTTATACACAGTGTGTCAGTGAGTCTGTTAATTTTAATCTGCGTTCTCTGTCAGGTGTTAATATTACCGAGGACAGTGGGGTGTTTTACACTTCACAGGGTGTATCTGACTGTGGGTCATGATGAACACAGTGTGTCAGTGAGAGTGTTAATATTAATCTGTGTTCTCTGTCAGTGTGTTAATATTACTGAGGACAGTGGGGGTGTTTTACACTTCACAGGGTGTATCTGACTGTGGGTCATGATATACACAGTGTGTCAGTGAGTGTGTTAATATTAATCTGTGTTCTCTGTCAGTGTGTTAATATTACTGAGGACACTTGGGGTGTTTTACACTTTACAGGGTGTATCTGACTGTGGGTCATGATGTACACAGTGTGTCAGTGAGTGTGTGAATATTAATCTGTGTTCTCTGTCAGTTTGTTGATATTCCTGAGGACAGTGGGGGTGTTTTACACTTCACAGGGTGTATCTGACTGCAGGTCATGATGTCCACAGTGTGTCAGTGAGTGTGTTAATATTAATCTGTGTTCTCTGTCAGTGTGTTAATATTACTGAGGACTGTGGGGATGTTTTACACTTCACAGGGTGTATCTGACTGTGGGTCATGATGTACACAGTGTGTCAGTGAGTGTGTTAATATTAATCTGTGTTCTCTGTCAGTGTGTTAATATTCCTGAGGACAGTGGGGGTGTTTTACACTTCACAGGGTGTATCTGACTGTGCGTCATGATATACACAGTGTGTCAGTGAGAGTGTTAATATTAATCTGTGTTCTCTGTCAGTGTGTTAATATTGCTGAGGACAGTGGGGGTGTTTTGCACTTCACAGGGTGTATATGACTGTGGGTCATGATATACACAGTGTGTCAGTGAGTGTGTTAATATTACTCTGTGTTCTCTGTCAGTGTGTTAATATTACTGAGGACAGTGGGGGTGTTTTACACTTCACAGGGTGCATCTGGCTGTGGGTCATGATATACACAGTGTGTCAGTGAGTGTGTTAATATTAATCTGTTTTCTCTGTCAGTGTGTTAATATTCCTGAGGACAGTGGGGGTGTTTTACACTTCACAGGGTTTATCTGACTGTGGGTCATGATGTACTCAGTGTGTCAGTGAGTGTGTTAATATTAATCTGTGTTCTCTGTCAGTGTGTTAATATTACTGAGGACAGTGGGGGTGTTTTACACTTCACAGGGTGTATCTGACTGTGGGTCATGATGTACACAGTGTGTCAGTGAGTGTGTTAATATTAATCTGTGTCCTCTGTTTTTGTGTTAATATTGCTGAGGACAGTGGGGGTGTTTTACACTTCACAGGGTGTATCTGACTGTGGGTCATGATGTACACAGTGTGTCAGTGAGAGTGTTCATATTAATCTGTGTTCCCTGTCAGTGTGTTAATATTCCTGAGGACAGTGCGGGTGTTTTACACTTCACAGGGTGTATCTGACTGTACGTCATGTTATACACAGTGTGTCAGTGAGTCTGTTAATTTTAATCTGCGTTCTCTGTCAGGTGTTAATATTACCGAGGACAGTGGGGTGTTTTACACTTCACAGGGTGTATCTGACTGTGGGTCATGATGAACACAGTGTGTCAGTGAGAGTGTTAATATTAATCTGTGTTCTCTGTCAGTGTGTTAATATTACTGAGGACACTGGGGGTGTTTTACACTTCACAGGGCGTATCTGACTGTGGGTCATGATATACACAGTGTGTCAGTGAGTGTGTTAATATTAATCTGTGTTCTCTGTCAGTGTGTTAATATTACTGAGGACACTTGGGGTGTTTTACACTTTACAGGGTGTATCTGACTGTGGGTCATGATGTACACAGTGTGTCAGTGAGTGTGTTAATATTAATCTGTGTTCTCTGTCAGTGTGTTAATATTCCTGAGGACAGTGGGGGTGTTTTACACTTCACAGGGTGTATCTGACTGTGGGTCATGATATACACAGTGTGTCAGTGAGAGTGGTAATATTAATCTGTGTTCTCTGTCAGTGTGTGAATATTCCTGAGGACAGTGGGGGTGTTTTACACTTCACCGGGTGTATCTGACTGTGGGTCATGATGTACACAGTGTGTCAGTGAGTGTGTTAATATTAATCTGTGCTCTCTGTCAGTGTGTTAATATTCCTGAGGACAGTGCGTGTGTTTTACACTTCACAGGGTGTATCTGACTGTACGTCATGATATACACAGTGTGTCAGTGAGTCTGTTAATTTTAATCTGTGTTCTCTGTCATGTGTTAATATTACCGAGGACAGTGGGGTGTTTTACACTTCACAGGGTGTATCTGACTGTGGGTCATGATGTACACAGTGTGTCAGTGAGAGTGTTAATATTAATCTGTGTTCTCTGTCAGTGTGTTAATAATACTGAGGACAGTGGGGGTGTTTTACACTTCACAGGGTGTATCTGACTGTGGGTCATGATATACACAGTGTGTCAGTGAGTGTGTTAATATTAATCTGTGTTCTCTGTCAGTGTGTTAATATTACTGAAGACAGTGGGGGTGTTTTACACTTTACAGGGTGTATCTGACTCTGGGTCATGATGTACACAGTGTGTCAGTGAGTGTGTGAATATTAATGTGTCTTCTCTGTCAGTGTGTTAACATTCCTGAGGACAGTGGGGGTGTTTTACACTTCACAGGGTGTATCTGACTGTGGGTCATGATGTACACAGTGTGTCAGTGAGTGTGTTAATATTAATCTGTGTTCTCTGTCAGTGTGTTAATATTACTGAGGACAGTGGGTGTGTTTTACACTTTACAGGGTGTATCTGACTCTGGGTCATGATGTACACAGTGTGTCAGTGAGTGTGTGAATATTTATCTGTGTTCTCTGTCAGTGTGTTAATATTCCTGAGGACAGTGGGGGTGTTTTACACTTCACAGGGTGTATCTAACTGTGGGTCATGATATACACAGTGTGTCAGTGAGTGTGTTAATATTAATCTGTGTTCTCTGTCAGTGTGTTAATATTCCTGAGGACAGTGGGGGTGTTTTACACTTCACAGGGTGCATCTGACTGTAGGTCATGATGTCCACAGTGTGTCAGTGAGTGTGTTAATATTAATCTGTGTTCTCTGTCAGTGTGTTCATATTAGTGAGGACTGTGGGGATGTTTTACACTTCACAGGGTGTATCTGACTGTGGGTCATGATGTACACAGTGTGTCAGTGAGTGTGTTAATATTAATCTGTGTTCTCTGTCAGTGTGTTAATATTCCTGAGGACAGTGGGGGTGTTTTACACTTCACAGGGTGTATCTGACTGTGGGTCATGATATACACAGTGTGTCAGTGAGAGTGTTAATATTAATCTGTGTTCTCTGTCAGTGTGTTAATATTGCTGAGGACAGTGGGGGTGTTTTGCACTTCACAGGGTGTATATGACTGTGGGTCATGATATACACAGTGTGTCAGTGAGTGTGTTAATATTACTCTGTGTTCTCTGTCAGTGTGTTAATATTACTGAGGACAGTGGGGGTGTTTTACACTTCACAGGGTGCATCTGGCTGTGGGTCATGATATACACAGTGTGTCAGTGAGTGTGTTAATATTAATCTGTGTTCTCTGTCAGTGTGTTAATATTCCTGAGGACAGTGGGGGTGTTTTACACTTCACAGGGTTTATCTGACTGTGGGTCATGATGTACACAGTGTGTCAGTGAGTGTGTTAATATTAATCTGTGTTCTCTGTCAGTGTGTTAATATTACTGAGGACAGTGGGGGTGTTTTACACTTCACAGGGTGTATCTGACTGTGGGTCATGATGTACACAGTGTGTCAGTGAGTGTGTTAATATTAATCTGTGTACTCTGTTTTTGTGTTAATATTGCTGAGGACAGTGGGGGTGTTTTGCACTTCACAGGGTGTATCTGACTGTTGGTCATGATGTACACAGTGTGTCAGTGAGTGTGTTAATATTAATCTGTGTTCTCTGTCAGTGTGTTAATATTCCTGAGGACAGTGGGGATGTTTTACACTTCACAGGGTTTATCTGACTGTGGGTCATGATATACACAGTGTGTCAGTGAGTGTGTTAATATTAATCTGTGTTCTCTGCCAGTGCGTTAATATTGCTGAGGACAGTGGGGGTGTTTTACACTTCACAGGGTGTATCTAACTGTGGGTCATGATATACACAGTGTGTCAGTGAGTGTGTTAATATTAATCTGTGTTCTCTGTCAGTGTGTTAATATTCCTGAGGACAGTGGGGGTGTTTTACACTTCACAGGGTGTATCTGACTGTGGGTCATGATGTCCACAGTGTGTCAGTGAGTGTGTTAATATTAATCTGTGTTCTCTGTCAGTGTGTTAATATTACTGAGGACTGTGGGGATATTTTACACTTCACAGTGTGCATCTGACTGCGGGTCATGATGTACACAGTGTGTCAGTGAGTGTGTTAATATTAATCTGTGTTCTCTGTCAGTGTGTTAATATTGCTGAGGACAGTGGGGGTGTTTTACACTTCACAGGGTGTATCTGACTGTGGGTCATGATATACACAGTGTGTCAGTGAGAGTTTTAATATTAATCTGTGTTCTCTGTCAGTGTGTGAATATTCCTGAGGACAGTGGGGGTGTTTTACACTTCACCGGGTGTATCTGACTGTGGGTCATGATGTACACAGTGTGTCAGTGAGAGTGTTCATATTAATCTGTGTTCCCTGTCAGTGTGTTAATATTCCTGAGGACAGTGCGGGTGTTTTACACTTCACAGGGTGTATCTGACTGTACGTCATGTTATACACAGTGTGATAGTGAGTCTGTTAATTTTAATCTGCGTTCTCTGTCAGGTGTTAATATTACCGAGGACAGTGGGGTGTTTTACACTTCACAGGGTGTATCTGACTGTGGGTCATGATGAACACAGTGTGTCAGTGAGAGTGTTAATATTAATCTGTGTTCTCTGTCAGTGTGTTAATATTACTGAGGACAGTGGGGGTGTTTTACACTTCACTGGGTGTATCTGACTGTGTGTCATGATATACACAGTGTGTCAGTGAGTGTGTTAATATTAATCTGTGTTCTCTGTCAGTGTGTTAATATTACTGAGGACACTTGGGGTGTTTTACACTTTACAGGGTGTATCTGACTGTGGGTCATGATGTACACAGTGTGTCAGTGAGTGTGTGAATATTAATCTGTGTTCTCTGTCAGTTTGTTAATATTCCTGAGGACAGTGGGGGTGTTTTACACTTCACAGGGTGTATCTGACTGCAGGTCATGATGTCCACAGTGTGTCAGTGAGTGTGTTAATATTAATCTGTGTTCTCTGTCAGTGTGTTAATATTACTGAGGACTGTGGGGATGTTTTACACTTCACAGGGTGTATCTGATTGTGGGTCATGATGTACACAGTGTGTCAGTGAGTGTGTTAATATTAATCTGTGTTCTCTGTCAGTGTGTTAATATTCCTGAGGACAGTGGGGGTGTTTTACACTTCACAGGGTGTATCTGACTGTGCGTCATGATATACACAGTGTGTCAGTGAGAGTGTTAATATTAATCTGTGTTCTCTGTCAGTGTGTTAATATTGCTGAGGACAGTGGGGGTGTTTTGCACTTCACAGGGTGTATATGACTGTGGGTCATGATATACACAGTGTGTCAGTGAGTGTGTTAATATTACTCTGTGTTCTCTGTCAGTGTGTTAATATTACTGAGGACAGTGGGGGTGTTTTACACTTCACAAAGTTTATCTGACTGTGGGTCATGATGTACACAGTGTGTCAGTGAGTGTGTTAATATTAATCTGTGTTCTCTGTCAGTGTGTTAATATTACTGAGGACAGTGGGGGTGTTTTACACTTCACAGGGTGTATCTGACTGTGGGTCATGATGTACACAGTGTCAGTGAGTGTGTTAATATTAATCTGTGTACTCTGTTTTTGTGTTAATATTGCTGAGGACAGTGGGGGTGTTTTGCACTTCACAGGGTGTATCTGACTGTTGGTCATGATGTACACAGTGTGTCAGTGAGTGTGTTAATATTAATCTGTGTTCTCTGTCAGTGTGTTAATATTCCTGAGGACAGTGGGGATGTTTTACACATCACAGGGTTTATCTGACTGTGGGTCATGATATACACAGTGTGTCAGTGAGTGTGTTAACATTAATCTGTGTTCTCTGCCAGTGCGTTAATATTGCTGAGGACAGTGGGGGTGTTTTACACTTCACAGGGTGTATCTGACTGCAGGTCATGATGTCCACAGTGTGTCGGTGAGTGTGTTAATATTAATCTGTGTTCTCTGTCAGTGTGTTAATATTACTGAGGACTGTGGGGATGTTTTACACTTCACAGGGTGTATCTGACTGTGGGTCATGATGTACACAGTGTGTCAGTGAGTGTGTTAATATTAATCTGTGTTCTCTGTCAGTGTGTTAATATTACTGAGGACTGTGGGGATATTTTACACTTCACAGGGTGCATCTGACTGTGGGTCATGATGTACACAGTGTGTCAGTGAGTGTGTTAATATTAATCTGTGTTCTCTGTCAGTGTGTTAATATTGCTGAGGACAGTGGGGGTGTTTTACACTTCACAGGGTGTATCTGACTGTGGGTCATGATATACACAGTGTGTCAGTGAGAGTGTTAATATTAATCTGTGTTCTCTGTCAGTGTGTGAATATTCCTGAGGACAGTGGGGGTGTTTTACACTTCACCGGGTGTATCTGACTGTGGGTCATGATGTACACAGTGTGTCAGTGAGAGTGTTCATATTAATCTGTGTTCCCTGTCAGTGTGTTAATATTCCTGAGGACAGTGCGGGTGTTTTACACTTCACAGGGTGTATCTGACTGTACGTCATGTTATACACAGTGTGTCAGTGAGTCTGTTAATTTTAATCTGCGTTCTCTGTCAGGTGTTAATATTACCGAGGACAGTGGGGTGTTTTACACTTCACAGGGTGTATCTGACTGTGGGTCATGATGAACACAGTGTGTCAGTGAGAGTGTTAATATTAATCTGTGTTCTCTGTCAGTGTGTTAATATTACTGAGGACAGTGGGGGTGTTTTACACTTCACAGGGTGTATCTGACTGTGGGTCATGATATACACAGTGTGTCAGTGAGTGTGTTAATATTAATCTGTGTTCTCTGTCAGTTTGTTGATATTCCTGAGGACAGTGGGGGTGTTTTACACTTCACAGGGTGTATCTGACTGCAGGTCATGATGTCCACAGTGTGTCGGTGAGTGTGTTAATATTAATCTGTGTTCTCTGTCAGTGTGTTAATATTACTGAGGACTGTGGGGATGTTTTACACTTCACAGGGTGTATCTGACTGTGGGTCATGATGTACACAGTGTGTCAGTGAGTGTGTTAATATTAATCTGTGTTCTCTGTCAGTGTGTTAATATTCCTGAGGACAGTGGTGGTGTTTTACACTTCACAGGGTGTATCTGACTGTGCGTCATGATATACACAGTGTGTCAGTGAGAGTGTTAATATTAATCTGTGTTCTCTGTCAGTGTGTTAATATTGCTGAGGACAGTGGGGGTGTTTTGCACTTCACAGGGTGTATATGACTGTGGGTCATGATATACACAGTGTGTCAGTGAGTGTGTTAATATTACTCTGTGTTCTCTGTCAGTGTGTTAATATTACTGAGGACAGTGGGGGTGTTTTACACTTCACAGGGTGCATCTGGCTGTGGGTCATGATATACACAGGTTGTCAGTGAGAGTGTTAATATTAATCTGTTTTCTCTGTCAGTGTGTTAATATTCCTGAGGACAGTGGGGGTGTTTTACACTTCACAGGGTTTATCTGACTGTGGGTCATGATGTACACAGTGTGTCAGTGAGTGTGTTAATATTAATCTGTGTTCTCTGTCAGTGTGTTAATATTACTGAGGACAGTGGGGGTGTTTTACACTTCACAGGGTGTATCTGACTGTGGGTCATGATGTACACAGTGTGTCAGTGAGTGTGTTAATATTAATCTGTGTCCTCTGTTTTTGTGTTAATATTGCTGAGGACAGTGGGGGTGTTTTACACTTCACAGGGTGTATCTGACTGTGGGTCATGATGTACACAGTGTGTCAGTGAGAGTGTTCATATTAATCTGTGTTCCCTGTCAGTGTGTTAATATTCCTGAGGACAGTGCGGGTGTTTTACACTTCACAGGGTGTATCTGACTGTACGTCATGTTATACACAGTGTGTCAGTGAGTCTGTTAATTTTAATCTGCGTTCTCTGTCAGGTGTTAATATTACCGAGGACAGTGGGGTGTTTTACACTTCACAGGGTGTATCTGACTGTGGGTCATGATGAACACAGTGTGTCAGTGAGAGTGTTAATATTAATCTGTGTTCTATGTCAGTGTGTTAATATTACTGAGGACAGTGGGGGTGTTTTACACTTCACAGGGTGTATCTGACTGTGGGTCATGATATACACAGTGTGTCAGTGAGTGTGTTAATATTAATCTGTGTTCTCTGTCAGTGTGTTAATATTACTGAGGACACTTGGGGTGTTTTACACTTTACAGGGTGTATCTGACTGTGGGTCATGATGTACACAGTGTGTCAGTGAGTGTGTGAATATTAATCTGTGTTCTCTGTCAGTTTGTTAATATTCCTGAGGACAGTGGGGGTGTTTTACACTTCACAGGGTGTATCTGACTGCAGGTCATGATGTCCACAGTGTGTCAGTGAGTGTGTTAATATTAATCTGTGTTCTCTGTCAGTGTGTTAATATTCCTGAGGACAGTGGGGGTGTTTTACACTTCACAGGGTGTATCTGACTGTGCGTCATGATATACACAGTGTGTCAGTGAGAGTGTTAATATTAATCTGTGTTCTCTGTCAGTGTGTTAATATTGCTGAGGACAGTGGGGGTGTTTTGCACTTCACAGGGTGTATATGACTGTGGGTCATGATATACACAGTGTGTCAGTGAGTGTGTTAATATTACTCTGTGTTCTCTGTCAGTGTGTTAATATTACTGAGGACAGTGGGGGTGTTTTACACTTCACAGGGTTTATCTGACTGTGGGTCATGATGTACACAGTGTGTCAGTGAGTGTGTTAATATTAATCTGTGTTCTCTGTCAGTGTGTTAATATTACTGAGGACAGTGGGGGTGTTTTACACTTCACAGGGTGTATCTGACTGTGGGTCATGATGTACACAGTGTCAGTGAGTGTGTTAATATTAATCTGTGTACTCTGTCAGTGTGTTAATATTGCTGAGGACAGTGGGGGTGTTTTGCACTTCACAGGGTGTATCTGACTGTTGGTCATGATGTACACAGTGTGTCAGTGAGTGTGTTAATATTAATCTGTGTTCTCTGTCAGTGTGTTAATATTCCTGAGGACAGTGGGGATGTTTTACACTTCACAGGGTTTATCTGACTGTGGGTCATGATATACACAGTGTGTCAGTGAGTGTGTTAATATTAATCTGTGTTCTCTGCCAGTGCGTTAATATTGCTGAGGACAGTGGGGGTGTTTTACACTTCACAGGGTGTATCTAACTGTGGGTCATGATATACACAGTGTGTCAGTGAGTGTGTTAATATGAATCTGTGTTCTCTGTCAGTGTGTTAATATTCCTGAGGACAGTGGGGGTGTTTTACACTTCACAGGGTGTATCTGACTGTGGGTCATGATGTCCACAGTGTGTCAGTGAGAGTGTTAATATTAATCTGTGTTCTCTGTCAGTGTGTTAATATTACTGAGGACTGTGGGGATATTTTACACTTCACAGGGTGCATCTGACTGTGGGTCATGATGTACACAGTGTGTCAGTGAGTGTGTTAATATTAATCTGTGTTCTCTGTCAGTGTGTTAATATTGCTGAGGACAGTGGGGGTGTTTTACACTTGACAGGGTGTATCTGACTGTGGGTCATGATATACACAGTGTGTCAGTGAGAGTGTTAATATTAATCTGTGTTCTCTGTCAGTGTGTGAATATTCCTGAGGACAGTGGGGGTGTTTTACACTTCACCGGGTGTATCTGACTGTGGGTCATGATGTACACAGTGTGTCAGTGAGAGTGTTCATATTAATCTGTGTTCCCTGTCAGTGTGTTAATATTCCTGAGGAAAGTGCGGGTGTTTTACACTTCACAGGGTGTATCTGACTGTAAGTCATGTTATACACAGTGTGTCAGTGAGTCTGTTAATTTTAATCTGCGTTCTCTGTCAGGTGTTAATATTACCGAGGACAGTGGGGTGTTTTACACTTCACAGGGTGTATCTGACTGTGGGTCATGATGAACACAGTGTGTCAGTGAGAGTGTTAATATTAATCTGTGTTCTCTGTCAGCGTGTTAATATTACTGAGGACAGTGGGGGTGTTTTACACTTCACAGGGTGTATCTGACTGTGGGTCATGATATACACAGTGTGTCAGTTAGTGTGTTAATATTAATCTGTGTTCTCTGTCAGTGTGTTAATATTACTGAGGACTGTGGGGATGTTTTACACTTCACAGGGTGTATCTGACTGTGGGTCATGATGTACACAGTGTGTCAGTGAGTGTGTTAATATTAATCTGTGTTCTCTGTCAGTGTGTTAATATTCCTGAGGACAGTGGGGGTGTTTTGCACTTCACAGGGTGTATATGACTGTGGGTCATGATATACACAGTGTGTCAGTGAGTGTGTTAATATTACTCTGTGTTCTCTGTCAGTGTGTTAATATTACTGAGGACAGTGGGGGTGTTTTACACTTCACAGGGTGCATCTGGCTGTGGGTCATGATATACACAGTGTGTCAGTGAGTGTGTTAATATTAATCTGTGTTCTCTGTCAGTGTGTTAATATTCCTGAGGACAGTGGGGGTGTTTTACACTTCACAGGGTTTATCTGACTGTGGGTCATGATGTACACAGTGTGTCAGTGAGTGTGTTAATATTAATCTGTGTTCTCTGTCAGTGTGTTAATATTACTGAGGACAGTGGGGGTGTTTTACACTTCACAGGGTGTATGTGACTGTGGGTCATGATGTACACAGTGTGTCAGTGAGTGTGTTAATATTAATCTGTGTCCTCTGTTTTTGTGTTAATATTGCTGAGGACAGTGGGGGTGTTTTACACTTCACAGGGTGTATCTGAATGTGGGTCATGATATACACAGTGTGTCAGTGAGTGTGTTAATATTAATCTGTGTTCTCTGTCAGTGTGTTAATATTCCTGAGGAAAGTGGGGGTGTTTTACACTTCACAGGGTTTATCTGACTGTGGGTCATGATATACACGGTGTGTCAGTGAGTGTGTTAATATTAATCTGTGTTCTCTTTCAGTGTGTTAATATTCCTGAGGACAGTGGGAATGTTTTACACTTCACAGGGTGTATCTGACTGTGGGTCATGATGTACACAGTGTGTCAGTGAGTGTGTTAATATTAATCTGTGTTCTCTGTCAGTGTGTTAATATTCCTGAGGACAGTGGGGGTGTTTTACACTTCACAGGGTGTATCTGACTGTGGGTCATGATATACACAGTGTGTCAGTGAGTGTGTTAATATTAATCTGTGTTCTCTGTCAGTGTGTTAATATTACTGAGGACACTGGGGGTGTTTTACACTTTACAGGGTGTATCTGACTGTGGGTCATGATGTACATAGTGTGTCAGTGAGTGTGTGAATATTAATCTGTGTTCTCTGTCAGTGTGTTAATATTCCTGAGGACAGTGGGGGTGTTTTACACTTCACAGGGTGTATCTGACTGCAGGTCATGATGTCCACAGTGTGTCAGTGAGTGTGTTAATATTAATCTGTGTTCTCTGTCATTGTGTTAATATTACTGAGGACTGTGGGGATGTTTTACACTTCACAGGGTGTATCTGACTGTGGGTCATGATATACACGGTGTGTCAGTGAGTGTGTTAATATTAATCTGTGTTCTCTTTCAGTGTGTTAATATTCCTGAGGACAGTGGGAATGTTTTACACTTCACAGGGTGTATCTGACTGTGGGTCATGATGTACACAGTGTGTCAGTGAGTGTGTTAATATTAATCTGTGTTCTCTGTCAGTGTGTTAATATTCCTGAGGACAGTGGGGGTGTTTTACACTTCACAGGGTGTATCGGACTGTGGGTCATGATATACACAGTGTGTCAGTGAGTGTGTTAATATTAATCTGTGTTCTCTGTCAGTGTGTTAATATTCCTGAGGACAGTGGGGGTGTTTTACACTTCACAGGGTGTATCTGACTGTGCGTCATGATATACACAGTGTGTCAGTGAGAGTGTTAATATTAATCTGTGTTCTCTGTCAGTGTGTTAATATTGCTGAGGACAGTCGGGGTGTTTTGCACTTCACAGGGTGTATATGACTGTGGGTCACGATATACACAGTGTGTCAGTGAGTGTGTTAATATTACTCTGTGTTCTCTGTCAGTGTGTTAATATTACTGAGGACAGTGGGGGTGTTTTACACTTCACAGGGTGCATCTGGCTGTGGGTCATGATATACACAGTGTGTCAGTGAGTGTGTTAATATTAATCTGTGTTCTCTGTCAGTGTGTTAATATTCCTGAGGAGAGTGGGGGTGTTTTACACTTCACTGGGTTTATCTGACTGTGGGTCATGATGTACACAGTGTGTCAGTGAGTGTGTTAATATTAATCTGTGTTCTCTGTCAGTGTGTTAATATTACTGAGGACAGTGGGGGTGTTTTACACTTCACAGGGTGTATCTGACTGTGGGTCATGATGTACACAGTGTGTCAGTGAGTGTGTTAATATTAATCTGTGTCCTCTGTAATTGTGTTAATATTGCTGAGGACAGTGGGGGTGTTTTACACTTCACAGGGTGTATCTGACTGTGGGTCATGATATACACAGTGTGTCAGTGAGTGTGTTAATATTAATCTGTGTTCTCTGTCAGTGTGTTAATATTCCTGAGGACAGTGGGGCGTTTTACACTTCACAGGGTGTATCTGACTGTGGGTCATGATGTACACAGTGTGTCAGTGAGAGTGTTAATATTAATCTGTGTTCTCTGTCAGTGTGTTAATATTCCTGAGGAAAGTGGGGGTGTTTTACACTTCACAGGGTGTATCTGACTGTGGGTCATGATATACACGGTGTGTCAGTGAGTGTGTTAATATTAATCTGTGTTCTCTTTCAGTGTGTTAATATTCCTGAGGACAGTGGGAATGTTTTACACTTCACAGGGTGTATCTGACTGTGGGTCATGATGTACACAGTGTGTCAGTGAGTGTGTTAATATTAATCTGTGTTCTCTGTCAGTGTGTTAATATTCCTGAGGACAGTGGGGGTGTTTTACACTTCACAGGGTGTATCGGACTGTGGGTCATGATATACACAGTGTGTCAGTGAATGTGTTAATATTAATCTGTGTTCTCTGTCAGTGTGTTAATATTCCTGAGGACAGTGGTGGTGTTTTACACTTCACCGGGTGTATCTGACTGTGGGTCATGATGTACACAGTGTGTCAGTGAGAGTGTTCATATTAATCTGTGTTCTCTGTCAGTGTGTTAATATTCCTGAGGACAGTGCGGGTGTTTTACACTTCACAGGGTATATCTGACTGAACGTCATGTTATACACAGTGTGTCAGTTAGTCTGTTAATTTTAATCTGCGTTCTCTGTCAGGTGTTAATATTACCGAGGACAGTGGGGTGTTTTACACTCCACAGGGTGTATCTGACTGTGGGTCATGATGTACACAGTGTGTCAGTGAGAGTGTTAATATTAATCTGTGTTCTCTGTCAGTGTTTTAATATTCCTGAGGACAGTGGGGGTGTTTTACACTTCACAGGGTGTATCTGACTGTGGGTCATGATATACACAGTGTGTCAGTGAGAGTGTTAATATTAATCTGTGTTCTCTGTCAGTGTGATAATATTGCTGAGGACAGTGGGGGTGTTTTGCACTTCACAGGGTGTATATGACTGTGGGTCATGATATACACAGTGTGTCAGTGAGTGTGTTAATATTACTCTGTGTTCTCTGTCAGTGTGTTAATATTACTGAGGACAGTGGGGGTGTTTTACACTTAACAGGGTGCATCTGGCTGTGGGTCATGATATACACAGTGTGTCAGTGAATGTGTTAATATTAATCTGTGTCCTCTGTTTTTGTGTTAATATTGCTGAGGACAGTAGGGGTGTTTTACACTTCACAGTGTGTATCTGACTGTGGGTCATGATATACACAGTGTGTCAGTGAGTGTGTTAATATTAATCTGTGTTCTCTGTCAGTGTGTTAATATTCCTGAGGACAGTGGGCCGTTTTACACTTCACAGGGTGTATCTGACTGTGGGTCATGATGTACACAGTGTGTCAGTGAGTGTGTCAATATTAATCTGTGTTCTCTGTCAGTGTGTTAATATTCCTGAGGAAAGTGGGGGTGTTTTACACTTCACAGGGTTTATCTGACTGTGGGTCATGATATACACGGTGTGTCAGTGAGTGTGTTTATATTAATCTGTGTTCTCTGTCAGTGTGTTAATATTCCTGAGGACAGTGGGAATGTTTTACACTTCACAGGGTGTATCTGACTGTGGGTCATGATGTACACAGTGTGTCAGTGAGTGTGTTAATATTACTCTGTGTTCTCTGTCAGTGTGTTAATATTACTGAGGACAGTGGGGGTGTTTTACACTTCACAGGGTGCATCTGGCTGTGGGTCATGATATACACAGTGTGTCAGTGAATGTGTTAATATTAATCTGTGTCCTCTGTTTTTGTGTTAATATTGCTGAGGACAGTGGGGGTGTTTTACACTTCACAGTGTGTATCTGACTGTGGGTCATGATATACACAGTGTGTCAGTGAGTGTGTTAATATTAATCTGTGTTCTCTGTCAGTGTGTTAATATTCCTGAGGACAGTGGGCCGTTTTACACTTCACAGGGTGTATCTGACTGTGGGTCATGATGTACACAGTGTGTCAGTGAGTGTGTCAATATTAATCTGTGTTCTCTGTCAGTGTGTTAATATTCCTGAGGAAAGTGGGGGTGTTTTACACTTCACAGGGTTTATCTGACTGTGGGTCATGATATACACGGTGTGTCAGTGAGTGTGTTTATATTAATCTGTGTTCTCTGTCAGTGTGTTAATATTCCTGAGGACAGTGGGAATGTTTTACACTTCACAGGGTGTATCTGACTGTGGGTCATGATGTAGACAGTGTGTCAGTGAGTGTGTTAATATTAATCTGTGTTCTCTGTCAGTGTGTTAATATTCCTGAGGACAGTGGGGGTGTTTTACACTTCACAGGGTGTATCGGACTGTGGGTCATGATATACTCAGTGTGTCAGTGAATGTGTTAATATTAATCTGTGTTCTCTGTCAGTGTGTTAATATTCCTGAGGACAGTGGGGATGTTTTACACTTCACATGGTTTATCTAACTGTGGGTCATGATATACACAGTGTGTCAGTGAGTGTGTTAATATTAATCTGTGTTCTCTGTCAGTGTGTTAATATTCCTGAGGACAGTGGGGGTGTTTTACACTTCACAGGGTTTATCTGACTGTGGGTCATGATATACACGGTGTGTCAGTGAGTGTGTTAATATTAATCTGTATTCTCTGTCAGTGTGTTAATATTCCTGAGGACAGTGGGGGTGTTTTACACTTCACAGGGTGTATCTGACTGTGGGTCATAATTTCCGCATTGTGTCAGTGAGTGTGTTAATATTAATCTGTGTTCTCTGTCAGTGTGTTAATATTACTGAGGACTGTGGGGATGTTTTACACTTCACAGGGTGTATCTGACTGTGGGTCATGATGTACACAGTGTGTCAGTGAGTGTGTTAATATTAATCTGTGTTCTCTGTCAGTGTGTTAATATTCCTGAGGACAGTGGGAGTGTTTTACACTTCACAGGATGTATCTGACTGTGGGTCATGATATACACAGTGTGTCAGTGAGTGTGTTAATATTAATCTGTGTTTTCTGTCAGTGTGTGAATATTCCTGAGGACAGTGGGGGTGTTTTACACCTCACCGGGTGTATCTGACTGAGGGTCATGATGTACACAGTGTGTCAGTGAGAGTGTTAATATTAATCTGTGTTCTCTGTCAGTTTGTTAATATTCCTGAGGACAGTGGGGGTGTTTTACACTTCACAGATGTATCTGACTGTGGGTCATGATATACACAGTGTGTCTGTGAGTCTGTTAATTTTAATCTGTGTTCTCTGTCAGGTGTTAATATTACCGAGGACAGTGGGGTGTTTTACACTTCACAGGGTGTATCTGACTGTGGGTCATGATGTACACAGTGTGTCAGTGAGAGTGTTAATATTAATCTGTGTTCTCTGTCAGTGTGTTAATAATACTGAGGACAGTGGGGGTGTTTTACACTTCACATGGTGTATCTGACTGTGGGTCATGATGTACACAGTGTGTCAGTGAGTGTGCTAATATTAATCTGTGTTCTCTGTCAGTGTGTTAATATTGCTGAGGACAGTGGGGGTGTTTTACACTTCACAGGGTGTATCTAACTGTGGGTCATGATATACACAGTGTGTCAGTGAGTGTGTTAATATTAATCTGTATTCTCTGTCAGTGTGTTAATATTCCTGAGGACAGTGGGGGTGTTTTACACTTCACAGTGTGTATCTGACTGTGGGTCATGATTTACACAGTGTGTCAGTGAGTGTGTTAATATTAATCTGTGTTCTCTGTCAGTGTGTTAATATTACAGAGGACTGTGGGGATGTTTTACACTTCACAGGGTGTATCTGACTGTGGGTCATGATGTACACAGTGTGTCAGTGAGTGTGTTAATATTAATCTGTGCTCTCTGTCAGTGTGTTAATATTCCTGAGGACAGTGGGGGTGTTTTAAACTTCACAGGGTTTATCTGACTGTGGGTCATGATATACACGGTTTGTCAGTGAGTGTGTTAATATTAATCTGTGTTCTCTGTCAGTGTGTTAATATTCCTGAGGACAGTGGGGGTGTTTTACACTTCACAGGGTGTATCTGACTGTGGGTCATGATTTCCACAGTGTGTCAGTGAGTGTGTTAATATTAATCTGTGTTCTCTGTCAGTGTGTTAATATTACAGAGGACTGTGGGGATGTTTTACACTTCACAGCGTGTATCTGACTGTGGGTCATGATGTACACAGTGTGTCAGTGAGTGTGTTAATATTAATCTGTGTTCTCTGTCAGTGTGTTAATATTCCTGAGGACAGTGGGGGTGTTTTACACTTCACAGGGTTTATCTGACTGTGGGTCATGATATATACGGTGTGTCAGTGAGTGTGTTAATATTAATCTGTATTCTCTGTCAGTGTGTTAATATTCCTGAGGACAGTGGGGGTGTTTTACACTTCACAGGGTGTATCTGACTGTGGGTCATAATTTCCGCAGTGCGTCAGTGAGTGTGTTAATATTAATCTGTGTTCTCTGTCAGTGTGTTAATATTGCTGAGGACTGTGGGGATGTTTTACACTTCACAGGGTGTATCTGACTGTGGATCATGATGTACACAGTGTGTCAGTGAGTGTGTTAATATTAATCTGTGTTCTCTGTCAGTGTGTTAATATTCCTGAGGACAGTGGGAGTGTTTTACACTTCACAGGTTGTATCTGACTGTGGGTCATTGATATACACAGTGTGTCAGTGAGTGTGTTAATATTAATCTGTGTTCTCTGTCAGTGTGTGAATATTCCTGAGGACAGTGGGGGTGTTTTACACCTCACCGGGTGTATCTGACTGAGGGTCATGATGTACACAGTGTGTCAGTGAGAGTGTTAATATTAATCTGTGTTCTCTGTCAGTGTGTTAATATTCCTGAGGACAGTGGGGGTGTTTTACACTTCACAGGATGTATCTGACTGTGGGTCATGATATACACAGCGTGTCAGTGAGTCTGTTAATTTTAATCTGTGTTCTCTGTCAGGTGTTAATATTACCGAGGACAGTGGGGTGTTTTACACTTCACAGGGTGTATCTGACTGTGGGTCATGATGTACACAGTGTGTCAGTGAGAGTGTTAATATTAATCTGTGTTCTCTGTCAGTGTGTTAATAATACTGAGGACAGTGGGGGTGTTTTACACTTCACATGGTGTATCTGACTGTGGGTCATGATGTACACAGTGTGTCAGTGAGTGTGCTAATATTAATCTGTGTTCTCTGTCAGTGTGTTAATATTGCTGAGGACAGTGGGGGTGTTTTACACTTCACAGGGTGTATCTAACTGTGGGTCATGATATACACAGTGTGTCAGTGAGTGTGTTAATATTAATCTGTGTTCTCTGTCAGTGTGTTAATATTCCTGAGGACAGTGGGGGTGTTTTACACTTCACAGGGTGTATCTAACTGTGGGTCATGATTTACACAGTGTGTCAGTGAGTGTGTTAATATTAATCTGTGTTCTCTGTCAGTGTGTTAATATTCCTGAGGACAGTGGGGGTGTTTTACACTTCACAGGGTTTATCTGACTGTGGGTCATGATATACACGGTGTGTCAGTGAGTGTGTTTATATTAATCTGTGTTCTCTGTCAGTGTGTTAATATTCCTGAGGACAGTGGGAATGTTTTACACTTCACAGGGTGTATCTGACTGTGGGTCATGATGTACACAGTGTGTCAGTGAGTGTGTTAATATTAATCTGTGTTCTCTGTCAGTGTGTTAATATTCCTGAGGACAGTGGGGGTGTTTTACACTTCACAGGGTGTATCGGACTGTGGGTCATGATATACTCAGTGTGTCAGTGAATGTGTTAATATTAATCTGTGTTCTCTGTCAGTGTGTTAATATTCCTGAGGACAGTGGGGATGTTTTACACTTCACATGGTTTATCTAACTGTGGGTCATGATATACACAGTGTGTCAGTGAGTGTGTTAATATTAATCTGTGTTCTCTGTCAGTGTGTTAATATTCCTGAGGACAGTGGGGGTGTTTTACACTTCACAGGGTTTATCTGACTGTGGGTCATGATATACACGGTGTGTCAGTGAGTGTGTTAATATTAATCTGTATTCTCTGTCAGTGTGTTAATATTCCTGAGGACAGTGGGGGTGTTTTACACTTCACAGGGTGTATCTGACTGTGGGTCATAATTTCCGCATTGTGTCAGTGAGTGTGTTAATATTAATCTGTGTTCTCTGTCAGTGTGTTAATATTACTGAGGACTGTGGGGATGTTTTACACTTCACAGGGTGTATCTGACTGTGGGTCATGATGTACACAGTGTGTCAGTGAGTGTGTTAATATTAATCTGTGTTCTCTGTCAGTGTGTTAATATTCCTGAGGACAGTGGGAGTGTTTTACACTTCACAGGATGTATCTGACTGTGGGTCATGATATACACAGTGTGTCAGTGAGTGTGTTAATATTAATCTGTGTTTTCTGTCAGTGTGTGAATATTCCTGAGGACAGTGGGGGTGTTTTACACCTCACCGGGTGTATCTGACTGAGGGTCATGATGTACACAGTGTGTCAGTGAGAGTGTTAATATTAATCTGTGTTCTCTGTCAGTTTGTTAATATTCCTGAGGACAGTGGGGGTGTTTTACACTTCACAGATGTATCTGACTGTGGGTCATGATATACACAGTGTGTCTGTGAGTCTGTTAATTTTAATCTGTGTTCTCTGTCAGGTGTTAATATTACCGAGGACAGTGGGGTGTTTTACACTTCACAGGGTGTATCTGACTGTGGGTCATGATGTACACAGTGTGTCAGTGAGAGTGTTAATATTAATCTGTGTTCTCTGTCAGTGTGTTAATAATACTGAGGACAGTGGGGGTGTTTTACACTTCACATGGTGTATCTGACTGTGGGTCATGATGTACACAGTGTGTCAGTGAGTGTGCTAATATTAATCTGTGTTCTCTGTCAGTGTGTTAATATTGCTGAGGACAGTGGGGGTGTTTTACACTTCACAGGGTGTATCTAACTGTGGGTCATGATATACACAGTGTGTCAGTGAGTGTGTTAATATTAATCTGTATTCTCTGTCAGTGTGTTAATATTCCTGAGGACAGTGGGGGTGTTTTACACTTCACAGGGTGTATCTGACTGTGGGTCATGATTTACACAGTGTGTCAGTGAGTGTGTTAATATTAATCTGTGTTCTCTGTCAGTGTGTTAATATTACAGAGGACTGTGGGGATGTTTTACACTTCACAGGGTGTATCTGACTGTGGGTCATGATGTACACAGTGTGTCAGTGAGTGTGTTAATATTAATCTGTGCTCTCTGTCAGTGTGTTAATATTCCTGAGGACAGTGGGGGTGTTTTACACTTCACAGGGTTTATCTGACTGTGGGTCATGATATACACGGTGTGTCAGTGAGTGTGTTAATATTAATCTGTGTTCTCTGTCAGTGTGTTAATATTCCTGAGGACAGTGGGGGTGTTTTACACTTCACAGGGTGTATCTGACTGTGGGTCATGATTTCCACAGTGTGTCAGTGAGTGTGTTAATATTAATCTGTGTTCTCTGTCAGTGTGTTAATATTACAGAGGACTGTGGGGATGTTTTACACTTCACAGCGTGTATCTGACTGTGGGTCATGATGTACACAGTGTGTCAGTGAGTGTGTTAATATTAATCTGTGTTCTCTGTCAGTGTGTTAATATTCCTGAGGACAGTGGGGGTGTTTTACACTTCACAGGGTTTATCTGACTGTGGGTCATGATATATACGGTGTGTCAGTGAGTGTGTTAATATTAATCTGTATTCTCTGTCAGTGTGTTAATATTCCTGAGGACAGTGGGGGTGTTTTACACTTCACAGGGTGTATCTGACTGTGGGTCATAATTTCCGCAGTGCGTCAGTGAGTGTGTTAATATTAATCTGTGTTCTCTGTCAGTGTGTTAATATTGCTGAGGACTGTGGGGATGTTTTACACTTCACAGGGTGTATCTGACTGTGGATCATGATGTACACAGTGTGTCAGTGAGTGTGTTAATATTAATCTGTGTTCTCTGTCAGTGTGTTAATATTCCTGAGGACAGTGGGAGTGTTTTACACTTCACAGGTTGTATCTGACTGTGGGTCATTGATATACACAGTGTGTCAGTGAGTGTGTTAATATTAATCTGTGTTCTCTGTCAGTGTGTGAATATTCCTGAGGACAGTGGGGGTGTTTTACACCTCACCGGGTGTATCTGACTGAGGGTCATGATGTACACAGTGTGTCAGTGAGAGTGTTAATATTAATCTGTGTTCTCTGTCAGTGTGTTAATATTCCTGAGGACAGTGGGGGTGTTTTACACTTCACAGGATGTATCTGACTGTGGGTCATGATATACACAGCGTGTCAGTGAGTCTGTTAATTTTAATCTGTGTTCTCTGTCAGGTGTTAATATTACCGAGGACAGTGGGGTGTTTTACACTTCACAGGGTGTATCTGACTGTGGGTCATGATGTACACAGTGTGTCAGTGAGTGTGCTAATATTAATCTGTGTTCTCTGTCAGTGTGTTAATATTGCTGAGGACAGTGGGGGTGTTTTACACTTCACAGGGTGTATCTAACTGTGGGTCATGATATACACAGTGTGTCAGTGAGTGTGTTAATATTAATCTGTGTTCTCTGTCAGTGTGTTAATATTCCTGAGGACAGTGGGGGTGTTTTACACTTCACAGGGTGTATCTAACTGTGGGTCATGATTTACACAGTGTGTCAGTGAGTGTGTTAATATTAATCTGTGTTCTCTGTCAGTGTGTTAATATTCCTGAGGACAGTGGGGGTGTTTTACACTTCACAGGGTTTATCTGACTGTGGGTCATGATATACACGGTGTGTCAGTGAGGGTGTTAATATTAATCTGTGTTCTCTGTCAGTGTGTTAATATTCCTGAGGACAGTGGGGGTGTTTTACACTTCACAGGGTGTATCTGACTGTGGGTCATGATTTCCACAGTGTGTCAGTGAGTGTGTTAATATTAATCTGTGTTCTCTGTCAGTGTGTTAATATTACTGAGGACTGTGGGGATGTTTTACACTTCACAGGGTGTATTTGACTGTGGGTCATGATGTACACAGTGTGTCAGTGAGTGTGTTAATATTAATCTGTGTTCTCTGTCAGTGTGTTAATATTCCTGAGGACAGTGGGGGTGTTTTACACTTCACAGGATGTATCTGACTGTGGGTCATGATATACACAGTGTGTCAGTGAGAGTGTGAATATTAATCTGTGTTCTCTGTCAGTGTGTGAATATTCCTGAGGACAGTGGGGGTGTTTTACACCTCACCGGGTGTATCTGACTGTGGGTCATGATGTACACAGTGTGTCAGTGAGAGTGTTAACATTAATCTGTGTTCTCTGTCAGTGTGTTAATATTCCTGAGGACAGTGCGGGTGTTTTACACTTCACAGGGTGTATCTGACTGTACGTCATGTTATACACAGTGAGTCAGTGAGTCTGTTAATTTTAATCTGTGTTCTCTGTCAGGTGTTAATATTACCGAGGACAGTGGGGTGTTTTACACTTCACAGGGTGTATCTGACTGTGGGTCATGATGTACACAGTGTGTCAGTGAGAGTGTTAATATTAATCTGTGTTCTCTGTCAGTGTGTTAATAATACTGAGGACAGTGGGGGTGTTTTACACTTCAGAGGGTGTATCTGACTCTGGGTCATGATGTACACAGTGTGTCAGTGAGTGTGTCAATATTAATGTGTGTTCTCTGTCAGTGTGTTAATATTCCTGAGGACAGTGGGGGTGTTTTACACTTCACAGGGTGTATCTGACTGTGCGTCATGTTATACACAGTGTGTCAGTGAGTCTGTTAATATTAATCTGTGTTCTCTGTCAGGTGTTAATATTACCGAGGACAGTGGGGTGTTTTACACTTCACAGGGTGTATCTGACTGTGGGTCATGATATACACAGTGTGTCAGTGAGTGTGTTAATATTAATCTGTGTTCTCTGTCAGTGTGTTCATATTACTGAGGACAGTGGGGGTGTTTTACACTTCACAGGGTGTATCTGACTGTGGGTCATGATATACGCAGTGTGTCAGTGAGTGTGTTAATATTAATCTGTGTTCTCTGTCAGGTGTTAATATTACTGAGGACAGTGGGGGTGTTTTACACTTCACAGGGTGTATCTAACTGTGGGTCATGATGTACACAGTGTGTCAGTGAGTGTGTTAATATTAATCTGTGTTCTCTGTCAGTGTGTTCATATTACTGAGGACAGTGGGGGTGTTTTACACTTCACAGGGTGTATCTAACTGTGGGTCATGATGTACACAGTGTGTCAGTGAGTGTGTTAATATTAATCTGTGTTCTCTGTCAGTGTGTTAATATTACCGAGGACAGTGGGGGTGTTTTACACTTCACAGGGTTTATCTGACTGTGGGTGATGATATACACAGTGTGTCAGTGAGTGTGTTAATATTAATCTGTGTTCTCTGTCAGTGTGTTAATATTACTGAGGACTGTGGGGATGTTTTACACTTCATAGGGTGTATCTGACTGTGGGTCATGATGTACACAGTGTGTCAGTGAGTGTGTTAATATTAATCTGTGTTCTCTGTCAGTGTGTTAATATTCCTGAGGACAGTGGGGGTGTTTTACACTTCACAGGATGTATCTGACTGTGGGTCATGATATACACAGTGTGTCAGTGAGAGTGTTAATATTAATCTGTGTTCTCTGTCAGTCTGTGAATATTCCTGAGGACAGTGGGGGTGTTTTACACCTCACCGGGTGTATCTGACTGTGGGTCATGATATACACAGTGTGTCAGTGAGTGTGTTAATATTAATCTGTGTTCTCTGTCAGTGTGTTCATATTACTGAGGACAGTGGGGGTGTTTTACACTTCACAGGTTGTATCTGACTGTGGGTCATGATATACGCAGTGTGTCAGTGAGAGTGTTAATATTAATCTGTGTTCTCTGTCTGTGTGTTAATATTACTGAGGACAGTGGGGGTGTTTTACACTTCACAGGGTGTATCTAACTGTGGGTCATGATGAACACAGTGTGGCAGTGAGTGTGTTAATATTAATCTGTGTTCTCTGTCAGTGTGTTCATATTACTGAGGACAGTGGGGGTGTTTTACACTTCACAGGGTGTATCTAACTGTGGGTCATGATGTACACAGTGTGTCAGTGAGTGTGTTAATATTAATCTGTGTTCTCTGTCAGTGTGTGAATATTCCTGAGGACAGTGGGGGTGCTTTACACTTCACCGGGTGTATCTGACTGTGGGTCATGATGTACACAGTGTGTCAGTGAGAGTGTTAATATTAATCTGTGTTCTCTTTCAGTGTGTTAATATTACTGAGGACAGTGGGGGTGTTTTACACTTCACAGGGTGTATCTGACTGTGGGTCATGATATACACAATGTGTCAGTGAGTGTGTTAATATTAATCTGTGTTCTCTGTCAGTGTGTTAATATTACTGAGGAAATTGGGGGTGTTTTACACTTTACAGGGTGTATCTGACTCTGGGTCATGATGTACACAGTGTGTCAGTGAGTGTGTGAATATTAATCTCTGTTCTCTGTCAGTGTGTTAATATTCCTGAGGACAGTGGGGGTGTTTTGCACTTCACAGGGTGTATCTAACTGTGGGTCAAGATATACACAGTGTGTCAGTGAGTGTGTTAATATTAATCTGTGTTCTCTGTCTGTGTGTTAATATTCCTGAGGACAGTGGGGGTGTTTTACACTTCACAGGGTGTATCTGACTGTAGGTCATGATGTCCACAGAGTGTCAGTGAGTGTGTTAATATTAATCTGTGTTCTCTGTCAGTGTGTTAATATTACTGAGGACTGTGGGGATGTTTTACACTTCACAGGGTGTATCTGACTGTGGGTCATGATGTACACAGTGTGTCAGTGAGTGTGTTAATATTAATCTGTGTTCTCTGTCAGTGTGTTAATATTCCTGAGGACAGTGGGGGTGTTTTACACTTCACAGGGTGTATCTGACTGTGGGTCATGATATACACAGTGTGTCAGTGAGAGTGTTAATATTAATCTGTGTTCTCTGTCAGTGTGTTAATATTGCTGAGGACAGTGGGGGTGTTTTGCAATTCACAGGGTGTATATGACTGTGGGTCATGATATACACAGTGTGTCAGTGAGTGTGTTAATATTACTCTGTGTTCTCTGTCAGTGTGTTAATATTACTGAGGACAGTGGGGGTGTTTTACACTTCACAGGGTGTATCTGACTGTGGGTCATGATATACACAATGTGTCAGTGAGTGTGTTAATATTAATCTGTGTTCTCTGTCAGTGTGTTAATATTACTGAGGACATTGGGGGTGTTTTACACTTTACAGGGTGTATCTGACTCTGGGTCATGATGTACACAGTGTGTCAGTGAGTGTGTGAATATTAATCTGTGTTCTCTGTCAGTGTGTTAATATTCCTGAGGACAGTGGGGGTGTTTTGCACTTCACAGGGTGTATCTAACTGTGGGTCAAGATATACACAGTGTGTCAGTGAGTGTGTTAATATTAATCTGTGTTCTCTGTCTGTGTGTTAATATTCCTGAGGACAGTGGGGGTGTTTTGCACTTCACAGGGTGTATCTGACTGTAGGTCATGATGTCCACAGAGTGTCAGTGAGTGTGTTAATATTATTCTGTGTTCTCTGTCAGTGTGTTAATATTCCTGAGGACTGTGGGGATGTTTTACACTTCACAGGGTCTATCTGACTGTGGGTCATGATGTACACAGTGTGTCAGTGAGTGTGTTAATATTAATCTGTGTTCTCTGTCAGTGTGTTAATATTCCTGAGGACAGTGGGGGTGTTTTACACTTCACAGGGTGTATCTGACTGTGGGTCATGATATACACAGTGTGTCAGTGAGAGTCTTAATATTAATCTGTGTTCTCTGTCAGTGTGTTAATATTGCTGAGGACAGTGGGGGTGTTTTACACTTCACAGGTTGTATCTGACTGTGGGTCATGATATACGCAGTGTGTCAGTGAGTGTGTTAATATTAATCTGTGTTCTCTGTCTGTGTGTTAATATTACTGAGGACAGTGGGGGTGTTTTACACTTCACAGGGTGTATCTAACTGTGGGTCATGATGTACACAGTGTGGCAGTGAGTGTGTTAATATTAATCTGTGTTCTCTGTCAGTGTGTTCATATTACTGAGGACAGTGGGGGTGTTTTACACTTCACAGGGTGTATCTAACTGTGGGTCATGATGTACACAGTGTGTCAGTGAATGTGTTAATATTAATCTGTGTTCTCTGTCAGTGTGTTAATATTACCAAGGACATTGGGGGTGTTTTAAACTTTACAGGGTGTATCTGACTCTGGGTCATGATGTACACAGTGTGTCAGTGAGTGTGTGAATATTAATCTGTGTTCTCTGTCAGTGTGTTAATATTCCTGAGGACAGTGGGGGTGTTTTGCACTTCACAGGGTGTATCTAACTGTGGGTCAAGATATACACAGTGTGTCAGTGAGTGTGTTAATATTAATCTGTGTTCTCTGTCTGTGTGTTAATATTCCTGAGGACAGTGGGGGTGTTTTACACTTCACAGGGTGTATCTGACTGTAGGTCATGATGTCCACAGAGTGTCAGTGAGTGTGTTAATATTAATCTGTGTTCTCTGTCAGTGTGTTAATATTACTGAGGACTGTGGGGATGTTTTGCACTTCACAGGGTGTATCTGACTGTGGGTCATGATGTACACAGTGTGTCAGTGAGTGTGTTAATATTAATCTGTGTTCTCTGTCAGTGTGTTAATATTCCTGAGGACAGTGGGGGTGTTTTACACTTCACAGGGTGTATCTGACTGTAGGTCATGATGTCCACAGTGTGTCAGTGAGTGTGTTAATATTAATCTGTGTTCTCTGTCAGTGTGTTAATATTACTGAGGACTGTGGGGATGTTTTACACTTCACAGGGTGTATCTGACTGTGGGTCATGATGTACACAGTGTGTCAGTGAGTGTGTTAATATTAATCTGTGTTCTCTGTCAGTGTGTTAATATTCCTGAGGACAGTGGGGGTGTTTTACACTTCACTGGGTGTATCTGACTGTGGGTCATGATATACACAGTGTGTCAGTGAGAGTGTTAATATTAATCTGTGTTCTCTGTCAGTGTGTTAATATTGCTGAGGACAGTGGGGGTGTTTTGCACTTCACAGCGTGTATATGACTGTGGGTCATGATATACACAGTGTGTCAGTGAGTGTGTTAATATTAATCTGTGTTCTCTGTCAGTGTGTTAATATTACTGAGGACAGTGGGTGTGTTTTACACTTCACAGGGTGTATCTAACTGTGGGTCATGATGTACACAGTGTGTCAGTGAGTGTGTTAATATTAATCTGTGTACTCTGTTTTTGTGTTAATATTGCTGAGGACAGTGGGGGTGTTTTACACTTCACAGGGTGTATCTGACTGTGGGTCATGATGTACACAGTGTGTCAGTGAGTGTGTTAATTTTAATCTGTGTTCTCTGTCAGTGTGTTAATATTCCTGAGGACAGTGGGGGTGTTTTACACTTCACAGGGTGTATCTGACTGTGGGTCATGATTTCCACAGTGTGTCAGTGAGTGTGTTAATATTAATCTGTGTTCTCTGTCAGTGTGTTAATATTACAGAGGACTGTGGGGATGTTTTACACTTCACAGGGTGTATCTGACTGTGGGTCATGATGTACACAGTGTGTCAGTGAGTGTGTTAATATTAATCTGTGTTCTCTGTCAGTGTGTTAATATTCCTGAGGACAGTGGGGGTGTTTTACACTTCACAGGGTTTATCTGACTGTGGGTCATGATATACACGGTGTGTCAGTGAATGTGTTAATATTAATCTGTGTTCTCTGTCAGTGTGTTAATATTCCTGAGGACAGTGGGGGTGTTTTACACTTCACAGGGTGTATCTGACTGTGTGTCATGATTTCCACAGTGTGTCAGTGAGTGTGTTAATATTAATTTGTGTTCTCTGTCAGTGTGTTAATATTACTGAGGACTGTGGGGATGTTTTACACTTCACAGGGTGTATCTGACTGTGGGTCATGATGTACACAGTGTGTCAGTGAGTGTGTTAATATTAATCTGTGTTCTCTGTCAGTGTGTTAATATTCCTGAGGACAGTGGGGGTGTTTTACACTTCACAGGATGTATCTGACTGTGGGTCATGATATACACAGTGTGTCAGTGAGAGTGTTAATATTAATCTGTGTTCTCTGTCAGTGTGTGAATATTCCTGAGGACAGTGGGGGTGTTTTACACTTCACCGGGTGTATCTGACTGTGGGTCATGATGTACACAGTGTGTCAGTGAGAGTGTTAATATTAATCTGTGTTCTCTGTCAGTGTGTTAATATTCCTGAGGACAGTGCGGGTGTTTTTCACTTCACAGGGTGTATCTGACTGTACGTCATGTTATACACAGTGTGTCAGTGAGTCTGTTAATTTTAATCTGTGTTCTCTGTCAGGTGTTAATATTACCGAGGACAGTGGGCTGTTTTACACTT
Source organism: Heterodontus francisci (assembly GCF_036365525.1). Lineage (NCBI taxonomy): Eukaryota > Metazoa > Chordata > Chondrichthyes > Heterodontiformes > Heterodontidae > Heterodontus > Heterodontus francisci. The sequence continues at coordinate 2,433,299 of NW_027141485.1, read as the reverse complement.
CACAGGGTGTATCTGACTGTGGGTCATGATGTACACAGTGTGTCAGTGAGTGTGTTAATATTAATCTGTGTTCTCTGTCAGTGTGTTAATATTACTGAGGACAGTGGGGGTGTTTTACACTTTACAGGGTGTATCTGACTCTGGGTCATGATGTACACAGTGTGTCAGTGAGTGTGTGAATATTAATGTGTGTTCTCTGTCAGTGTGTTAATATTCCTGAGGACAGTGGGGGTGTTTTACACTTCACAGGGTGTATCTGACTGTGCGTCATGTTATACAAAGTGTGTCAGTGAGTCTGTTAATATTAATCTGTGTTCTCTGTCAGGTGTTAATATTACCGAGGACAGTGGGGTGTTTTACACTTCACAGGGTGTATCTGACTGTGGGTCATGATATACACAGTGTGTCAGTGAGTGTGTTAATATTAATCTGTGTTCTCTGTCAGTGTGTTCATATTACTGAGGACAGTGGGGGTGTTTTACACTTCACAGGTGTATCTAACTGTGGGTCATGATGTACACAGTGTGTCAGTGAGTGTGTTAATATTAATCTGTGTTCTCTGTCAGTGTGTTCATATTACTGAGGACAGTGGGGGTGTTTTACACTTCACAGGGTGTATCTAACTGTGGGTCATGATGTACACAGTGTGTCAGTGAGTGTGTTAATATTAATCTGTGTTCTCTGTCAGTGTGTTAATATTGCTGAGGACAGTGGGGGTGTTTTGCACTTCACAGGGTGTATATGACTGTGGGTCATGATATACACAGTGTGTCAGTGAGTGTGTTAATATTACTCTGTGTTCTCTGTCAGTGTGTTAATATTACTGAGGTCAGTGGGGGTGTTTTACACTTCACAGGGTGTATCTGACTGTGGGTCATGATTTCCACAGTGTGTCAGTGAGTGTGTTAATATTAATTTGTGTTCTCTGTCAGTGTTTTAATATTACTGAGGACTGTGGGGATGTTTTACACTTCACAGGGTGTATCTGACTGTGGGTCATGATGTACACAGTGTGTCAGTGAGTGTGTTAATATTAATCTGTGTTCTCTGTCAGTGTGTTAATATTCCTGAGGACAGTGGGGGTGTTTTACACTTCACAGGATGTATCTGACTGTGGGTCATGATATACACAGTGTGTCAGTGAGAGTGTTAATATTAATCTGTGTTCTCTGTCAGTGTGTGAATATTCCTGAGGACAGTGGGGGTGTTTTACACTTCACCGGGTGTATCTGACTGTGGGTCATGATGTACACAGTGTGTCAGTGAGAGTGTTAATATTAATCTGTGTTCTCTGTCAGTGTGTTAATATTCCTGAGGACAGTGCGGGTGTTTTTCACTTCACAGGGTGTATCTGACTGTACGTCATGTTATACACATTGTGTCAGTGAGTCTGTTAATTTTAATCTGTGTTCTCTGTCAGGTGTTAATATTACCGAGGACAGTGGTGTGTTTTACACTTCACAGGGTGTATCTGACTGTGGGTCATGATGTACACAGTGTGTCAGTGAGTGTGTTAATATTAATCTGTGTTCTCTGTCAGTGTGTTAATATTACTGAGGACAGTGGGGGTGTTTTACACTTTACAGGGTGTATCTGACACTGGGTCATGATGTACACAGTGTGTCAGTGAGTGTGTGAATATTAATGTGTGTTCTCTGTCAGTGTGTTAATATTCCTGAGTACAGTGGGGGTGTTTTACACTTCACAGGGTGTATCTGACTGTGCGTCATGTTATACAAAGTGTGTCAGTGAGTCTGTTAATATTAATCTGTGTTCTCTGTCAGGTGTTAATATTACCGAGGACAGTGGGGTGTTTTACACTTCACAGGGTGTATCTGACTGTGGGTCATGATATACACAGTGTGTCAGTGAGTGTGTTAATATTAATCTGTGTTCTCTGTCAGTGTGTTCATATTACTGAGGACAGTGGGGGTGTTTTACACTTCACAGGGTGTATCTGACTGTGGGTCATGATATACGCAGTGTGTCAGTGAGTGTGTTAATATTAATCTGTGTTCTCTGTCAGGTGTTAATATTACTGAGGACAGTGGGGGTGTTTTACACTTCACAGGGTGTATATGACTGTGGGTCATGATATACACAGTGTGTCAGTGAGTGTGTTAATATTACTCTGTGTTCTCTGTCAGTGTGTTAATATTACTGAGGACAGTGGGGGTGTTTTGCACTTCACAGGGTGTATATGACTGTGGGTCATGATATACACAGTGTGTCAGTGAGTGTGTTAATATTACTCTGTGTTCTCTGTCAGTGTGTTAATATTACTGAGGACAGTGGGGGTGTTTTACACTTCACAGGGTGCATCTGGCTGTGGGTCATGATATACACAGTGTGTCAGTGAGTGTGTTAATATTAATCTGTGTTCTCTGTCAGTGTGTTAATATTACTGAGGACAGTGGGGGTGTTTTACACTTTACAGGGTGTATCTGACTCTGGGTCATGATGTACACAGTGTGTCAGGGAGTGTGTGAATATTAATCTGTGTTCTCTGTCAGTGTGTTAATATTCCTGAGGACAGTGGGGGTGTTTTACACTTCACAGGGTGTATCTAACTGTGGGTCATGATATACACAGTGTGTCAGTGAGTGTGTTAATATTAATCTGTGTTCTCTGTCTGTGTGTTAATATTCCTGAGGACAGTGGGGGTGTTTTACACTTCACAGGGTGTATCTGACTGTAGGTCATGATGTCCACAGTGTGTCAGTGAGTGTGTTAATATTAATCTGTGTTCTCTGTCAGTGTGTTAATATTACTGAGGACTGTGGGGATGTTTTACACTTCACAGGGTGTATCTGACTGTGGGTCATGATGTACACAGTGTGTCAGTGAGTGTGTTAATATTAATCTGTGTTCTCTGTCAGTGTGTTAATATTACTGAGGACAGTGGGGGTGTTTTACACTTTACAGGGTGTATCTGACTCTGGGTCATGATGTACACAGTGTGTCAGTGAGTGTGTGAATATTAATGTGTGTTCTCTGTCAGTGTGTTAATATTCCTGAGGACAGTGGGGGTGTTTTACACTTCACAGGGTGTATCTGACTGTGCGTCATGTTATACAAAGTTTGTCAGTGAGTCTGTTAATATTAATCTGTGTTCTCTGTCAGGTGTTAATATTACCGAGGACAGTGGGGTGTTTTACACTTCACAGGGTGTATCTGACTGTGGGTCATGATATACACAGTGTGTCAGTGAGTGTGTTAATATTAATCTGTGTTCTCTGTCAGTGTGTTCATATTACTGAGGACAGTGGGGGTGTTTTACACTTCACAGGGTGTATCTGACTGTGGGTCATGATATACGCAGTGTGTCAGTGAGTGTCTTAATATTAATCTGTGTTCTCTGTCAGGTGTTAATATTACTGAGGACAGGGGGGGTGTTTTACACTTCACAGGGTGTATCTAACTGTGGGTCATGATGTACACAGTGTGTCAGTGAGTGTGTTAATATTAATCTGTGTTCTCTGTCAGTGTGTTCATATTACTGAGGACAGTGGGGGTGTTTTACACTTCACAGGGTGTATCTAACTGTGGGTCATGATGTACACAGTGTGTCAGTGAGTGTGTTAATATTAATCTGTGTTCTCTGTCAGTGTGTTAATATTGCTGAGGACAGTGGGGCTGTTTTGCACTTCACAGGGTGTATATGACTGTGGGTCATGATATACACAGTGTGTCAGTGAGTGTGTTAATATTACTCTGTGTTCTCTGTCAGTGTGTTAATATTACTGAGGACAGTGGGGGTGTTTTACACTTCACAGGGTGTATCTGACTGTGGGTCATGATTTCCACAGTGTGTCAGTGAGTGTGTTAATATTAATTTGTGTTCTCTGTCAGTGTGTTAATATTACTGAGGACTGTTGGGATGTTTTACACTTCACAGGGTGTATCTGACTGTGGGTCATGATGTACACAGTGTGTCAGTGAGTGTGTTAATATTAATCTGTGTTCTCTGTCAGTGTGTTAATATTCCTGAGGACAGTTGGGGTGTTTTACACTTCACAGGATGTATCTGACTGTGGGTCATGATATACACAGTGTGTCAGTGAGAGTGTTAATATTAATCTGTGTTCTCTGTCAGTGTGTGAATATTCCTGAGGACAGTGGGGGTGTTTTACACTTCACCGGGTGTATCTGACTGTGGGTCATGATGTACACAGTGTGTCAGTGAGAGTGTTAATATTAATCTGTGTTCTCTGTCAGTGTGTTAATATTCCTGAGGACAGTGCGGGTGTTTTTCACTTCACAGGGTGTATCTGACTGTACGTCATGTTATACACATTGTGTCAGTGAGTCTGTAAATTTTAATCTGTGTTCTCTGTCAGGTGTTAATATTACCGAGGACAGTGGTGTGTTTTACACTTCACAGGGTGTATCTGACTGTGGGTCATGATGTACACAGTGTGTCAGTGAGTGTGTTAATATTAATCTGTGTTCTCTGTCAGTGTGTTAATATTACTGAGGACAGTGGGGGTGTTTTACACTTTACAGGGTGTATCTGACTCTGGGTCATGATGTACACAGTGTGTCAGTGAGTGTGTGAATATTAATGTGTGTTCTCTGTCAGTGTGTTAATATTCCTGAGGACAGTGGGAGTGTTTTACACTTCACAGGGTATATCTGACTGTGCGTCATGTTATACAAAGTGTGTCAGTGAGTCTGTTAATATTAATCTGTGTTCTCTGTCAGGTGTTAATATTACCGAGGACAGTGGGGTGTTTTACACTTCACAGGGTGTATCTGACTGTGGGTCATGATATACACAGTGTGTCAGTGAGTGTGTTAATATTAATCTGTGTTCTCTGTCAGTGTGTTCATATTACTGAGGACAGTGGGGGTGTTTTACACTTCACAGGGTGTATCTGACTGTGGGTCATGATATACGCAGTGTGTCAGTGAGTGTGTTAATATTAATCTGTGTTCTCCGTCAGGTGTTAATATTACTGTGGACAGTGGGGGTGTTTTACACTTCACAGGGTGTATATGACTGTGGGTCATGATATACACAGTGTGTCAGTGAGTGTGTTAATATTACTCTGTGTTCTCTGTCAGTGTGTTAATATGACTGAGGACAGTGGGGTTATTTTGCACTTCACAGGGTGTATATGACTGTGGGTCATGATATACACAGTGTGTCAGTGAGTGTGTTAATATTACTCTGTGTTCTCTGTCAGTGTGTTAATATTACTGAGGACAGTGGGGGTGTTTTACACTTCACAGGGTGCATCTGGCTGTGGGTCATGATATACACAGTGTGTCAGTGAGTGTGTTAATATTAATCTGTGTTCTCTGTCAGTGTGTTAATATTACTGAGGACAGTGGGGGTGTTTTACACTTTACAGGGTGTATCTGACTCTGGGTCATGATGTACACAGTGTGTCAGGGAGTGTGTGAATATTAATCTGTGTTCTCTGTCAGTGTGTTAATATTCCTGAGGACAGTGGGGGTGTTTTACACTTCACAGGGTGTATCTAACTGTGGGTCATGATATACACAGTGTGTCAGTGAGTGTGTTAATATTAATCTGTGTTCTCTGTCTGTGTGTTAATATTCCTGAGGACAGTGGGGGTGTTTTACACTTCACAGGGTGTATCTGACTGTAGGTCATGATGTCCACAGTGTGTCAGTGAGTGTGTTAATATTAATCTGTGTTCTCTGTCAGTGTGTTAATATTACTGAGGACTGTGGGGATGTTTTACACTTCACAGGGTGTATCTGACTGTGGGTCATGATGTACACAGTGTGTCAGTGAGTGTGTTAATATTAATCTGTGTTCTCTGTCAGTGTGTTAATATTCCTGAGGGCAGTGGGGGTGTTTTACACTTCACAGGGTGTATCTGACTGTGGGTCATGATATACACAGTGTGTCAGTGAGAGTGTTAATATTAATCTGTGTTCTCTGTCAGTGTGTTAATATTGCTGAGGACAGTGGGGGTGTTTTGCACTTCACAGCGTGTATATGACTGTGGGTCATGATATACACAGTGTGTCAGTGAGTGTGTTAATATTAATCTGTGTTCTCTGTCAGTGTGTTAATATTACTGAGGACAGTGGGTGTGTTTTACACTTCACAGGGTGTATCTAACTGTGGGTCATGATGTACACAGTGTGTCAGTGAGTGTGTTAATATTAATCTGTGTACTCTGTTTTTGTATTAATATTGCTGAGGACAGTGGGGGTGTTTTACACTTCACAGGATGTATCTGACTGTGGCTCATGATATACACAGTGTGTCAGTGAGTGTGTTAATATTAATCTGTGTTCTCTGTCAGTGTGTTAATATTCCTGAGGACAGTGGGGTGTTTTCCACTTCACAGGGAGTATCTGACTGTGGGTCATGATGTACACAGTGTGTCAGTGAGAGTGTTAATATTAATCTGTGTTCTCTGTCAGTGTGTTAATATTCCTGAGGACAGTGGGGGTGTTTTACACTTCACAGGGTGTATCGGACTGTGGGTCATGATATACACAGTGTGTCAGTGAGTCTGTTAATTTTAATCTGTGTTCTCTGTCAGTGTGTTAATATTCCTGAGGACAGTGGGGGTGTTTTACACTTCACAGGGTGTATCTGACTGTGGGTCATGATTTACACAGTGTGTCAGTGAGTGTGTTAATATTCATCTGTGTTCTCTGTCAGTGTGTTAATATTACAGAGGACTGTGGGGATGTTTTACACTTCACAGGGTGTATCTGACTGTGGGTCATGATGTACACAGTGTGTCAGTGAGTGTGTTAATATTAATCTGTGTTCTCTGTCAGTGTGTTAATATTCCTGAGGACAGTGGGGGTGTTTTACACTTCACAGGGTTTATCTGACTGTGGGTCATGATATACACGGTGTGTCAGTGAGTGTGTTAATATTAATCTGTGTTCTCTGTCAGTGTGTTAATATTCCTGAGGACAGTGGGCTTGTTTTACACTTCACTGGGTGTATCTGACTGTGGGTCATGATTTCCACAGTGTGTCAGTGAGTGTGTTAATATTAATTTGTGTTCTCTGTCAGTGTGTTAATATTACTGAGGACTGTGGGGATGTTTTACACTTCACAGGGTGTATCTGACTGTGGGTCATGATGTACATAGTGTGTCAGTGAGTGTGTTAATATTAATCTGTGTTCTCTGTCAGTGTGTTAATATTCCTGAGGACAGTGGGGGTGTTTTACACTTCACAGGATGTATCTGACTGTGGGTCATGATATACACAGTGTGTCAGTGAGAGTGTTAATATTAATCTGTGTTCTCTGTCAGTGTGTGAATATTCCTGAGGACAGTGGGGGTGTTTTACACTTCACCGGGTGTATCTGACTGTGGGTCATGATGTACACAGTGTGTCAGTGAGAGTGTTAATATTAATCTGTGTTCTCTGTCAGTGTGTTAACATTCCTGAGGACAGTGCGGGTGTTTTTCACTTCACAGGGTGTATCTGACTCTGGGTCATGTTATACACAGTGTGTCAGTGAGTCTGTTAATTTTATTCTGTGTTCTCTGTCAGGTGTTAATATTACCGAGGACAGTGGGGTGTTTTACACTTCACAGGGTGTATCTGACTGTGGGTCATGATGTACACAGTGTGTCAGTGAGTGTGTTAATATTAATCTGTGTTCTCTGTCAGTGTGTTAATATTACTGAGGACAGTGGGGATGTTTTACACTTTACAGGGTGTATCTGACTCTGGGTCATGATGTACACAGTGTGTCAGTGAGTGTGTGAATATTAATGTGTGTTCTCTGTCAGTGTGTTAATATTCCTGAGGACAGTGGGGGTGTTTTACACTTCACAGGGTGTATCTGACTGTGCGTCATGTTATACAAAGTGTGTCAGTGAGTCTGTTAATATTAATCTGTGTTCTCTGTCAGGTGTTAATATTACCTAGGACAGTGGGGTGTTTTACACTTCACAGGGTGTATCTGACTGTGGGTCATGATATACACAGTGTGTCAGTGAGTGTGTTAATATTAATCTGTGTTCTCTGTCAGTGTGTTCATATTACTGAGGACAGTGGGGGTGTTTTACACTTCACAGGGTGTATCTGACTGTGGGTCATGATATACGCAGTGTGTCAGTGAGTGTCTTAATATTAATCTGTGTTCTCTGTCAGGTGTTAATATTACTGAGGACAGTGGGGGTGTTTTACAATTCACAGGGTGTATCTAACTGTGGGTCATGATGTACACAGTGTGTCAGTGAGTGTGTTAATATTAATCTGTGTTCTCTGTCAGTGTGTTCATATTACTGAGGACAGTGGGGGTGTTTTACACTTCACAGGGTGTATCTAACTGTGGGTCATGATTTACACAGTGTGTCAGTGAGTGTGTTAATATTAATCTGTGTTCTCTGTCAGAGTGTTAATATTGCTGAGGACAGTGGGGGTGTTTTGCACGTCACAGGGTGTATATGACTGTGGGTCATGATATACACAGTGTGTCAGTGAGTGTGTTAATATTACTCTGTGTTCTCTGTCAGTGTGTTAATATTACTGAGGACAGTGGGGGTGTTTTACACTTCACAGGGTGCATCTGGCTGTGGGTCATGATATACACAGTGTGTCAGTGAGTGTGTTAATATTAATCTCTGTTCTCTGTCAGTGTGTTAATATTACTGAGGACAGTGGGGGTGTTTTACACTTTACAGGGTGTATCTGACTCTGGGTCATGATGTACACAGTGTGTCAGGGAGTGTGTGAATATTAATCTGTGTTCTCTGTCAGTGTGTTAATATTCCTGAGGACAGTGTTGGTGTTTTACACTTCACAGGGTGTATCTAACTGTGGGTCATGATATACACAGTGTGTCAGTGAGAGTGTTAATATTAATCTGTGTTCTCTGTCAGTGTGTGAATATTCCTGAGGACAGTGGGGGTGTTTTACACTTCACCGGGTGTATCTGACTGTGGGTCATGATGTACACAGTGTGTCAGTGAGAGTGTTAATATTAATCTGTGTTCTCTGTCAGTGTGTTAACATTCCTGAGGACAGTGCGGGTGTTTTTCACTTCACAGGGTGTATCTGACTGTACGTCATGTTATACACAGTGTGTCAGTGAGTCTGTTAATTTTATTCTGTGTTCTCTGTCAGGTGTTAATATTACCGAGGACAGTGGGGTGTTTTGCACTTCACAGGGTGTATCTGACTGTGGGTCATGATGTACACAGTGTGTCAGTGAGTGTGTTAATATTAATCTGTGTTCTCTGTCAGTGTGTTAATATTACTGAGGACAGTGGGGATGTTTTACACTTTACAGGGTGTATCTGACTCTGGGTCATGATGTACACAGTGTGTCAGTGAGTGTGTGAATATTAATGTGTGTTCTCTGTCAGTGTGTTAATATTCCTGAGGACAGTGGGGGTGTTTTACACTTCACAGGGTGTATCTGACTGTGCGTCATGTTATACAAAGTGTGTCAGTGAGTCTGTTAATATTAATCTGTGTTCTCTGTCAGGTGTTAATATTACCTAGGACAGTGGGGTGTTTTACACTTCACAGGGTGTATCTGACTGTGGGTCATGATATGCACAGTGTCTCAGTGAGTGTGTTAATATTAATCTGTGTTCTCTGTCAGTGTGTTCATATTACTGAGGACAGTGGGGGTGTTTTACACTTCACAGGGTGTATCTGACTGTGGGTCATGATATACGCAGTGTGTCAGTGAGTGTCTTAATATTAATCTGTGTTCTCTGTCAGGTGTTAATATTACTGAGGACAGTGGGGGTGTTTTACAATTCACAGGGTGTATCTAACTGTGGGTCATGATGTACACAGTGTGTCAGTGAGTGTGTTAATATTAATCTGTGTTCTCTGTCAGTGTGTTCATATTACTGAGGACAGTGGGGGTGTTTTACACTTCACAGGGTGTATCTAACTGTGGGTCATGATTTACACAGTGTGTCAGTGAGTGTGTTAATATTAATCTGTGTTCTCTGTCAGTGTGTTAATATTGCTGAGGACAGTGGGGGTGTTTTGCACGTCACAGGGTGTATATGACTGTGGGTCATGATATACACAGTGTGTCAGTGAGTGTGTTAATATTACTCTGTGTTCTCTGTCAGTGTGTTAATATTACTGAGGACAGTGGGGGTGTTTTACACTTCACAGGGTGAATCTGGCTGTGGGTCATGATATACACAGTGTGTCAGTGAGTGTGTTAATATTAATCTCTGTTCTCTGTCAGTGTGTTAATATTACTGAGGACAGTGGGGGTGTTTTACACTTTACAGGGTGTATCTGACTCTGGGTCATGATGTACACAGTGTGTCAGGGAGTGTGTGAATATTAATCTGTGTTCTCTGTCAGTGTGTTAATATTCCTGAGGACAGTGGGGGTGTTTTACACTTCACAGGGTGTATCTAACTGTGGGTCATGATATACACAGTGTGTCAGTGAGAGTGTTAATATTAATCTGTGTTCTCTGTCAGTGTGTGAATATTCCTGAGGACAGTGGGGGTGTTTTACACTTCACCGGGTGTATCTGACTGTGGGTCATGATGTACACAGTGTGTCAGTGAGAGTGTTAATATTAATCTGTGTTCTCTGTCAGTGTGTTAACATTCCTGAGGACAGTGCGGGTGTTTTTCACTTCACAGGGTGTATCTGACTGTACGTCATGTTATACACAGTGTGTCAGTGAGTCTGTTAATTTTATTCTGTGTTCTCTGTCAGGTGTTAATATTACCGAGGACAGTGGGGTGTTTTACACTTCACAGGGTGTATCTGACTGTGGGTCATGATGTACACAGTGTGTCAGTGAGTGTGTTAATATTAATCTGTGTTCTCTGTCAGTGTGTTAATATTACTGAGGACAGTGGGGATGTTTTACACTTTACAGGGTGTATCTGACTCTGGGTCATGATGTACACAGTGTGTCAGTGAGTGTGTGAATATTAATGTGTGTTCTCTGTCAGTGTGTTAATATTCCTGAGGACAGTGGGGGTGTTTTACACTTCACAGGGTGTATCTGACTGTGCGTCATGTTATACAAAGTGTGTCAGTGAGTCTGTTAATATTAATCTGTGTTCTCTGTCAGGTGTTAATATTACCTAGGACAGTGGGGTGTTTTACACTTCACAGGGTGTATCTGACTGTGGGTCATGATATACACAGTGTGTCAGTGAGTGTGTTAATATTAATCTGTGTTCTCTGTCAGTGTGTTCATATTACTGAGGACAGTGGGGGTGTTTTACACTTCACAGGGTGTATCTGACTGTGGGTCATGATATACGCAGTGTGTCAGTGAGTGTCTTAATATTAATCTGTGTTCTCTGTCAGGTGTTAATATTACTGAGGACAGTGGGGGTGTTTTACAATTCACAGGGTGTATCTAACTGTGGGTCATGATGTACACAGTGTGTCAGTGAGTGTGTTAATATTAATCTGTGTTCTCTGTCAGTGTGTTCATATTACTGAGGACAGTGGGGGTGTTTTACACTTCACAGGGTGTATCTAACTGTGGGTCATGATTTACACAGTGTGTCAGTGAGTGTGTTAATATTAATCTGTGTTCTCTGTCAGTGTGTTAATATTGCTGAGGACAGTGGGGGTGTTTTGCACTTCACAGGGTGTATATGACTGTGGGTCATGATATACACAGTGTGTCAGTGAGTGTGTTAATATTACTCTGTGTTCTCTGTCAGTGTGTTAATATTACTGAGGACAGTGGGGGTGTTTTACACTTCACAGGGTGCATCTGGCTGTGGGTCATGATATACACAGTGTGTCAGTGAGTGTGTTAATATTAATCTCTGTTCTCTGTCAGTGTGTTAATATTACTGAGGACAGTGGGGGTGTTTTACACTTTACAGGGTGTATCTGACTCTGGGTCATGATGTACACAGTGTGTCAGGGAGTGTGTGAATATTAATCTGTGTTCTCTGTCAGTGTGTTAATATTCCTGAGGACAGTGGGGGTGTTTTACACTTCACAGGGTGTATCTGACTGTAGGTCATGATGTCCACAGTGTGTCAGTGAGTGTGTTAATATTAATCTGTGTTCTCTGTCAGTGTGTTAATATTACTGAGGACTGTGGGGATGTTTTACACTTCACAGGGTGTATCTGACTGTGGGTCATGATGTACACAGTGTGTCAGTGAGTGTGTTAATATTAATCTGTGTTCTCTGTCAGTGTGTTAATATTCCTGAGGGCAGTGGGGGTGTTTTACACTTCACAGGGTGTATCTGACTGTGGGTCATGATATACACAGTGTGTCAGTGAGAGTGTTAATATTAATCTGTGTTCTCTGTCAGTGTGTTAATATTGCTGAGGACAGTGGGGGTGTTTTGCACTTCACAGCGTGTATATGACTGTGGGTCATGATATACACAGTGTGTCAGTGAGTGGTTTAATATTAATCTGTGTTCTCTGTCAGTGTGTTAATATTACTGAGGACAGTGGGTGTGTTTTACACTTCACAGGGTGTATCTAACTGTGGGTCATGATGTACACAGTGTGTCAGTGAGTGTGTTAATATTAATCTGTGTACTCTGTTTTTGTATTAATATTGCTGAGGACAGTGGGGGTGTTTTACACTTCACAGGGTGCATCTGGCTGTGGGTCATGATATACACAGTGTGTCAGTGAGTGTGTTAATATTAATCTGTGTTCTCTGTCAGTGTGTTAATATTACTGAGGACAGTGGGGGTGTTTTACACTTTACAGGGTGTATCTGACTCTGGGTCATGATGTACACAGTGTGTCAGGGAGTGTGTGAATATTAATCTGTGTTCTCTGTCAGTGTGTTAATATTCCTGAGGACAGTGGGGGTGTTTTACACTTCACAGGGTGTATCTAACTGTGGGTCATGATATACACAGTGTGTCAGTGAGTGTGTTAATATTAATCTGTGTTCTCTGTCTGTGTGTTAATATTCCTGAGGACAGTGGGGGTGTTTTACACTTCACAGGATGTATCTGACTGTAGGTCATGATGTCCACAGTGTGTCAGTGAGTGTGTTAATATTAATCTGTGTTCTCTGTCAGTGTGTTAATATTACTGAGGACTGTGGGGATGTTTTACACTTCACAGGGTGTATCTGACTGTGGGTCATGATATACACAGTGTGTCAGTGAGTGGTTTAATATTAATCTGTGTTCTCTGTCAGTGTGTTAATATTACTGAGGACAGTGGGTGTGTTTTACACTTCACAGGGTGTATCTAACTGTGGGTCATGATGTACACAGTGTGTCAGTGAGTGTGTTAATATTAATCTGTGTACTCTGTTTTTGTATTAATATTGCTGAGGACAGTGGGGGTGTTTTACACTTCACAGGGTGCATCTGGCTGTGGGTCATGATATACACAGTGTGTCAGTGAGTGTGTTAATATTAATCTGTGTTCTCTGTCAGTGTGTTAATATTACTGAGGACAGTGGGGGTGTTTTACACTTTACAGGGTGTATCTGACTCTGGGTCATGATGTACACAGTGTGTCAGGGAGTGTGTGAATATTAATCTGTGTTCTCTGTCAGTGTGTTAATATTCCTGAGGACAGTGGGGGTGTTTTACACTTCACAGGGTGTATCTAACTGTGGGTCATGATATACACAGTGTGTCAGTGAGTGTGTTAATATTAATCTGTGTTCTCTGTCTGTGTGTTAATATTCCTGAGGACAGTGGGGGTGTTTTACACTTCACAGGATGTATCTGACTGTAGGTCATGATGTCCACAGTGTGTCAGTGAGTGTGTTAATATTAATCTGTGTTCTCTGTCAGTGTGTTAATATTACTGAGGACTGTGGGGATGTTTTACACTTCACAGGGTGTATCTGACTGTGGGTCATGATGTACACAGTGTGTCAGTGAGTGTGTTAATATTAATCTGTGTTCTCTGTCAGTGTGTTAATATTCCTGAGGGCAGTGGGGGTGTTTTACACTTCACAGGGTGTATCTGACTGTGGGTCATGATATACACAGTGTGTCAGTGAGAGTGTTAATATTAATCTGTGTTCTCTGTCAGTGTGTTAATATTGCTGAGGACAGTGGGGGTGTTTTGCACTTCACAGCGTGTATATGACTGTGGGTCATGATATACACAGTGTGTCAGTGAGTGTGTTAATATTAATCTGTGTTCTCTGTCAGTGTGTTAATATTACTGAGGACAGTGGGTGTGTTTTACACTTCACAGGGTGTATCTAACTGTGGGTCATGATGTACACAGTGTGTCAGTGAGTGTGTTAATATTAATCTGTGTACTCTGTTTTTGTATTAATATTGCTGAGGACAGTGGGGGTGTTTTACACTTCACAGGATGTATCTGACTGTGGCTCATGATATACACAGTGTGTCAGTGAGTGTGTTAATATTAATCTGTGTTCTCTGTCAGTGTGTTAATATTCCTGAGGACAGTGGGGTGTTTTCCACTTCACAGGGAGTATCTGACTGTGGGTCATGATGTACACAGTGTGTCAGTGAGAGTGTTAATATTAATCTGTGTTCTCTGTCAGTGTGTTAATATTCCTGAGGACAGTGGGGGTGTTTTACACTTCACAGGGTGTATCGGACTGTGGGTCATGATATACACAGTGTGTCAGTGAGTCTGTTAATTTTAATCTGTGTTCTCTGTCAGTGTGTTAATATTCCTGAGGACAGTGGGGGTGTTTTACACTTCACAGGGTGTATCTGACTGTGGGTCATGATTTACACAGTGTGTCAGTGAGTGTGTTAATATTCATCTGTGTTCTCTGTCAGTGTGTTAATATTACAGAGGACTGTGGGGATGTTTTACACTTCACAGGGTGTATCTGACTGTGGGTCATGATGTACACAGTGTGTCAGTGAGTGTGTTAATATTAATCTGTGTTCTCTGTCAGTGTGTTAATATTCCTGAGGACAGTGGGGGTGTTTTACACTTCACAGGGTTTATCTGACTGTGGGTCATGATATACACGGTGTGTCAGTGAGTGTGTTAATATTAATCTGTGTTCTCTGTCAGTGTGTTAATATTCCTGAGGACAGTGGGGGTGTTTTACACTTCACTGGGTGTATCTGACTGTGGGTCATGATTTCCACAGTGTGTCAGTGAGTGTGTTAATATTAATTTGTGTTCTCTGTCAGTGTGTTAATATTACTGAGGACTGTGGGGATGTTTTACACTTCACAGGGTGTATCTGACTGTGGGTCATGATGTACATAGTGTGTCAGTGAGTGTGTTAATATTAATCTGTGTTCTCTGTCAGTGTGTTAATATTCCTGAGGACAGTGGGGGTGTTTTACACTTCACAGGATGTATCTGACTGTGGGTCATGATATACACAGTGTGTCAGTGAGAGTGTTAATATTAATCTGTGTTCTCTGTCAGTGTGTGAATATTCCTGAGGACAGTGGGGGTGTTTTACACTTCACCGGGTGTATCTGACTGTGGGTCATGATGTACACAGTGTGTCAGTGAGAGTGTTAATATTAATCTGTGTTCTCTGTCACTGTGTTAACATTCCTGAGGACAGTGCGGGTGTTTTTCACTTCACAGGGTGTATCTGACTGTACGTCATGTTATACACAGTGTGTCAGTGAGTCTGTTAATTTTATTCTGTGTTCTCTGTCAGGTGTTAATATTACCGAGGACAGTGGGGTGTTTTACACTTCACAGGGTGTATCTGACTGTGGGTCATGATGTACACAGTGTGTCAGTGAGTGTGTTAATATTAATCTGTGTTCTCTGTCAGTGTGTTAATATTACTGAGGACAGTGGGGGTGTTTTACACTTCACAGGGTGTATCTGACTGTGCGTCATGTTATACAAAGTGTGTCAGTGAGTCTGTTAATATTAATCTGTGTTCTCTGTCAGGTGTTAATATTACCTAGGACAGTGGGGTGTTTTACACTTCACAGGGTGTATCTGACTGTGGGTCATGATATACACAGTGTGTCAGTGAGTGTGTTAATATTAATCTGTGTTCTCTGTCAGTGTGTTCATATTACTGAGGACAGTGGGGGTGTTTTACACTTCACAGGGTGTATCTGACTGTGGGTCATGATATACGCAGTGTGTCAGTGAGTGTCTTAATATTAATCTGTGTTCTCTGTCAGGTGTTAATATTACTGAGGACAGTGGGGGTGTTTTACAATTCACAGGGTGTATCTAACTGTGGGTCATGATGTACACAGTGTGTCAGTGAGTGTGTTAATATTAATCTGTGTTCTCTGTCAGTGTGTTCATATTACTGAGGACAGTGGGGGTGTTTTACACTTCACAGGGTGTATCTAACTGTGGGTCATGATGTACACAGTGTGTCAGTGAGTGTGTTAATATTAATCTGTGTTCTCTGTCAGTGTGTTAATATTGCTGAGGACAGTGGGGGTGTTTTGCACTTCACAGGGTGTATATGACTGTGGGTCATGATATACACAGTGTGTCAGTGAGTGTGTTAATATTACTCTGTGTTCTCTGTCAGTGTGTTAATATTACTGAGGACAGTGGGGGTGTTTTACACTTCACAGGGTGCATTTGGCTGTGGGTCATGATATACACAGTGTGTCAGTGAGTGTGTTAATATTAATCTGTGTTCTCTGTCAGTGTGTTAATATTACTGAGGACAGTGGGGTGTTTTACACTTTACAGGGTGTATCTGACTCTGGGTCATGATGTACACAGTGTGTCAGGGAGTGTGTGAATATTAATCTGTGTTCTCTGTCAGTGTGTTAATATTCCTGAGGACAGTGGGGGTGTTTTACACTTCTCAGGGTGTATCTAACTGTGGGTCATGATATACACAGTGTGTCAGTGTGTGTGTTAATATTAATCTGTGTTCTCTGTCTGTGTGTTAATATTCCTGAGGACAGTGGGGGTGTTTTACACTTCACAGGGTGTATCTGACTGTAGGTCATGATGTCCACAGTGTGTCAGTGAGTGTGTTAATATTAATCTGTGTTCTCTGTCAGTGTGTTAATATTACTGAGGACTGTGGGGATGTTTTACACTTCACAGGGTGTATCTGACTGTGGGTCATGATGTACACAGTGTGTCAGTGAGTGTGTTAATATTAATCTGTGTTCTCTGTCAGTGTGTTAATATTCCTGAGGACAGTGGGGGTGTTTTACACTTCACAGGGTGTATCTGACTGTGGGTCATGATATACACAGTGTGTCAGTGAGAGTGTTAATATTAATCTGTGTTCTCTGTCAGTGTGTTAATATTGCTGAGGACAGTGGGGGTGTTTTGCACTTCACAGCGTGTATATGACTGTGGGTCATGATATACACAGTGTGTCAGTGAGTGTGTTAATATTAATCTGTGTTCTCTGTCAGTGTGTTAATATTACTGAGGACAGTGGGTGTGTTTTACACTTCACAGGGTGTATCTAACTGTGGGTCATGATGTACACAGTGTGTCAGTGAGTGTGTTAATATTAATCTGTGTACTCTGTTTTTGTGTTAATATTGCTGAGGACAGTGGGGGTGTTTTACACTTCACAGGGTGTATCTGACTGTGGGTCATGATATACACAGTGTGTCAGTGAGTGTGTTAATATTAATCTGTGTTCTCTGTCAGTGTGTTAATATTCCTGAGGACAGTGGGGGTGTTTTACACTTCACAGGGTGTATCTGACTGTGGGTCATGATTTCCACAGTGTGTCAGTGAGTGTGTTAATATTAATTTGTGTTCTCTGTCAGTGTGTTAATATTACTGAGGACTGTGGGGATGTTTTACACTTCACAGGGTGTATCTGACTGTGGGTCATGATGTACACAGTGTGTCAGTGAGTGTGTTAATATTAATCTGTGTTCTCTGTCAGTGTGTTAATATTCCTGAGGACAGTGGGGGTGTTTTACACTTCACAGGATGTATCTGACTGTGGGTCATGATATACACAGTGTGTCAGTGAGAGTGTTAATATTAATCTGTGTTCTCTGTCAGTGTGTGAATATTCCTGAGGACAGTGGAGGTGTTTTACACTTCACCGGGTGTATCTGACTGTGGGTCATGATGTACACAGTGTGTCAGTGAGAGTGTTAATATTAATCTGTGTTCTCTGTCAGTGTGTTAATATTCCTGTGGACAGTGCGGGTGTTTTTCACTTCACAGGGTGTATCTGACTGTACGTCATGTTATACACAGTGTGTCAGTGAGTCTGTTAATTTTAATCTGTGTTCTCTGTCAGTGTGTTCATATTACTGAGGACAGTGGGGGTGTTTTACACTTCACAGGGTGTATCTGACTGTGGGTCATGATGTACACAGTGTGTCAGTGAGTGTGTTAATATTAATCTGTGTTCTCTGTCAGTGTGTTAATATTACTGAGGACAGTGGGGGTGTTTTACACTTTACAGTGTGTATCTGACTCTGGGTCATGATGTACACAGTGTGTCAGTGAGTGTGTGAATATTAATGTGTGTTCTCTGTCAGTGTGTTAATATTCCTGAAGACAGTGGGGTTGTTTTACAATTCACAGGGTGTATCTGACTGTGGGTCATGATATACACAGTGTGTCAGTGAGTGTGTTAATATTAATCTGTGTTCTCTGTCAGTGTGTTCATATTACTGAGGACAGTGGGGGTGTTTTACACTTCACAGGGTGTATCTGACTGTGGGTCATGATATACGCAGTGTGTCAGTGAGTGTGTTAATATTAATCTGTGTTCTCTGTCAGGTGTTAATATTACTGAGGACAGTGGGGGTGTTTTACACTTCACAGGGTGTATCTAACTGTGGGTCATGATGTACACAGTGTGTCAGTGAGTGTGTTAATATTAATCTGTGTTCTCTGTCAGTGTGTTCATATTACTGAGGACAGTGGGGGTGTTTTACACTTCACAAGGTGTATCTAACTGTGGGTCATGATATACACAGTGTGTCAGTGAGTGTGTTAATATTAATCTGTGTTCTCTGTCAGTGTGTTAATATTACCGAGGACAGTGGGGGTGTTTTACACTTCACAGGGTTTATCTGACTGTGGGTGATGATATACACAGTGTGTCAGTGAGTGTGTGAATATTAATGTGTGTTCTCTGTCAGTGTGTTAATATTCCAGAGGACAGTGGGGGTGTTTTACACTTCACAGGGTGTATCTGACTGTGCGTCATGTTATACAAAGTGTGTCAGTGAGTCTGTTAATATTAATCTGTGTTCTCTGTCAGGTGTTATTATTACCGAGGACAGTGGGGTGTTTTACACTTCACCGGGTGTATCTGACTGTGGGTCATGATGTACACAGTGTGTCAGTGAGAGTGTTCATCTTAATCTTTGTTCTCTGTCAGTGTGTTAATATTCCTGAGGACAGTGCGGGTGTTTTACACTTCACAGGGTGTATCTGACTGTACGTCATGTTATACACAGTGTGTCAGTGAGCCTGTTAATTTTAATCTGTGTTCTCTGTCAGGTGTTAATATTACCGAGGACAGTCGGGTGTTTTACACTTCACAGGGTGTATCTGACTGTGGGTCATGATGTACACAGTGTGTCAGTGAGAGTGTTAATATTTATCTGTGTCCTCTTTCAGTGTGTTCATATTACTGAGGACAGTGGGGGTGTTTTACACTTCACAGGGTGTATCTGACTGTGGGTCATGATATACACAGTGTGTCAGTGAGTGTGTTAATATTAATCTGTGTTCTCTGTCAGTGTGTTAATATTACTGAGGACAGTGGGGGTGTTTTACACTTTACAGGGTGTATCTGACTCTGGTTCATGATGTACACAGCGTGTCAGTGAGTGTGTGAATATTAATCTGTGTTCTCTGTCAGTGTGTTAATATTCCTGAGGACAGTGGGGGTGTTTTACACTTCACAGGGTGTATCTAACTGTGGGTCATGATATACACAGTGTGTCAGTGAGTGTGTTAATATTAATCTGTGTTCTCTGTCTGTGTGTTAATATTCCTGAGGACAGTGGGGGTGTTTTACACTTCACAGGGTGTATCTGACTGTAGGTCATGATGTCCACAGTGTGTCAGTGAGTGTGTTAATATTAATCTGTGTTCTCTGTCAGTGTGTTAATATTACTGAGGACTGTGGGGATGTTTTACACTTCACAGGGTGTATCTGACTGTGGGTCATGATGTACACAGTGTGTCAGTGAGTGTGTTAATATTAATCTGTGTTCTCTGTCAGTGTGTTAATATTCCTGAGGACAGTGGGGGTGTTTTACACTTCACATGGTGTATCTGACTGTAGGTCATGATATACACAGTGTGTCAGTGAGTGTGTTAATATTAATCTGTGTTCTCTGTCAGTGTGTTAATATTGCTGAGGACAGTGGGGGTGTTTTGCACTTCACAGGGTGTATATGACTGTGGGTCATGATGTACACAGTGTGTCAGTGAGAGTGTTAATATTAATCTGTGTTCTCTGTCTGTGTGTTAATATTCCTGAGGACAGTGGGGGTGTTTTACACTTCACAGGGTGTATCTGACTGTAGGTCATGATGTCCACAGTGTGTCAGTGAGTGTGTTAATATTAATCTGTGTTCTCTGTCAGTGTGTTAATATTACTGAGGACTGTGGGGATGTTTTACACTTCACAGGGTGTATCTGAATGTGGGTCATGATGTACACAGTGTGTCAGTGAGTGTGTTAATATTAATCTGTGTTCTCTGTCAGTGTGTTAATATTCCTGAGGACAGTGGGGGTGTTTTACACTTCACATGGTGTATCTGACTGTGGGTCATGATATACACAGTGTGTCAGTGAGAGTGTTAATATTAATCTGTGTTCTCTGTCAGTGTGTTAATAATGCTGAGGACAGTGGGGGTGTTTTGCACTTCACAGGGTGTATATGACTGTGGGTCATGATGTACACAGTGTGTCAGTGAGAGTGTTAATATTAATCTGTGTTCTCTGTCAGTGTGTTAATATTCCTGAGGACAGTGGGGGTGTTTTACACTTCACAGGGTGTATCGGACTGTGGGTCATGATATACACAGTGTGTCAGTGAGTCTGTTAATTTTAATCTGTGTTCTCTGTCAGTGTGTTAATATTCCTGAGGACAGTGGGGGTGTTTTACACTTCACAGGGTGTATCTGACTGTGGGTCATGATTTCCACAGTGTGTCAGTGAGTGTGTTAATATTAATCTGTGTTCTCTGTCAGTGTGTTAATATTACAGAGGACTGTGGGGATGTTTTACACTTCACAGGGTGTATCTGACTGTGGGTCATGATGTACACAGTGTGTCAGTGAGTGTGTTAATATTAATCTGTGTTCTCTGTCAGTGTGTTAATATTCCTGAGGACAGTGGGGGTGTTTTACACTTCACAGGGTTTATCTGACTGTGGGTCATGATATACACGGTGTGTCAGTGAGTGTGTTAATATTAATCTGTGTTCTCTGTCAGTGTGTTAATATTCCTGAGGACAGTGGGGGTGTTTTACACTTCACAGGGTGTAACTGACTGTGGGTCATGATTTCCACAGTGTGTCAGTGAGTGTGTTAATATTAATTTGTGTTCTCTGTCAGTGTGTTAATATTACTGAGGACTGTGGGGATGTTTTACACTTCACAGGGTGTATCTGACTGTGGGTCATGATGTACACAGTGTGTCAGTGAGTGTGTTAATATTAATCTGTGTTCTCTGTCAGTGTGTTAATATTCCTGAGGACAGTGGGGGTGTTTTACACTTCACAGGATGTATCTGACTGTGGGTCATGATATACACAGTGTGTCAGTGAGAATGTTAATATTAATCTGTGTTCTCTGTCAGTGTGTGAATATTCCTGAGGACAGTGGGGGTGTTTTACACTTCACCGGGTGTATATGACTGTGGGTCATGATATACACAGTGTGTCAGTGAGTGTGTTAATATTACTCTGTGTTCTCTGTCAGTGTGTTAATATTACTGAGGACAGTGGGGGTGTTTTACACTTCACAGGGTGCATCTGGCTGTGGGTCATGATATACACAGTGTGTCAGTGAGTGTGTTAATATTAATCTGTGTTCTCTGTCAGTGTGTTAATATTACTGAGGACAGTGGGGGTGTTTTACACTTTACAGGGTGTATCTGACTCTGGGTCATGATGTACACAGTGTGTCAGGGAGTGTGTGAATATTAATCTGTGTTCTCTGTCAGTGTGTTAATATTCCTGAGGACAGTAGGGGTGTTTTACACTTCACAGGGTGTATCTAACTGTGGGTCATGATATACACAGTGTGTCAGTGAGTGTGTTAATATTAATCTGTGTTCTCTGTCAGGTGTTAATATTACTGAGGACAGTGGGGGTGTTTTACACTTCACAGGGCGTATCTAACTGTGGGTCATGATGTACACAGTGTGTCAGTGAGTGTGTTAATATTAATCTGTGTTCTCTGTCAGTGTGTTCATATTACTGAGGAAAGTGGGGGTGTTTTACACTTCACAGGGTGTATCTAACTGTGGGTCATGATATACACAGTGTGTCAGTGAGTGTGTTAATATTAATCTGTGTTCTCTGTCAGTGTGTTAATATTACCGAGGACAGTGAGGGTGTTTTACACTTCACAGGGTTTATCTGACTGTGGGTGATGATATACACAGTGTGTCAGTGAGTGTGTGAATATTAATGTGTGTTCTCTGTCAGTGTGTTAATATTCCAGAGGACAGTGGGGGTGTTTTACACTTCACAGGGTGTATCTGACTGTGCGTCATGTTATACAAAGTGTGTCAGTGAGTCTGTTAATATTAATCTGTGTTCTCTGTCAGGTGTTATTATTACCGAGGACAGTGGGGTGTTTTACACTTCACCGGGTGTATCTGACTGTGGGTCATGATGTACACAGTGTGTCAGTGAGAGTGTTCATCTTAATCTTTGTTCTCTGTCAGTGTGTTAATATTCCTGAGGACAGTGCGGGTGTTTTACACTTCACAGGGTGTATCTGACTGTACGTCATGTTATACACAGTGTGTCAGTGAGCCTGTTAATTTTAATCTGTGTTCTCTGTCAGGTGTTAATATTACCGAGGACAGTCGGGTGTTTTACACTTCACAGGGTGTATCTGACTGTGGGTCATGATGTACACAGTGTGTCAGTGAGAGTGTTAATATTTATCTGTGTCCTCTTTCAGTGTGTTAATATTACTGAGGACAGTGGGGGTGTTTTACACTTCACAGGGTGTATCTGACTGTGGGTCATGATATACACAGTGTGTCAGTGAGTGTGTTAATATTAATCTGTGTTCTCTGTCAGTGTGTTAATATTACTGAGGACAGTGGGGGTGTTTTACACTTTACAGGGTGTATCTGACTCTGGTTCATGATGTACACAGCGTGTCAGTGAGTGTGTGAATATTAATCTGTGTTCTCTGTCAGTGTGTTAATATTCCTGAGGACAGTGGGGGTGTTTTACACTTCACAGGGTGTATCTAACTGTGTGTCATGATATACACAGTGTGTCAGTGAGTGTGTTAATATTAATCTGTGTTCTCTGTCTGTGTGTTAATATTCCTGAGGACAGTGGGGGTGTTTTACACTTCACAGGGTGTATCTGACTGTAGGTCATGATGTCCACAGTGTGTCAGTGAGTGTGTTAATATTAATCTGTGTTCTCTGTCAGTGTGTTAATATTACTGAGGACTGTGGGGATGTTTTACACTTCACAGGGTGTATCTGACTGTGGGTCATGATGTACACAGTGTGTCAGTGAGTGTGTTAATATTAATCTGTGTTCTCTGTCAGTGTGTTAATATTCCTGAGGACAGTGGGGGTGTTTTACACTTCACATGGTGTATCTGACTGTGGGTCATGATATACACAGTGTGTCAGTGAGAGTGTTAATATTAATCTGTGTTCTCTGTCAGTGTGTTAATATTGCTGAGGACAGTGGGGGTGTTTTGCACTTCACAGGGTGTATATGACTGTGGGTCATGATGTACACAGTGTGTCAGTGAGAGTGTTAATATTAATCTGTGTTCTCTGTCTGTGTGTTAATATTCCTGAGGACAGTGGGGGTGTTTTACACTTCACAGGGTGTATCTGACTGTAGGTCATGATGTCCACAGTGTGTCAGTGAGTGTGTTAATATTAATCTGTGTTCTCTGTCAGTGTGTTAATATTACTGAGGACTGTGGGGATGTTTTACACTTCACAGGGTGTATCTGACTGTGGGTCATGATGTACACAGTGTGTCAGTGAGTGTGTTAATATTAATCTGTGTTCTCTGTCAGTGTGTTAATATTCCTGAGGACAGTGGGGGTGTTTTACACTTCACATGGTGTATCTGACTGTGGGTCATGATATACACAGTGTGTCAGTGAGAGTGTTAATATTAATCTGTGTTCTCTGTCAGTGTGTTAATATTGCTGAGGCCAGTGGGGGTGTTTTGCACTTCACAGGGTGTATATGACTGTGGGTCATGATGTACACAGTGTGTCAGTGAGAGTGTTAATATTAATCTGTGTTCTCTGTCAGTGTGTTAATATTCCTGAGGACAGTGGGGGTGTTTTACACTTCACAGGGTGTATCGGACTGTGGGTCATGATATACACAGTGTGTCAGTGAGTCTGTTAATTTTAATCTGTGTTCTCTGTCAGTGTGTTAATATTCCTGAGGACAGTGGGGGTGTTTTACACTTCACAGGGTGTATCTGACTGTGGGTCATGATTTCCACAGTGTGTCAGTGAGTGTGTTAATATTAATCTGTGTTCTCTGTCAGTGTGTTAATATTACAGAGGACTGTGGGGATGTTTTACACTTCACAGGGTGTATCTGACTGTGGGTCATGATGTACACAGTGTGTCAGTGAGTGTGTTAATATTAATCTGTGTTCTCTGTCAGTGTGTTAATATTCCTGAGGACAGTGGGGGTGTTTTACACTTCACAGGGTTTATCTGACTGTGGGTCATGATATACACGGTGTGTCAGTGAGTGTGTTAATATTAATCTGTGTTCTCTGTCAGTGTGTTAATATTCCTGAGGACAGTGGGGGTGTTTTACACTTCACAGGGTGTATCTGACTGTGGGTCATGATTTCCACAGTGTGTCAGTGAGTGTGTTAATATTAATTTGTGTTCTCTGTCAGTGTGTTAATATTACTGAGGACTGTGGGGATGTTTTACACTTCACAGGGTGTATCTGACTGTGGGTCATGATGTACACAGTGTGTCAGTGAGTGTGTTAATATTAATCTGTGTTCTCTGTCAGTGTGTTAATATTCCTGAGGACAGTGGGGGTGTTTTACACTTCACAGGATGTATCTGACTGTGGGTCATGATATACACAGTGTGTCAGTGAGAGTGTTAATATTAATCTGTGTTCTCTGTCAGTGTGTGAATATTCCTGAGGACAGTGGGGGTGTTTTACACTTCACCGGGTGTATATGACTGTGGGTCATGATATACACAGTGTGTCAGTGAGTGTGTTAATATTACTCTGTGTTCTCTGTCAGTGTGTTAATATTACTGAGGACAGTGGGGGTGTTTTACACTTCACCGGGTGTATATGACTGTGGGTCATGATATACACAGTGTGTCAGTGAGTGTGTTAATATTAATCTGTGTTCTCTGTCAGTGTGTTAATATTACTGAGGACAGTGGGGGTGTTTTACACTTTACAGGGTGTATCTGACTCTGGGTCATGATGTACACAGTGTGTCAGGGAGTGTGTGAATATTAATCTGTGTTCTCTGTCAGTGTGTTAATATTCCTGAGGACAGTAGGGGTGTTTTACACTTCACAGGGTGTATCTAACTGTGGGTCATGATATACACAGTGTGTCAGTGAGTGTATTAATATTAATCTGTGTTCTCTGTCTGTGTGTTAATATTACTGAGGACTGTGGGGATGTTTTACACTTCACAGGGTGTATCTGACTGTGGGTCATGATGTACACAGTGTGTCAGTGAGTGTGTTAATATTAATCTGTGTTCTCTGTCAGTGTGTTAATATTCCTGAGGACAGTGGGGGTGTTTTACACTTCACAGGGTGTATCTGACTGTGGGTCATGATATACACAGTGTGTCAGTGAGAGTGTTAATATTAATCTGTGTTCTCTGTCAGTGTGTTAATATTGCTGAGGACAGTGGGGGTGTTTTGCACTTCACAGCGTGTATCTGACTGTGGGTCATGATATACACAGTGTGTCAGTGAGTGTGTTAATATTAATCTGTGTTCTCTGTCAGTGTGTTAATATTCCTGAGGACAGTGGGGTGTTTTCCACTTCACAGGGTGTATCTGACTGTGGGTCATGATGTACACAGTGTGTCAGTGAGAGTGTTAATATTAATCTGTGTTCTCTGTCAGTGTGTTAATATTCCTGAGGACAGTGGGGGTGTTTTACACTTCACAGGGTGTATCGGACTGTGGGTCATGATATACACAGTGTGTCAGTGAGTGTGTTAATATTAATCTGTGTTCTCTGTCAGTGTGTTAATATTCCTGAGGACAGTGGGGGTGTTTTACACTTCACAGGGTGTATCTGACTGTGGGTCATGATTTACACAGTGTGTCAGTGAGTGTGTTAATATTAATCTGTGTTCTCTGTCAGTGTGTTAATATTACAGAGGACTGTGGGGATGTTTTACACTTCACAGGGTGTATCTGACTGTGGGTCATGATGTACACAGTGTGTCAGTGAGTGTGTTAATATTAATCTGTGTTCTCTGTCTGTGTGTTAATATTACTGAGGACTGTGGGGATGTTTTACACTTCACAGGGTGTATCTGACTGTGGGTCATGATGTACACAGTGTGTCAGTGAGTGTGTTAATATTAATCTGTGTTCTCTGTCAGTGTGTTAATATTCCTGAGGACAGTGGGGGTGTTTTACACTTCACAGGGTGTATCTGACTGTGGGTCATGATATACACAGTGTGTCAGTGAGAGTGTTAATATTAATCTGTGTTCTCTGTCAGTGTGTTAATATTGCTGAGGACACTGGGGGTGTTTTGCACTTCACAGCGTGTATATGACTGTGGGTCATGATATACACAGTGTGTCAGTGAGTGTGTTAATATTAATCTGTGTACTCTGTTTTTGTGTTAATATTGCTGAGGACAGTGGGGGTGTTTTACACTTCACAGGGTGTATCTGACTGTGGGTCATGATATACACAGTGTGTCAGTGAGTGTGTTAATATTAATCTGTGTTCTCTGTCAGTGTGTTAATATTCCTGAGGACAGTGGGGTGTTTTCCACTTCACAGGGTGTATCTGACTGTGGGTCATGATGTACACAGTGTGTCAGTGAGAGTGTTAATATTAATCTGTGTTCTCTGTCAGTGTGTTAATATTCCTGAGGACAGTGGGGGTGTTTTACACTTCACAGGGTGTATCGGACTGTGGGTCATGATATACACAGTGTGTCAGTGAGTCTGTTAATTTTAATCTGTGTTCTCTGTCAGTGTGTTAATATTCCTGAGGACAGTGGGGGTGTTTTACACTTGACAGGGTGTATCTGACTGTGGGTCATGATTTACACAGTGTGTCAGTGAGTGTGTTAATATTAATCT
Source organism: Heterodontus francisci (assembly GCF_036365525.1). Classification (NCBI taxonomy): domain Eukaryota; kingdom Metazoa; phylum Chordata; class Chondrichthyes; order Heterodontiformes; family Heterodontidae; genus Heterodontus; species Heterodontus francisci. The sequence goes on along the minus strand of NW_027141485.1, from coordinate 2,405,955 downwards.
GTGTTCTCTGTCAGTGTGTTAATATTACAGAGGACTGTGGGGATGTTTTACACTTCACAGGGTGTATCTGACTGTGGGTCATGATGTACACAGTGTGTCAGTGAGTGTGTTAATATTAATCTGTGTTCTCTGTCAGTGTGTTAATATTCCTGAGGACAGTGGGGGTGTTTTACACTTCACAGGGTTTATCTGACTGTGGGTCATGATATACACGGTGTGTCAGTGAGTGTGTTAATATTAATCTGTGTTCTCTGTCAGTGTGTTAATATTCCTGAGGACAGTGGGGGTGTTTTACACTTCACAGGGTGTATCTGACTGTGGGTCATGATTTCCACAGTGTGTCAGTGAGTGTGTTAATATTAATTTGTGTTCTCTGTCAGTGTGTTAATATTACTGAGGACTGTGGGGATGTTTTACACTTCACAGGGTGTATCTGACTGTGGGTCATGATGTACATAGTGTGTCAGTGAGTGTGTTAATATTAATCTGTGTTCTCTGTCAGTGTGTTAATATTCCTGAGGACAGTGGGGGTGTTTTACACTTCACAGGATGTATCTGACTGTGGGTCATGATATACACAGTGTATCAGTGAGAGTGTTAATATTAATCTGTGTTCTCTGTCAGTGTGTGAATATTCCTGAGGACAGTGGGGGTGTTTTACACTTCACCGGGTGTATCTGACTGTGGGTCATGATGTACACAGTGTGTCAGTGAGAGTGTTAATATTAATCTGTGTTCTCTGTCAGTGTGTTAACATTCCTGAGGACAGTGCGGGTGTTTTTCACTTCACAGGTTGTATCTGACTGTACGTCATGTTATACACAGTGTGTCAGTGAGTCTGTTAATTTTATTCTGTGTTCTCTGTCAGGTGTTAATATTACCGAGGACAGTGGGGTGTTTTACACTTCACAGGGTGTATCTGACTGTGGGTCATGATGTACACAGTGTGTCAGTGAGTGTGTTAATATTAATCTGTGTTCTCTGTCAGTGTGTTAATATTACTGAGGACAGTGGGGATGTTTTACACTTTACAGGGTGTATCTGACTCTGGGTCATGATGTACACAGTGTGTCAGTGAGTGTGTGAATATTAATGTGTGTTCTCTGTCAGTGTGTTAATATTCCTGAGGACAGTGGGGGTGTTTTACACTTCACAGGGTGTATCTGACTGTGCGTCATGTTATACAAAGTGTGTCAGTGAGTCTGTTAATATTAATCTGTGTTCTCTGTCAGGTGTTAATATTACCGAGGACAGTGGGGTGTCTTACACTTCACAGGGTGTATCTGACTGTGGGTCATGATATACACAGTGTGTCAGTGAGTGTGTTAATATTAATCTGTGTTCTCTGTCAGTGTGTTCATATTACTGAGGACAGTGGGGGTGTTTTACACTTCACAGGGTGTATCTGACTGTGGGTCATGATATACGCAGTGTGTCAGTGAGTGTCTTAATATTAATCTGTGTTCTCTGTCAGGTGTTAATATTACTGAGGACAGTGGGGGTGTTTTACAATTCACAGGGTGTATCTAACTGAGGGTCATGATGTACACAGTGTGTCAGTGAGTGTGTTAATATTAATCTGTGTTCTCTGTCAGTGTGTTCATATTACTGAGGACAGTGGGGGTGTTTTACACTTCACAGGGTGTATCTAACTGTGGGACATGATGTACACAGTGTGTCAGTGAGTGTGTTAATATTAATCTGTGTTCTCTGTCAGTGTGTTAATATTGCTGAGGACAGTGGGGGTGTTTTGCACTTCACAGGGTGTATATGACTGTGGGTCATGATATACACAGTGTGTCAGTGAGTGTGTTAATATTACTCTGTGTTCTCTGTCAGTGTGTTAATATTACTGAGGACAGTGGGGGTGTTTTACACTTCACAGGGTGCATCTGGCTGTGGGTCATGATATACACAGTGTGCCAGTGAGTGTGTTAATATTACTCTGTGTTCTCTGTCAGTGTGTTAATATTACTGAGGACAGTGGGGTGTTTTACACTTTACAGGGTGTATCTGACTCTGGGTCATGATGTACACAGTGTGTCAGGGAGTGTGTGAATATTAATCTGTGTTCTCTGTCAGTGTGTTAATATTACTGAGGACAGTGGGGGTGTTTGACACTTCACAGGGTTTATCTAACTGTGGGTCATGATATACACAGTGTGTCAGTGAGTGTGTTAGTATTAATCTGTGTTCTCTGTCTGTGTGTTAATATTCCTGAGGACAGTGGGGGTGTTTTACACTTCACAGGGTGTATCTGACTGTAGGTCATGATGTCCACAGTGTGTCAGTGAGTGTGTTAATATTAATCTGTGTTCTCTGTCAGTGTGTTAATATTACTGAGGACTGTGGGGATGTTTTACACTTCACAGGGTGTATCTGACTGTGGGTCATGATGTACACAGTGTGTCAGTGAGTGTGTTAATATTAATCTGTGTTCTCTGTCAGTGTGTTAATATTCCTGAGGACAGTGGGGGTGTTTTACACTTCACAGGGTGTATCTGACTGTGGGTCATGATATACACAGTGTGTCAGTGAGAGTGTTAATATTAATCTGTGTTCTCTGTCAGTGTGTTAATATTGCTGAGGACAGTGGGGGTGTTTTGCACTTCACAGCGTGTATATGACTGTGGGTCATGATATACACAGTGTGTCAGTGAGTGTGTTAATATTAATCTGTGTTCTCTGTCAGTGTGTTAATATTACTGAGGACAGTGGGTGTGTTTTACACTTCACAGGGTGTATCTAACTGTGGGTCATGATGTACACAGTGTGTCAGTGAGTGTGTTAATATTAATCTGTGTACTCTGTTTTTGTGCTAATATTGCTGAGGACAGTGGGGGTGTTTTACACTTCACAGGGTGTATCTGACTGTGGGTCATGATATACACAGTGTGTCAGTGAGTGTGTTATTATTAATCTGTGTTCTCTGTCAGTGTGTTAATATTCCTGAGGACAGTGGGGTGTTTTCCACTTCACAGGGTGTATCTGACTGTGGGTCATGATGTACACAGTGTGTCAGTGAGAGTGTTAATATTAATCTGTGTTCTCTGTCAGTGTGTTAATATTCCTGAGGACAGTGGGGGTGTTTTACACTTCACAGGGTGTATCGGACTGTGGGTCATGATATACACAGTGTGTCAGTGAGTCTGTTAATTTTAATCTGTGTTCTCTGTCAGTGTGTTAATATTCCTGAGGACAGTGGGGGTGTTTTACACTTCACAGGGTGTATCTGACTGTGGGTCATGATTTCCACAGTGTGTCAGTGAGTGTGTTAATATTAATCTGTGTTCTCTGTCAGTGTGTTAATATTACAGAGGACTGTGGGGATGTTTTACACTTCACAGGGTGTATCTGACTGTGGGTCATGATGTACACAGTGTGTCAGTGAGTGTGTTAATATTAATCTGTGTTCTCTGTCAGTGTGTTAATATTCCTGAGGACAGTGGGGGTGTTTTACACTTCACAGGGTTTATCTGACTGTGGCTCATGATATACACGGTGTGTCAGTGAGTGTGTTAATATTAATCTGTGTTCTCTGTCAGTGTGTTAATATTCCTGAGGACAGTGGGCTTGTTTTACACTTCACAGGGTGTATCTGACTGTGGGTCATGATTTCCACAGTGTGTCAGTGAGTGTGTTAATATTAATTTGTGTTCTCTGTCAGTGTGTTAATATTACTGAGGACTGTGGGGATGTTTTACACTTCACAGGGTGTATCTGACTGTGGGTCATGATGTACACAGTGTGTCAGTGAGTGTGTTAATATTAATCTGTGTTCTCTGTCAGTGTGTTAATATTCCTGAGGACAGTGGGGGTGTTTTACACTTCACAGGATGTATCTGACTGTGGGTCATGATATATACAGTGTGTCAGTGAGAGTGTTAATATTAATCTGTGTTCTCTGTCAGTGTGTGAATATTCCTGAGGACAGTGGGGGTGTTTTACACTTCACCGGGTGTATCTGACTGTGGGTCATGATGTGCACAGTGTGTCAGTGAGAGTGTTAATATTAATCTGTGTTCTCTGTCAGTGTGTTAATATTACTGAGGACAGTGGGGGTGTTTTACACTTTACAGGGTGTATCTGACTCTGGGTCATGATGTACACAGTGTGTCAGTGAGTGTGTGAATATTAATGTGTGTTCTCTGTCAGTGTGTTAATATTCCTGAGGACAGTGGGGGTGTTTTACACTTCACAGGGTGTATCTGACTGTGCGTCATGTTATACAAAGTGTGTCAGTGAGTCTGTTAATATTAATCTGTGTTCTCTGTCAGGTGTTAATATTACCGAGGACAGTGGGGTGTTTTACACTTCACAGGGTGTATCTGACTGTGGGTCATGATATACACAGTGTGTCAGTGAGTGTGTTAATATTAATCTGTGTTCTCTGTCAGTGTGTTCATATTACTGAGGACAGTGGGGGTGTTTTACACTTCACAGGGTGTATCTGACTGTGGGTCATGATATACGCAGTGTGTCAGTGAGTGTGTTAATATTAATCTGTGTTCTCTGTCAGGTGTTAATATTACTGAGGACAGTGGGGGATTTTACACTTCACAGGGTGTATCTAACTGTGGGTCATGATGTACACAGTGTGTCAGTGAGTGTGTTAATATTAATCTGTGTTCTCTGTCAGTGTGTTCATATTACTGAGGACAGTGGGGGTGTTTTACACTTCACAGGGTGTATCTAACTGTGGGTCATGATATACACAGTGTGTCAGTGAGTGTGTTAATATTAATCTGTGTTCTCTGTCAGTGTGTTAATATTACCGAGGACAGTGGGGGTGTTTTACACTTCACAGGGTTTATCTGACTGTGGGTGACGATATACACAGTGTGTCAGTGAGTGTGTGAATATTAATGTGTGTTCTCTGTCAGTGTGTTAATATTCCAGAGGACAGTGGGGGTGTTTTACACTTCACAGGGTGTATCTGACTGTGCGTCATGTTATACAAAGTGTGTCAGTGAGTCTGTTAATATTAATCTGTGTTCTCTGTCAGGTGTTATTATTACCGAGGACAGTGGGGTGTTTTACACTTCACCGGGTGTATCTGACTGTGGGTCATGATGTACACAGTGTGTCAGTGAGAGTGTTCATCTTAATCTTTGTTCTCTGTCAGTGTGTTAATATTCCTGAGGACAGTGCGGGTGTTTTACACTTCACAGGGTGTATCTGACTGTACGTCATGTTATACACAGTGTGTCAGTGAGCCTGTTAATTTTAATCTGTGTTCTCTGTCAGGTGTTAATATTACCGAGGACAGTCGGGTGTTTTACACTTCACAGTGTGTATCTGACTGTGGGTCATGATGTACACAGTGTGTCAGTGAGAGTGTTAATATTTATCTGTGTCCTCTTTCAGTGTGTTAATATTACTGAGGACAGTGGGGGTGTTTTACACTTCACAGGGTGTATCTGACTGTGGGTCATGATATACACAGTGTGTCAGTGAGTGTGTTAATATTAATCTGTGTTCTCTGTCAGTGTGTTAATATTACTGAGGACAGTGGGGGTGTTTTACACTTTACAGGGTGTATCTGACTCTGGTTCATGATGTACACAGCGTGTCAGTGAGTGTGTGAATATTAATCTGTGTTCTCTGTCAGTGTGTTAATATTACTGAGGACAGTGGGGGTGTTTTACACTTCACAGGGTGTATCTAACTGTGGGTCATGATATACACAGTGTGTCAGTGAGTGTGTTAATATTAATCTGTGTTCTCTGTCTGTGTGTTAATATTCCTGAGGACAGTGGGGGTGTTTTACACTTCACAGGGTGTATCTGACTGTAGGTCATGATGTCCACAGTGTGTCAGTGAGTGTGTTAATATTAATCTGTGTTCTCTGTCAGTGTGTTAATATTACTGAGGACTGTGGGGATGTTTTACACTTCACAGGGTGTATCTGACTGTGGGTCATGATGTACACAGTGTGTCAGTGAGTGTGTTAATATTAATCTGTGTTCTCTGTCAGTGTGTTAATATTCCTGAGGACAGTGGGGGTGTTTTACACTTCACAGGGTGTATCTGACTGTGGGTCATGATATACACAGTGTGTCAGTGAGAGTGTTAATATTAATCTGTGTTCTCTGTCAGTGTGTTAATATTCCTGAGGACAGTGGGGGTGTTTTGCACTTCACAGGGTGTATATGACTGTGGGTCATGATATACACAGTGTGTCAGTGAGTGTGTTAATATTACTCTGTGTTCTCTGTCAGTGTGTTAATATTACTGAGGACAGTGGGGGTGTTTTACACTTCACAGGGTGCATCTGGCTGTGGGTCATGATATACACAGTGTGTCAGTGAGTGTGTTAATATTAATCTGTGTTCTCTGTCAGTGTGTTAATATTACTGAGGACAGTGGGGGTGTTTTACACTTTACAGGGTGTATCTGACTCTGGGTCATGATGTACACAGTGTGTCAGTGAGTGTGTGAATATTAATCTGTGTTCTCTGTCTGTGTGTTAATATTCCTGAGGACAGTGGGGGTGCTTTACACTTCACAGGGTGTATCTGACTGTAGGTCATGATGTCCACAGTGTGTCAGTGAGTGTGTTAATATTAATCTGTGTTCTCTGTCAGTGTGTTAATATTCCTGAGGACAGTGGGGGTGTTTTACACTTCACAGGGTGTATCTGACTGTGGGTCATGATATACACAGTGTGTCAGTGAGAGTGTTAATATTAATCTGTGTTCTCTGTCAGTGTGTTAATATTGCTGAGGACAGTGGGGGTGTTTTGCACTTCACAGGGTGTATATGACTGTGGGTCATGATATACACAGTGTGTCAGTGAGTGTGTTAATATTACTCTGTGTTCTCTGTCAGTGTGTTAATATTACTGAGGACAGTGGGGGTGTTTTACACTTCACAGGGTGCATCTGGCTGTGGGTCATGATATACACAGTGTGTCAGTGAGTGTGTTAATATTAATCTGTGTTCTCTGTCAGTGTGTTAATATTACTGAGGACAGTGGGGGTGTTTTACACTTTACAGGGTGTATCTGACTCTGGGTCATGATGTACACAGTGTGTCAGTGAGTGTGTGAATATTAATCTGTGTTCTCTGTCAGTGTGTTAATATTCCTGAGGACAGTGGGGGTGCTTTACACTTCACAGTGTGTATCTAACTGTGGGTCATGATATACACAGTGTGTCAGTGAGTGTGTTAATATTAATCTGTGTTCTCTGTCTGTGTGTTAATATTCCTGAGGACAGTGGGGGTGTTTTACACTTTACAGGGTGTATCTGACTCTGGGTCATGATGTACACAGTGTGTCAGTGAGTATGTGAATATTAATCTGTGTTCTCTGTCAGTGTGTTAATATTCCTGAGGACAGTGGGGGTGTTTTACACTTCACAGGGTGTATCTAACTGTGGGTCATGATATACACAGTGTGTCAGTGAGTGTGTTAATATTAATCTGTGTTCTCTGTCTGTGTGTTAATTTTCCTGAGGACAGTGGGGGTGTTTTACACTTCACAGGGTGTATCTGACTGTAGGTCATGATGTCCACAGTGTGTCAGTGAGTGTGTTAATATTAATCTGTGTTCTCTGTCAGTGTGTTAATATTGCTGAGGACAGTGGGGGTGTTTTGCACTTCACAGGGTGTATATGACTGTGGGTCATGATATACACAGTGTGTCAGTGAGTGTGTTAATATTACTCTGTGTTCTCTGTCAGTGTGTTAATATTACTGAGGACAGTGGGGGTGTTTTACACTTCACAGGGTGCATCTGGCTGTGGGTCATGATATACACAGTGTGTCAGTGAGTGTGTTAATATTAATCTGTGTTCTCTGTCAGTGTGTTAATATTACTGAGGACAGTGGGGGTGTTTTACACTTTACAGGGTGTATCTGACTCTGGGTCATGATGTACACAGTGTGTCAGTGAGTGTGTGAATATTAATCTGTGTTCTCTGTCAGTGTGTTAATATTACTGAGGACTGTGGGGATGTTTTACACTTCACAGGGTGTATCTGACTTTGGGTCATGATGTACACAGTGTGTCAGTGAGTGTGTTAATATTAATCTGTGTTCTCTGTCAGTGTGTTAATATTCCTGAGGACAGTGGGGGTGTTTTACACTTCACAGGGTGTATCTGACTGTGGGTCATGATGTACACAGTGTGTCAGTGAGAGTGTTAATATTAATCTGTGTTCTCTGTCAGTGTGTTAATATTGCTGAGGACAGTGGGGGTGTTTTGCACTTCACAGGGTGTATATGACTGTGGGTCATGATATACACAGTTTGTCAGTGAGTGTGTTAATATTAATCTGTGTTCTCTGTCAGTGTGTTAATATTACTGAGGAAAGTGGGGGTGTTTCACACTTCACAGGGTGTATCTGACTGTGGGTCATGATGTACACAGTGTGTCAGTGAGTGTGTTAATAATAATCTGTGTACTCTGTTTTTGTGTTAATATTGCTGAGGACAGTGGGGGTGTTTTACACTTCACAGGGTGTATCTGACTGTGGGTCATGATATACACAGTGTGTCATTGAGTGTGTTAATATTAATCTGTGTTCTCTGTCAGTGTGTTAATATTACTGAGGACAGTGGGGTGTTTTACACTTCACAGGGTGTATATGACTGTGGGTCATGATATACACAGTGTGTCAGTGAGTGTGTTAATATTACTCTGTGTTCTCTGTCAGTGTGTTAATATTACTGAGGACAGTGGGGGTGTTTTACACTTCACAGGGTGCATCTGGCTGTGGGTCATGATATACACAGTGTGTCAGTGAGTGTGTTAATATTAATCTGTGTTCTCTGTCAGTGTGTTAATATTACTGAGGACAGTGGGGGTGTTTTACACTTTACAGGGTGTATCTGACTCTGGGTCATGATGTACACAGTGTGTCAGTGAGTGTGTGAATATTAATCTGTGTTCTCTGTCAGTGTGTTAATATTACTGAGGACTGTGGGGATGTTTTACACTTCACAGGGTGTATCTGACTTTGGGTCATGATGTACACAGTGTGTCAGTGAGTGTGTTAATATTAATCTGTGTTCTCTGTCAGTGTGTTAATATTCCTGAGGACAGTGGGGGTGTTTTACACTTCACAGGGTGTATCTGACTGTGGGTCATGATGTACACAGTGTGTCAGTGAGAGTGTTAATATTAATCTGTGTTCTCTGTCAGTGTGTTAATATTGCTGAGGACAGTGGGGGTGTTTTGCACTTCACAGGGTGTATATGACTGTGGGTCATGATATACACAGTTTGTCAGTGAGTGTGTTAATATTAATCTGTGTTCTCTGTCAGTGTGTTAATATTACTGAGGAAAGTGGGGGTGTTTCACACTTCACAGGGTGTATCTGACTGTGGGTCATGATGTACACAGTGTGTCAGTGAGTGTGTTAATAATAATCTGTGTACTCTGTTTTTGTGTTAATATTGCTGAGGACAGTGGGGGTGTTTTACACTTCACAGGGTGTATCTGACTGTGGGTCATGATATACACAGTGTGTCATTGAGTGTGTTAATATTAATCTGTGTTCTCTGTCAGTGTGTTAATATTACTGAGGACAGTGGGGTGTTTTACACTTCACAGGGTGTATCTGACTGTGGGTCATGATGTACACAGTGTGTCAGTGAGAGTGTTAATATTAATCTGTGTTCTCTGTCAGTGTGTTAATATTACTGAGGACAGTGGGGGTGTTTTACACTTTACAGGGTGTATCTGACTCTGGTTCATGATGTACACAGCGTGTCAGTGAGTGTGTGAATATTAATCTGTGTTCTCTGTCAGTGTGTTAATATTCCTGAGGACAGTAGGGGTGTTTTACACTTCACAGGGTGTATCTAACTGTGGGTCATGATATACACAGTGTGTCAGTGAGTGTGTTAATATTAATCTGTGTTCTCTGTCAGGTGTTAATATTACTGAGGACAGTGGGGGTGTTTTACACTTCACAGGGTGTATCTAACTGTGGGTCATGATGTACACAGTGTGTCAGTGAGTGTGTTAATATTAATCTGTGTTCTCTGTCAGTGTGTTCATATTACTGAGGACAGTGGTGGTGTTTTACACTTCACAGGGTGTATCTAACTGTGGGTCATGATATACACAGTGTGTCAGTGAGTGTGTTAATATTAATCTGTGTTCTCTGTCAGTGTGTTAATATTACCGAGGACAGTGGGGGTGTTTTACACTTCACAGGGTTTATCTGACTGTGGGTGATGATATACACAGTGTGTCAGTGAGTGTGTGAATATTAATGTGTGTTCTCTGTCAGTGTGTTAATATTCCAGAGGACAGTGGGGGTGTTTTACACTTCACAGGGTGTATCTGACTGTGCGTCATGTTATACAAAGTGTGTCAGTGAGTCTGTTAATATTAATCTGTGTTCTCTGTCAGGTGTTAATATTACTGAGGACAGTGGGGGTGTTTTACACTTCACAGGGTGTATCTAACTGTGGGTCATGATGTACACAGTGTGTCAGTGAGTGTGTTAATATTAATCTGTGTTCTCTGTCAGTGTGTTCATATTACTGAGGACAGTGGGGGTGTTTTACACTTCACAGGGTGTATCTAACTGTGGGTCATGATATACACAGTGTGTCAGTGAGTGTGTTAATATTAATCTGTGTTCTCTGTCAGTGTGTTAATATTACCGAGGACAGTGGGGGTGTTTTACACTTCACAGGGTTTATCTGACTGTGGGTGATGATATACACAGTGTGTCAGTGAGTGTGTGAATATTAATGTGTGTTCTCTGTCAGTGTGTTAATATTCCAGAGGACAGTGGGGGTGTTTTACACTTCACAGGGTGTATCTGACTGTGCGTCATGTTATACAAAGTGTGTCAGTGAGTCTGTTAATATTAATCTGTGTTCTCTGTCAGGTGTTATTATTACCGAGGACAGTGGGGTGTTTTACACTTCACCGGGTGTATCTGACTGTGGGTCATGATGTACACAGTGTGTCAGTGAGAGTGTTCATCTTAATCTTTGTTCTCTGTCAGTGTGTTAATATTCCTGAGGACAGTGCGGGTGTTTTACACTTCACAGGGTGTATCTGACTGTACGTCATGTTATACACAGTGTGTCAGTGAGCCTGTTAATTTTAATCTGTGTTCTCTGTCAGGTGTTAATATTACCGAGGACAGTCGGGTGTTTTACACATCACAGGGTGTATCTGACTGTGGGTCATGATGTACACAGTGTGTCAGTGAGAGTGTTAATATTTATCTGTGTCCTCTTTCAGTGTGTTAATATTACTGAGGACAGTGGGGGTGTTTTACACTTCACAGGGTGTATCTGACTGTAGGTCATGATGTCCACAGTGTGTCAGTGAGTGTGTTAATATTAATCTGTGTTCTCTGTCAGTGTGTTAATATTACTGAGGACTGTGGGGATGTTTTACACTTCACATGGTGTATCTGACTGTGGGTCATGATATACACAGTGTGTCAGTGAGAGTGTTAATATTAATCTGTGTTCTCTGTCAGTGTGTTAATATTGCTGAGGACAGTGGGGGTGTTTTGCACTTCACAGGGTGTATATGACTGTGGGTCATGATGTACACAGTGTGTCAGTGAGAGTGTTAATATTAATCTGTGTTCTCTGTCAGTGTGTTAATATTCCTGAGGACAGTGGGGGTGTTTTACACTTCACAGGGTGTATCGGACTGTGGGTCATGATATACACAGTGTGTCAGTGAGTCTGTTAATTTTAATCTGTGTTCTCTGTCAGTGTGTTAATATTCCTGAGGACAGTGGGGGTGTTTTACACTTCACAGGGTGTATCTGACTGTGGGTCATGATTTCCACAGTGTGTCAGTGTGTGTGTTAATATTAATCTGTGTTCTCTGTCAGTGTGTTAATATTACAGAGGACTGTGGGGATGTTTTACACTTCACAGGGTGTATCTGACTGTGGGTCATGATGTACACAGTGTGTCAGTGAGTGTGTTAATATTAATCTGTGTTCTCTGTCAGTGTGTTAATATTCCTGAGGACAGTGGGGGTGTTTTACACTTCACAGGGTTTATCTGACTGTGGGTCATGATATACACGGTGTGTCAGTGAGTGTGTTAAGATTAATCTGTGTTCTCTGTCAGTGTGTTAATATTCCTGAGGACAGTGGGGGTGTTTTACACTTCACAGGGTGTATCTGACTGTGGGTCATGATTTCCACAGTGTGTCAGTGAGTGTGTTAATATTAATTTGTGTTCTCTGTCAGTGTGTTAATATTACTGAGGACTGTGGGGATGTTTTACACTTCACAGGATGTATCTGACTGTGGGTCATGATATACACAGTGTGTCAGTGAGAGTGTTAATATTAATCTGTGTTCTCTGTCAGTGTGTGAATATTCCTGAGGACAGTGGGGGTGTTTTACACTTCACCGGGTGTATATGACTGTGGGTCATGATATACACAGTGTGTCAGTGAGTGTGTTAATATTACTCTGTGTTCTCTGTCAGTGTGTTAATATTACTGAGGACAGTGGGGGTGTTTTACACTTCACAGGGTGCATCTGGCTGTGGGTCATGATATACACAGTGTGTCAGTGAGTGTGTTAATATTAATCTGTGTTCTCTGTCAGTGTGTTAATATTACTGAGGACAGTGGGGGTGTTTTACACTTTACAGGGTGTATCTGACTCTGGGTCATGATGTACACAGTGTGTCAGGGAGTGTGTGAATATTAATCTGTGTTCTCTGTCAGTGTGTTAATATTCCTGAGGACAGTAGGGGTGTTTTACACTTCACAGGGTGTATCTAACTGTGGGTCATGATATACACAGTGTGTCAGTGAGTGTATTAATATTAATCTGTGTTCTCTGTCTGTGTGTTAATATTACTGAGGACTGTGGGGATGTTTTACACTTCACAGGGTGTATCTGACTGTGGGTCATGATGTACACAGTGTGTCAGTGAGTGTGTTAATATTAATCTGTGTTCTCTGTCAGTGTGTTAATATTCCTGAGGACAGTGGGGGTGTTTTACACTTCACAGGGTGTATCTGACTGTGGGTCATGATATACACAGTGTGTCAGTGAGAGTGTTAATATTAATCTGTGTTCTCTGTCAGTGTGTTAATATTGCTGAGGACAGTGGGGGTGTTTTGCACTTCACAGCGTGTATCTGACTGTGGGTCATGATATACACAGTGTGTCAGTGAGTGTGTTAATATTAATCTGTGTTCTCTGTCAGTGTGTTAATATTCCTGTGGACAGTGGGGTGTTTTCCACTTCACAGGGTGTATCTGACTGAGGGTCATGATGTACACAGTGTGTCAGTGAGAGTGTTAATATTAATCTGTGTTCTCTGTCAGTGTGTTAATATTCCTGAGGACAGTGGGGGTGTTTTACACTTCACAGGGTGTATCGGACTGTGGGTCATGATATACACAGTGTGTCAGTGAGTCTGTTAATTTTAATCTGTGTTCTCTGTCAGTGTGTTAATATTCCTGAGGACAGTGGGGGTGTTTTACACTTCACAGGGTGTATCTGACTGTGGGTCATGATTTACACAGTGTGTCAGTGAGTGTGTTAATATTAATCTGTGTTCTCTGTCAGTGTGTTAATATTACAGAGGACTGTGGGGATGTTTTACACTTCACAGGGTGTATCTGACTGTGGGTCATGATGTACACAGTGTGTCAGTGAGTGTGTTAATATTAATCTGTGTTCTCTGTCTGTGTGTTAATATTACTGAGGACTGTGGGGATGTTTTACACTTCACAGGGTGTATCTGACTGTGGGTCATGATGTACACAGTGTGTCAGTGATTGTGTTAATATTAATCTGTGTTCTCTGTCAGTGTGTTAATATTCCTGAGGACAGTGGGGGTGTTTTACACTTCACAGGGTGTATCTGACTGTGGGTCATGATATACACAGTGTGTCAGTGAGAGTGTTAATATTAATCTGTGTTCTCTGTCAGTGTGTTAATATTGCTGAGGACAGTGGGGGTGTTTTGCACTTCACAGCGTGTATATGACTGTGGGTCATGATATACACAGTGTGTCAGTGAGTGTGTTAATATTAATCTGTGTACTCTGTTTTTGTGTTAATATTGCTGAGGACAGTGGGGGTGTTTTACACTTCACAGGGTGTATCTGACTGTGGGTCATGATATACACAGTGTGTCAGTGAGTGTGTTAATATTAATCTGTGTTCTCTGTCAGTGTGTTAATATTCCTGAGGACAGTGGGGTGTTTTCCACTTCACAGGGTGTATCTGACTGTGGGTCATGATGTACACAGTGTGTCAGTGAGAGTGTTAATATTAATCTGTGTTCTCTGTCAGTGTGTTAATATTCCTGAGGACAGTGGGGGTGTTTTACACTTCACAGGGTGTATCGGACTGTGGGTCATGATATACACAGTGTGTCAGTGAGTCTGTTAATTTTAATCTGTGTTCTCTGTCAGTGTGTTAATATTCCTGAGGACAGTGGGGGTGTTTTACACTTCACAGGGTGTATCTGACTGTGGGTCATGATTTACACAGTGTGTCAGTGAGTGTGTTAATATTAATCTGTGTTCTCTGTCAGTGTGTTAATATTACAGAGGACTGTGGGGATGTTTTACACTTCACAGGGTGTATCTGACTGTGGGTCATGATGTACACAGTGTGTCAGTGAGTGTGTTAATATTAATCTGTGTTCTCTGTCAGTGTGTTAATATTCCTGAGGACAGTGGGGGTGTTTTACACTTCACAGGGTTTATCTGACTGTGGGTCATGATATACACGGTTTGTCAGTGAGTGTGTTAATATTAATCTGTGTTCTCTGTCAGTGTGTTAATATTCCTGAGGACAGTGGGGGTGTTTTACACTTCACAGGGTGTATCTGACTGTGGGTCATGATTTCCACAGTGTGTCAGTGAGTGTGTTAATATTAATTTGTGTTCTCTGTCAGTGTGTTAATATTACTGAGGACTGTGGGGATGTTTTACACTTCACAGGGTGTATCTGACTGTGGGTCATGATGTACATAGTGTGTCAGTGAGTGTGTTAATATTAATCTGTGTTCTCTGTCAGTGTGTTAATATTCCTGAGGACAGTGGGGGTGTTTTACACTTCACAGGATGTATCTGACTGTGGGTCATGATATACACAGTGTATCAGTGAGAGTGTTAATATTAATCTGTGTTCTCTGTCAGTGTGTGAATATTCCTGAGGACAGTGGGGGTGTTTTACACTTCACCGGGTGTATCTGACTGTGGGTCATGATGAACACAGTGTGTCAGTGAGAGTGTTAATATTAATCTGTGTTCTCTGTCAGTGTGTTAACATTCCTGAGGACAGTGCGGGTGTTTTTCACTTCACAGGTTGTATCTGACTGTACGTCATGTTATACACAGTGTGTCAGTGAGTCTGTTAATTTTATTCTGTGTTCTCTGTCAGGTGTTAATATTACCGAGGACAGTGGGGTGTTTTACACTTCACAGGGTGTATCTGACTGTGGGTCATGATGTACACAGTGTGTCAGTGAGTGTGTTAATATTAATCTGTGTTCTCTGTCAGTGTGTTAATATTACTGAGGACAGTGGGGATGTTTTACACTTTACAGGGTGTATCTGACTCTGGGTCATGATGTACACAGTGTGTCAGTGAGTGTGTGAATATTAATGTGTGTTCTCTGTCAGTGTGTTAATATTCCTGAGGACAGTGGGGGTGTTTTACACTTCACAGGGTGTATCTGACTGTGCGTCATGTTATACAAAGTGTGTCAGTGAGTCTGTTAATATTAATCTGTGTTCTCTGTCAGGTGTTAATATTACCGAGGACAGTGGGGTGTTTTACACTTCACAGGGTGTATCTGACTGTGGGTCATGATATACACAGTGTGTCAGTGAGTGTGTTAATATTAATCTGTGTTCTCTGTCAGTGTGTTCATATTACTGAGGACAGTGGGGGTGTTTTACACTTCACAGGGTGTATCTGACTGTGGGTCATGATATACGCAGTGTGTCAGTGAGTGTCTTAATATTAATCTGTGTTCTCTGTCAGGTGTTAATATTACTGAGGACAGTGGGGGTGTTTTACAATTCACAGGGTGTATCTAACTGTGGGTCATGATGTACACAGTGTGTCAGTGAGTGTGTTAATATTAATCTGTGTTCTCTGTCAGTGTGTTCATATTACTGAGGACAGTGGGGGTGTTTTACACTTCACAGGGTGTATCTAACTGTGGGACATGATGTACACAGTGTGTCAGTGAGTGTGTTAATATTAATCTGTGTTCTCTGTCAGTGTGTTAATATTGCTGAGGACAGTGGGGGTGTTTTGCACTTCACAGGGTGTATATGACTGTGGGTCATGATATACACAGTGTGTCAGTGAGTGTGTTAATATTAATCTGTGTTCTCTGTCAGTGTGTTAATATTACTGAGGACAGTGGGGGTGTTTTACACTTCACAGGGTGCATCTGGCTGTGGGTCATGATATACACAGTGTGCCAGTGAGTGTGTTAATATTACTCTGTGTTCTCTGTCAGTGTGTTAATATTACTGAGGACAGTGGGGTGTTTTACACTTTACAGGGTGTATCTGACTCTGGGTCATGATGTACACAGTGTGTCAGGGAGTGTGTGAATATTAATCTGTGTTCTCTGTCAGTGTGTTAATATTCCTGAGGACAGTGGGGGTGTTTGACACTTCACAGGGTGTATCTAACTGTGGGTCATGATATACACAGTGTGTCAGTGAGTGTGTTAGTATTAATCTGTGTTCTCTGTCTGTGTGTTAATATTCCTGAGGACAGTGGGGGTGTTTTACACTTCACAGGGTGTATCTGACTGTAGGTCATGATGTCCACAGTGTGTCAGTGAGTGTGTTAATATTAATCTGTGTTCTCTGTCAGTGTGTTAATATTACTGAGGACTGTGGGGATGTTTTACACTTCACAGGGTGTATCTGACTGTGGGTCATGATGTACACAGTGTGTCAGTGAGTGTGTTAATATTAATCTGTGTTCTCTGTCAGTGTGTTAATATTCCTGAGGACAGTGGGGGTGTTTTACACTTCACAGGGTGTATCTGACTGTGGGTCATGATATACACAGTGTGTCAGTGAGAGTGTTAATATTAATCTGTGTTCTCTGTCAGTGTGTTAATATTGCTGAGGACAGTGGGGGTGTTTTGCACTTCACAGCGTGTATATGACTGTGGGTCATGATATACACAGTGTGTCAGTGAGTGTGTTAATATTAATCTGTGTTCTCTGTCAGTGTGTTAATATTACTGAGGACAGTGGGTGTGTTTTACACTTCACAGGGTGTATCTAACTGTGGGTCATGATGTACACAGTGTGTCAGTGAGTGTGTTAATATTAATCTGTGTACTCTGTTTTTGTGTTAATATTGCTGAGGACAGTGGGGGTGTTTTACACTTCACAGGGTGTATCTGACTGTGGGTCATGATATACACAGTGTGTCAGTGAGTGTGTTATTATTAATCTGTGTTCTCTGTCAGTGTGTTAATATTCCTGAGGACAGTGGGGTGTTTTCCACTTCACAGGGTGTATCTGACTGTGGGTCATGATGTACACAGTGTGTCAGTGAGAGTGTTAATATTAATCTGTGTTCTCTGTCAGTGTGTTAATATTCCTGAGGACAGTGGGGGTGTTTTACACTTCACAGGGTGTATCGGACTGTGGGTCATGATATACACAGTGTGTCAGTGAGTCTGTTAATTTTAATCTGTGTTCTCTGTCAGTGTGTTAATATTCCTGAGGACAGTGGGGGTGTTTTACACTTCACAGGGTGTATCTGACTGTGGGTCATGATTTCCACAGTGTGTCAGTGAGTGTGTTAATATTAATCTGTGTTCTCTGTCAGTGTGTTAATATTACAGAGGACTGTGGGGATGTTTTACACTTCACAGGGTGTATCTGACTGTGGGTCATGATGTACACAGTGTGTCAGTGAGTGTGTTAATATTAATCTGTGTTCTCTGTCAGTGTGTTAATATTCCTGAGGACAGTGGGGGTGTTTTACACTTCACAGGGTTTATCTGACTGTGGCTCATGATATACACGGTGTGTCAGTGAGTGTGTTAATATTAATCTGTGTTCTCTGTCAGTGTGTTAATATTCCTGAGGACAGTGGGCTTGTTTTACACTTCACAGGGTGTATCTGACTGTGGGTCATGATTTCCACAGTGTGTCAGTGAGTGTGTTAATATTAATTTGTGTTCTCTGTCAGTGTGTTAATATTACTGAGGACTGTGGGGATGTTTTACACTTCACAGGGTGTATCTGACTGTGGGTCATGATGTACACAGTGTGTCAGTGAGTGTGTTAATATTAATCTGTGTTCTCTGTCAGTGTGTTAATATTCCTGAGGACAGTGGGGGTGTTTTACACTTCACAGGATGTATCTGACTGTGGGTCATGATATATACAGTGTGTCAGTGAGAGTGTTAATATTAATCTGTGTTCTCTGTCAGTGTGTGAATATTCCTGAGGACAGTGGGGGTGTTTTACACTTCACCGGGTGTATCTGACTGTGGGTCATGATGTGCACAGTGTGTCAGTGAGAGTGTTAATATTAATCTGTGTTCTCTGTCAGTGTGTTAATATTACTGAGGACAGTGGGGGTGTTTTACACTTTACAGGGTGTATCTGACTCTGGGTCATGATGTACACAGTGTGTCAGTGAGTGTGTGAATATTAATGTGTGTTCTCTGTCAGTGTGTTAATATTCCTGAGGACAGTGGGGGTGTTTTACACTTCACAGGGTGTATCTGACTGTGCGTCATGTTATACAAAGTGTGACAGTGAGTCTGTTAATATTAATCTGTGTTCTCTGTCAGGTGTTAATATTACCGAGGACAGTGGGGTGTTTTACACTTCACAGGGTGTATCTGACTGTGGGTCATGATATACACAGTGTGTCAGTGAGTGTGTTAATATTAATCTGTGTTCTCTGTCAGTGTGTTCATATTACTGAGGACAGTGGGGGTGTTTTACACTTCACAGGGTGTATCTGACTGTGGGTCATGATATACGCAGTGTGTCAGTGAGTGTGTTAATATTAATCTGTGTTCTCTGTCAGGTGTTAATATTACTGAGGACAGTGGGGGATTTTACACTTCACAGGGTGTATCTAACTGTGGGTCATGATGTACACAGTGTGTCAGTGAGTGTGTTAATATTAATCTGTGTTCTCTGTCAGTGTGTTCAAATTACTGAGGACAGTGGGGGTGTTTTACACTTCACAGGGTGTATCTAACTGTGGGTCATGATATACACAGTGTGTCAGTGAGTGTGTTAATATTAATCTGTGTTCTCTGTCAGTGTGTTAATATTACCGAGGACAGTGGGGGTGTTTTACACTTCACAGGGTTTATCTGACTGTGGGTGATGATATACACAGTGTGTCAGTGAGTGTGTGAATATTAATGTGTGTTCTCTGTCAGTGTGTTAATATTCCAGAGGACAGTGGGGGTGTTTTACACTTCACAGGGTGTATCTGACTGTGCGTCATGTTATACAAAGTGTGTCAGTGAGTCTGTTAATATTAATCTGTGTTCTCTGTCAGGTGTTATTATTACCGAGGACAGTGGGGTGTTTTACACTTCACCGGGTGTATCTGACTGTGGGTCATGATGTACACAGTGTGTCAGTGAGAGTGTTCATCTTAATCTTTGTTCTCTGTCAGTGTGTTAATATTCCTGAGGACAGTGCGGGTGTTTTACACTTCACAGGGTGTATCTGACTGTACGTCATGTTATACACAGTGTGTCAGTGAGCCTGTTAATTTTAATCTGTGTTCTCTGTCAGGTGTTAATATTACCGAGGACAGTCGGGTGTTTTACACTTCACAGTGTGTATCTGACTGTGGGTCATGATGTACACAGTGTGTCAGTGAGAGTGTTAATATTTATCTGTGTCCTCTTTCAGTGTGTTAATATTACTGAGGACAGTGGGGGTGTTTTACACTTCACAGGGTGTATCTGACTGTGGGTCATGATATACACAGTGTGTCAGTGAGTGTGTTAATATTAATCTGTGTTCTCTGTCAGTGTGTTAATATTACTGAGGACAGTGGGGGTGTTTTACACTTTACAGGGTGTATCTGACTCTGGTTCATGATGTACACAGCGTGTCAGTGAGTGTGTGAATATTAATCTGTGTTCTCTGTCAGTGTGTTAATATTACTGAGGACAGTGGGGGTGTTTTACACTTCACAGGGTGTATCTAACTGTGGGTCATGATATACACAGTGTGTCAGTGAGTGTGTTAATATTAATCTGTGTTCTCTGTCTGTGTGTTAATATTCCTGAGGACAGTGGGGGTGTTTTACACTTCACAGGGTGTATCTGACTGTAGGTCATGATGTCCACAGTGTGTCAGTGAGTGTGTTAATATTAATCTGTGTTCTCTGTCAGTGTGTTAATATTACTGAGGACTGTGGGGAAGTTTTACACTTCACAGGGTGTATCTGACTGTGGGTCATGATGTACACAGTGTGTCAGTGAGTGTGTTAATATTAATCTGTGTTCTCTGTCAGTGTGTTAATATTCCTGAGGACAGTGGGGGTGTTTTACACTTCACAGGGTGTATCTGACTGTGGGTCATGATATACACAGTGTGTCAGTGAGAGTGTTAATATTAATCTGTGTTCTCTGTCAGTGTGTTAATATTCCTGAGGACAGTGGGGGTGTTTTGCACTTCACAGGGTGTATATGACTGTGGGTCATGATATACACAGTGTGTCAGTGAGTGTGTTAATATTACTCTGTGTTCTCTGTCAGTGTGTTAATATTACTGAGGACAGTGGGGGTGTTTTACACTTCACAGGGTGCATCTGGCTGTGGGTCATGATATACACAGTGTGTCAGTGAGTGTGTTAATATTAATCTGTGTTCTCTGTCAGTGTGTTAATATTACTGAGGACAGTGGGGGTGTTTTACACTTTACAGGGTGTATCTGACTCTGGGTCATGATGTACACAGTGTGTCAGTGAGTGTGTGAATATTAATCTGTGTTCTCTGTCAGTGTGTTAATATTCCTGAGGACAGTGGGGGTGTTTTACACTTCACAGGGTGTATCTAACTGTGGGTCATGATATACACAGTGTGTCAGTGAGTGTGTTAATATTAATCTGTGTTCTCTGTCTGTGTGTTAATATTCCTGAGGACAGTGGGGGTGTTTTACACTTCACAGGGTGTATCTGACTGTAGGTCATGATGTCCACAGTGTGTCAGTGAGTGTGTTAATATTAATCTGTGTTCTCTGTCAGTGTGTTAATATTCCTGAGGACAGTGGGGGTGTTTTACACTTCACAGGGTGTATCTGACTGTGGGTCATGATATACACAGTGTGTCAGTGAGAGTGTTAATATTAATCTGTGTTCTCTGTCAGTGTGTTAATATTGCTGAGGACAGTGGGGGTGTTTTGCACTTCACAGGGTGTATATGACTGTGGGTCATGATATACACAGTGTGTCAGTGAGTGTGTTAATATTACTCTGTGTTCTCTGTCAGTGTGTTAATATTACTGAGGACAGTGGGGGTGTTTTACACTTCACAGGGTGCATCTGGCTGTGGGTCATGATATACACAGTGTGTCAGTGAGTGTGTTAATATTAATCTGTGTTCTCTGTCAGTGTGTTAATATTACTGAGGACAGTGGGGGTGTTTTACACTTTACAGGGTGTATCTGACTCTGGGTCATGATGTACACAGTGTGTCAGTGAGTGTGTGAATATTAATCTGTGTTCTCTGTCAGTGTGTTAATATTCCTGAGGACAGTGGGGGTGCTTTACACTTCACAGTGTGTATCTAACTGTGGGTCATGATATACACAGTGTGTCAGTGAGTGTGTTAATATTAATCTGTGTTCTCTGTCTGTGTGTTAATATTCCTGAGGACAGTGGGGGTGTTTTACACTTTACAGGGTGTATCTGACTCTGGGTCATGATGTACACAGTGTGTCAGTGAGTGTGTGAATATTAATCTGTGTTCTCTGTCAGTGTGTTAATATTCCTGAGGACAGTGGGGGTGTTTTACACTTCACAGGGTGTATCTAACTGTGGGTCATGATATACACAGTGTGTCAGTGAGTGTGTTAATATTAATCTGTGTTCTCTGTCTGTGTGTTAATTTTCCTGAGGACAGTGGGGGTGTTTTACACTTCACAGGGTGTATCTGACTGTAGGTCATGATGTCCACAGTGTGTCAGTGAGTGTGTTAATATTAATCTGTGTTCTCTGTCAGTGTGTTAATATTGCTGAGGACAGTGGGGGTGTTTTGCACTTCACAGGGTGTATATGACTGTGGGTCATGATATACACAGTGTGTCAGTGAGTGTGTTAATATTACTCTGTGTTCTCTGTCAGTGTGTTAATATTACTGAGGACAGTGGGGGTGTTTTACACTTCACAGGGTGCATCTGGCTGTGGGTCATGATATACACAGTGTGTCAGTGAGTGTGTTAATATTAATCTGTGTTCTCTGTCAGTGTGTTAATATTACTGAGGACAGTGGGGGTGTTTTACACTTTACAGGGTGTATCTGACTCTGGGTCATGATGTACACAGTGTGTCAGTGAGTGTGTGAATATTAATCTGTGTTCTCTGTCAGTGTGTTAATATTACTGAGGACTGTGGGGATGTTTTACACTTCACAGGGTGTATCTGACTGTGGGTCATGATGTACACAGTGTGTCAGTGAGTGTGTTAATATTAATCTGTGTTCTCTGTCAGTGTGTTAATATTCCTGAGGACAGTGGGGGTGTTTTACACTTCACAGGGTGTATCTGACTGTGGGTCATGATGTACACAGTGTGTCAGTGAGAGTGTTAATATTAATCTGTGTTCTCTGTCAGTGTGTTAATATTGCTGAGGACAGTGGGGGTGTTTTGCACTTCACAGGGTGTATATGACTGTGGGTCATGATATACACAGTGTGTCAGTGAGTGTGTTAATATTAATCTGTGTTCTCTGTCAGTGTGTTAATATTACTGAGGAAAGTGGGGGTGTTTCACACTTCACAGGGTGTATCTGACTGTGGGTCATGATGTACACAGTGTGTCAGTGAGTGTGTTAATATTAATCTGTGTACTCTGTTTTTGTGTTAATATTGCTGAGGACAGTGGGGGTGTTTTACACTTCACAGGGTGTATCTGACTGTGGGTCATGATATACACAGTGTGTCATTGAGTGTGTTAATATTAATCTGTGTTCTCTGTCAGTGTGTTAATATTACTGAGGACAGTGGGGTGTTTTACACTTCACAGGGTGTATCTGACTGTGGGTCATGATGTACACAGTGTGTCAGTGAGAGTGTTAATATTAATCTGTGTTCTCTGTCAGTGTGTTAATATTACTGAGGACAGTGGGGGTGTTTTACACTTTACAGGGTGTATCTGACTCTGGTTCATGATGTACACAGCGTGTCAGTGAGTGTGTGAATATTAATCTGTGTTCTGTGTCAGTGTGTTAATATTCCTGAGGACAGTGGGGGTGTTTTACACTTCACAGGGTGTATCTAACTGTGGGTCATGATATACACAGTGTGTCAGTGAGTGTGTTAATATTAATCTGTGTTCTCTGTCTGTGTGTTAATATTCCTGAGGACAGTGGGGGTGTTTTACACTTCACAGGGTGTATCTGACTGTAGGTCATGATGTCCACAGTGTGTCAGTGAGTGTGTTAATATTAATCTGTGTTCTCTGTCAGTGTGTTAATATTACTGAGGACTGTGGGGATGTTTTACACTTCACAGGGTGTATCTGACTGTGGGTCATGATGTACACAGTGTGTCAGTGAGAGTGTTAATATTAATCTGTGTTCTCTGTCAGTGTGGTAATATTCCTGAGGACAGTGGGGGTGTTTTACACTTCACAGGGTGTATCTGACTGTGGGTCATGATATACACAGTGTGTCAGTGAGAGTGTTAATATTAATCTGTGTTCTCTGTCAGTGTGTTAATATTTCTGAGGACAGTGGGGGTGTTTTGCACTTCACAGGGTGTATATGACTGTGGGTCATGATATACACAGTGTGTCAGTGAGTGTGTTAATATTACTCTGTGTTCTCTGTCAGTGTGTTAATATTACTGAGGACAGTGGGGGTGTTTTACACTTCACAGGGTGCATCTGGCTGTTGGTCATGATATACACAGTGTGTCAGTGAGTGTGTTAATATTAATCTGTGTTCTCTGTCAGTGTGTTAATATTACTGAGGACAGTGGGGGTGTTTTACACTTTACAGGGTGTATCTGACTCTGGGTCATGATGTACACAGTGTGTCAGTGAGTGTGTGAATATTAATCTGTGTTCTCTGTCAGTGTGTTAATATTCCTGAGGACAGTGGGGGTGTTTTACACTTCACAGGGTGTATCTAACTGTGGGTCATGATATACACAGTGTGTCAGTGAGTGTGTTAATATTAATCTGTGTTCTCTGTCTGTGTGTTAATATTCCTGAGGACAGTGGGGGTGTTTTACACTTCACAGGGTGTATCTGACTGTAGGTCATGATGTCCACAGTGTGTCAGTGAGTGTGTTAATATTAATCTGTGTTCTCTGTCAGTGTGGTAATATTCCTGAGGACAGTGGGGGTGTTTTACACTTCACAGGGTGTATCTGACTGTGGGTCATGATATACACAGTGTGTCAGTGAGAGTGTTAATATTAATCTGTGTTCTCTGTCAGTGTGTTAATATTGCTGAGGACAGTGGGGGTGTTTTGCACTTCACAGGGTGTATATGACTGTGGGTCATGATATACACAGTGTGTCAGTGAGTGTGTTAATATTACTCTGTGTTCTCTGTCAGTGTGTTAATATTACTGAGGACAGTGGGGGTGTTTTACACTTCACAGGGTGCATCTGGCTGTGGGTCATGATATACACAGTGTGTCAGTGAGTGTGTTAATATTAATCTGTGTTCTCTGTCAGTGTGTTAATATTACTGAGGACAGTGGGGGTGTTTTACACTTTACAGGGTGTATCTGACTCTGGGTCATGATGTACACAGTGTGTCAGTGAGTGTGTGAATATTAATCTGTGTTCTCTGTCAGTGTGTTAATATTCCTGAGGACAGTGGGGGTGTTTTACACTTCACAGGGTGTATCTAACTGTGGGTCATGATATACACAGTGTGTCAGTGAGTGTGTTAATATTAATCTGTGTTCTCTGTCTGTGTGTTAATATTCCTGAGGACAGTGGGGGTGTTTTACACTTCACAGGGTGTATCTGACTGTAGGTCATGATGTCCACAGTGTGTCAGTGAGTGTGTTAATATTAATCTGTGTTCTCTGTCAGTGTGTTAATATTCCTGAGGACAGTGGGGGTGTTTTACACTTCACAGGGTGTATCTGACTGTGGGTCATGATATACACAGTGTGTCAGTGAGAGTGTTAATATTAATCTGTGTTCTCTGTCAGTGTGTTAATATTGCTGAGGACAGTGGGGGTGTTTTGCACTTCACAGGGTGTATATGACTGTGGGTCATGATATACACAGTGTGTCAGTGAGTGTGTTAATATTACTCTGTGTTCTCTGTCAGTGTGTTAATATTACTGAGGACAGTGGGGGTGTTTTACACTTCACAGGGTGCATCTGGCTGTGGGTCATGATATACACAGTGTGTCAGTGAGTGTGTTAATATTAATCTGTGTTCTCTGTCAGTGTGTTAATATTACTGAGGACAGTGGGGGTGTTTTACACTTTACAGGGTGTATCTGACTCTGGGTCATGATGTACACAGTGTGTCAGTGAGTGTGTGAATATTAATCTGTGTTCTCTGTCAGTGTGTTAATATTCCTGAGGACAGTGTGGGTGTTTTACACTTCACAGGGTGTATCTAACTGTGGGTCATGATATACACAGTGTGTCAGTGAGTGTGTTAATATTAATCTGTGTTCTCTGTCTGTGTGTTAATATTCCTGAGGACAGTGGGGGTGTTTTACACTTTACAGGGTGTATCTGACTCTGGGTCATGATGTACACAGTGTGTCAGTGAGTGTGTGAATATTAATCTGTGTTCTCTGTCAGTGTGTTAATATTCCTGAGGACAGTGGGGGTGTTTTACACTTCACAGGGTGTATCTAACTGTGGGTCATGATATACACAGTGTGTCAGTGAGTGTGTTAATATTAATCTGTGTTCTCTGTCTGTGTGTTAATATTCCTGAGGACAGTGGGGGTGTTTTACACTTCACAGGGTGTATCTGACTGTAGGTCATGATGTCCACAATGTGTCAGTGAGTGTGTTAATATTAATCTGTGTTCTCTGTCAGTGTGTTAATATTGCTGAGGACAGTGGGGGTGTTTTGCACTTCACAGGGTGTATATGACTGTGGGTCATGATATACACAGTGTGTCAGTGAGTGTGTTAATATTACTCTGTGTTCTCTGTCAGTGTGTTAATATTACTGAGGACAGTGGGGGTGTTTTACACTTCACAGGGTGCATCTGGCTGTGGGTCATGATATACACAGTGTGTCAGTGAGTGTGTTAATATTAATCTGTGTTCTCTGTCAGTGTGTTAATATTACTGAGGACAGTGGGGGTGTTTTACACTTTACAGGGTGTATCTGACTCTGGGTCATGATGTACACAGTGTGTCAGTGAGTGTGTGAATATTAATCTGTGTTCTCTGTCAGTGTGTTAATATTCCTGAGGACAGTGGGGGTGTTTTACACTTCACAGGGTGTATCTAACTGTGGGTCATGATATACACAGTGTGTCAGTGAGTGTGTTAATATTAATCTGTGTTCTCTGTCTGTGTGTTAATATTCCTGAGGACAGTGGGGGTGTTTTACACTTTACAGGGTGTATCTGACTCTGGGTCATGATGTACACAGTGTGTCAGTGAGTGTGTGAATATTAATCTGTGTTCTCTGTCAGTGTGTTAATATTCCTGAGGACAGTGGGGGTGTTTTACACTTCACAGGGTGTATCTAACTGTGGGTCATGATATACACAGTGTGTCAGTGAGTGTGTTAATATTAATCTGTGTTCTCTGTCTGTGTGTTAATATTCCTGAGGACAGTGGGGGTGTTTTACACTTCAGAGGGTGTATCTGACTGTAGGTCATGATGTCCACAGTGTGTCAGTGAGTGTGTTAATATTAATCTGTGTTCTCTGTCAGTGTGTTAATATTGCTGAGGACAGTGGGGGTGTTTTACACTTCACAGGGTGTATCTGACTGTGGGTCATGATATACACAGTGTGTCAGTGAGAGTGTTAATATTAATCTGTGTTCTCTGTCAGTGTGTTAATATTGCTGAGGACAGTGGGGGTGTTTTGCACTTCACAGGGTGTATATGACTGTGGGTCATGATATACACAGTGTGTCAGTGAGTGTGTTAATATTACTCTGTGTTCTCTGTCAGTGTGTTAATATTACTGAGGACAGTGGGGGTGTTTTACACTTCACAGGGTGCATCTGGCTGTGGGTCATGATATACACAGTGTGTCAGTGAGTGTGTTAATATTAATCTGTGTTCTCTGTCAGTGTGTTAATATTACTGAGGACAGTGGGGGTGTTTTACACTTTACAGTGTGTATCTGACTCTGGGTCATGATGTACACAGTGTGTCAGTGAGTGTGTGAATATTAATCTGTGTTCTCTGTCAGTGTGTTAATATTCCTGAGGACAGTGGGGGTGTTTTACACTTCACAGGGTGTATCTAACTGTGGGTCATGATATACACAGTGTGTCAGTGAGTGTGTTAATATTAATCTGTGTTCTCTGTCTGTGTGTTAATATTGCTGAGGACAGTGGGGGTGTTTTGCACTTCACAGGGTGTATATGACTGTGGGTCATGATATACACAGTGTGTCAGTGAGTGTGTTAATATTAATCTGTGTTCTCTGTCAGTGTGTTAATATTACTGAGGACAGTGGGGGTGTTTTACACTTCACAGGGTGTATCTGACTGTGGGTCATGATGTACACAGTGTGTCAGTGAGTGTGTTAATATTAATCTGTGTACTCTGTTTTTGTGTTAATATTGCTGAGGACAGTGGGGGTGTTTTACACTTCACAGGGTGTATCTGACTGTGGGTCATGATATACACAGTGTGTCATTGAGTGTGTTAATATTAATCTGTGTTCTCTGTCAGTGTGTTAATATTACTGAGGACAGTGGGGTGTTTTACACTTCACAGGGTGTATCTGACTGTGGGTCATGATGTACACAGTGTGTCAGTGAGAGTGATAATATTAATCTGTGTTCTCTGTCAGTGTGTTAATATTCCTGAGGACAGTGGGGGTGTTTTACACTTCACAGGGTGTATCTGACTGTGGGTCATGATATACACAGTGTGTCAGTGAGTGTGTTAATATTAATCTGTGTTGTCTGTCAGTGTGTTAATATTCCTGAGGACAGTGGGAATGTTTTACACTTCACAGGGTGTATCTGACTGTGGGTCATGATATACACAGTGTGTCATTGAGTGTGTTAATATTAATCTGTGTTCTCTGTCAGTGTGTTAATATTACTGAGGACAGTGGGGTGTTTTACACTTCACAGGGTGTATCTGACTGTGGGTCATGATGTACACAGTGTGTCAGTGAGTGTGTTAATATTAATCTGTGTTCTCTGTCAGTGTGTTAATATTCCTGAGGACAGTGGGGGTGTTTTACACTTCACAGGGTGTATCTGACTGTGGGTCATGATATACACAGTGTGTCAGTGAGAGTGTTAATATTAATCTGTGTTCTCTGTCAGTGTGTTAATATTGCTGAGGACAGTGGGGGTGTTTTGCACTGCACAGGGTGTATATGACTGTGGGTCATGATATACACAGTGTGTCAGTGAGTGTGTTAATATTAATCTGTGTTCTCTGTCAGTGTGTTAATATTACTGAGGACAGTGGGGGTGTTTTACACTTCACAGGGTGTATCTGACTGTGGGTCATGATGTACACAGTGTGTCAGTGAGTGTGTTAATATTAATCTGTGTACTCTGTTTTTGTGTTAATATTGCTGAGGACAGTGGGGGTGTTTTACACTTCACAGGGTGTATCTGACTGTGGGTCATGATATACACAGTGTGTCAGTGAGTGTGTTAATATTAATCTGTGTTCTCTGTCAGTGTGTTAATATTACTGAGGACAGTGGGGTGTTTTACACTTCACAGGGTGTATCTGACTGTGGGTCATGATGTACACAGTGTGTCAGTGAGGGTGATAATATTAATCTGTGTTCTCTGTCAGTGTGTTAATATTCCTGAGGACAGTGGGGGTGTTTTACACTTCACAGGGTGTATCTGACTGTGGGTCATGATATACACAGTGTGTCAGTGAGTGTGTTAATATTAATCTGTGTTGTCTGTCAGTGTGTTAATATTCCTGAGGACAGTGGGGATGTTTTACACTTCACAGGGTTTATCTGACTGTGGGTCATGATATACACAGTGTGTCAGTGAGTGTGTTAATATTAATCTGTGTTCTCTGTCTGTGTGTTAATATTCCTGAGGACAGTGGGGGTGTTTTACACTTCACAGGGTGTATCTGACTGTAGGTCATGATGTCCACAGTGTGTCAGTGAGTGTGTTAATATTAATCTGTGTTCTCTGTCAGTGTGTTAATATTCCTGAGGACAGTGGGGGTGTTTTACACTTCACAGGGTTTATCTGACTGTGGGTCATGATATACACAGTGTGTCAGTGAGAGTGTTAATATTAATCTGTGTTCTCTGTCAGTGTGTTAATATTGCTGAGGACAGTGGGGGTGTTTTGCACTTCACAGGGTGTATATGACTGTGGGTCATGATATACACAGTGTGTCAGTGAGTGTGTTAATATTACTCTGTGTTCTCTGTCAGTGTGTTAATATTACTGAGGACAGTGGGGGTGTTTTACACTTCACAGGGTGCATCTGGCTGTGGGTCATGATATACACAGTGTGTCAGTGAGTGTGTTAATATTAATCTGTGTTCTCTGCCAGTGCGTTAATATTGCTGAGGACAGTGGGGGTGTTTTACACTTCACAGGGTGTATCTAACTGTGGATCATGATATACACAGTGTGTCAGTGAGTGTGTTAATATTAATCTGTGTTCTCTGTCAGTGTGTTAATATTCCTGAGGACAGTGGGGGTGTTTTACACTTCACAGGGTGTATTTGACTGTGGGTCATGATGTCCACAGTGTGTCAGTGAGTGTGTTAATATTAATCTGTGTTCTCTGTCAGTGTGTTAATATTACTGAGGACTGTGGGGATGTTTTACTCTTCACAGGGTGTATCTGACTGTGGGTCATGATGTACACAGTGTGTCAGTGAGTGTGTTAATATTAATCTGTGTTCTCTGTCAGTGTGTTAATATTCCTGACGACAGTGGGGGTGTTTTACACTTCACAGGGTGTATCTGACTGTACGTCATGTTATACACAGTGTGTCAGTGAGTCTGTTAATTTTAATCTGTGTTCTCTGTCAGGTGTTAATATTACCGAGGACAGTGGGGTGTTTTACACTTCACAGGGTGTATCTGACTGTGGGTCATGATGTACACAGCGTGTCAGTGAGAGTGTTAATATTAATCTGTGTTCTCTGTCAGTGTGTTAATATTACTGAGGACAGTGGGGGTGTTTTACACTTCACAGGGTGTATCTGACTGTGGGTCATGATATACACAGTGTGTCAGTGAGTGTGTTAATATTAATCTGTGTTCTCTGTCAGTGTGTTAATATTACTGAGGACAGTGGGGTGTTTTACACTTCACAGGGTGTATCTGACTGTGGGTCATGATGTACACAGTGTGTCAGTGAGTGTGTTAATATTAATCTGTGTTCTCTGTCAGTGTGTTAATATTACTGAGGACAGTGGGGTGTTTTACACTTCACAGGGTGTATCTGACTGTGGGTCATGATGTACACAGTGTGTCAGTGAGAGTGTTAATATTAATCTGTGTTCTCTGTCAGTGTGTTAATATTCCTGAGGACAGTGGGGGTGTTTTACACTTCACAGGGTGTATCTGACTGTGGGTCATGATATACACAGTGTGTCAGTGAGTGTGTTAATATTAATCTGTGTTGTCTGTCAGTGTGTTAATATTCCTGAGGACAGTGGGGATGTTTTACACTTCACAGGGTGTATCTGACTGTGGGTCATGATATACACAGTGTGTCAGTGAGAGTGTTAATATTAATCTGTGTTCTCTGTCAGTGTGTTAATATTGCTGAGGACAGTGGGGGTGTTTTGCACTTCACAGGGTGTATATGACTGTGGGTCATGATATACACAGTGTGTCAGTGAGTGTGTTAATATTACTCTGTGTACTCTGTCAGTGTGTTAATATTACTGAGGACAGTGGGGGTGTTTTACACTTCACAGGGTGCATCTGGCTGTGGGTCATGATATACACAGTGTGTCAGTGAGTGTGTTAATATTAATCTGTGTTCTCTGTCAGTGTGTTAATATTACTGAGGACAGTGGGGGTGTTTTACACTTTACAGGGTGTATCTGACTCTGGGTCATGATGTACACAGTGTGTCAGTGAGTGTGTGAATATTAATCTGTGTTCTCTGTCAGTGTGTTAATATTCCTGAGGACAGTGGGGGTGTTTTACACTTCACAGGGTGTATCTAACTGTGAGTCATGATATACACAGTGTGTCAGTGAGTGTGTTAATATTAATCTGTGTTCTCTGTCTGTGTGTTAATATTCCTGAGGACAGTGGGGGTGTTTTACACTTTACAGGGTGTATCTGACTCTGGGTCATGATGTACACAGTGTGTCAGTGAGTGTGTGAATATTAATCTGTGTTCTCTGTCAGAGTGTTAATATTCCTGAGGACAGTGGGGGTGTTTTACACTTCACAGGGTGTATCTAACTGTGGGTCATGATATACACAGTGTGTCAGTGAGTGTGTTAATATTAATCTGTGTTCTCTGTCTGTGTGTTAATATTCCTGAGGACAGTGGGGGTGTTTTACACTTCACAGGGTGTATCTGACTGTAGGTCATGATGTCCACAGTGTGTCAGTGATTGTGTTAATATTAATCTGTGTTCTCTGTCAGTGTGTTAATATTCCTGAGGACAGTGGGGGTGTTTTACACTTCACAGGGTGTATCTGACTGTGGGTCATGATATACACAGTGTGTCAGTGAGAGTGTTAATATTAATCTGTGTTCTCTGTCAGTGTGTTAATATTGCTGAGGACAGTGGGGGTGTTTTGCACTTCACAGGGTGTATATGACTGTGGGTCATGATATACACAGTGTGTCAGTGAGTGTGTTAATATTACTCTGTGTTCTCTGTCAGTGTGTTAATATTACTGAGGACAGTGGGGGTGTTTTACACTTCACAGGGTGCATCTGGCTGTGGGTCATGATATACACAGTGTGTCAGTGAGTGTGTTAATATTAATCTGTGCTCTCTGTCAGTGTGTTAATATTACTGAGGACAGTGGTGGTGTTTTACACTTTACAGGGTGTATCTGACTCTGGGTCATGATGTACACAGTGTGTCAGTGAGTGTGTGAATATTAATCTGTGTTCTCTGTCAGTGTGTTAATATTCCTGAGGACAGTGGGGGTGTTTTACACTTCACAGGGTGTATCTAACTGTGGGTCATGATATACACAGTGTGTCAGTGAGTGTGTTAATATTAATCTGTGTTCTCTGTCTGTGTGTTAATATTCCTGAGGACAGTGGGGGTGTTTTACACTTCACAGGGTGTATCTGACTGTAGGTCATGATGTCCACAGTGTGTCAGTGAGTGTGTTAATATTAATCTGTGTTCTCTGTCAGTGTGTTAATATTACTGAGGACTGTGGGGATGTTTTACACTTCACAGGGTGTATCTGACTGTGGGTCATGATGTACACAGTGTGTCAGTGAGTGTGTTAATATTAATCTGTGTTCTCTGTCAGTGTGTTAATATTCCTGAGGACAGTGGGGGTGTTTTACACTTCACAGGGTGTATCTGACTGTGGGTCATGATATACACAGTGTGTCAGTGAGAGTGTTAATATTAATCTGTGTTCTCTGTCAGTGTGTTAATATTGCTGAGGACAGTGGGGGTGTTTTGCACTTCACAGGGTGTATATGACTGTGGGTCATGATATACACAGTGTGTCAGTGAGTGTGTTAATATTAATCTGTGTTCTCTGTCAGTGTGTTAATATTACTGAGGACAGTGGGGGTGTTTTACACTTCACAGGGTGTATCTGACTGTGGGTCATGATGTACACAGTGTGTCAGTGAGTGTGTTAATATTAATCTGTGTACTCTGTTTTTGTGTTAATATTGCTGAGGACAGTGGGGGTGTTTTACACTTCACAGGGTGTATCTGACTGTGGGTCATGATATACACAGTGTGTCATTGAGTGTGTTAATATTAATCTGTGTTCTCTGTCAGTGTGTTAATATTACTGAGGACAGTGGGGTGTTTTACACTTCACAGGGTGTATCTGACTGTGGGTCATGATGTACACAGTGTGTCAGTGAGAGTGTTAATATTAATCTGTGTTCTCTGTCAGTGTGTTAATATTCCTGAGGACAGTGGGGGTGTTTTACACTTCACAGGGTGTATCTGACTGTGGGTCATGATATACACAGTGTGTCAGTGAGTGTGTTAATATTAATCTGTGTTGTCTGTCAGTGTGTTAATATTCCTGAGGACAGTGGGGATGTTTTACACTTCACAGGGTTTATCTGACTGTGGGTCATGATATACACAGTGTGTCAGTGAGTGTGTTAATATTAATCTGTGTTCTCTGTCTGTGTGTTAATATTCCTGAGGACAGTGGGGGTGTTTTACACTTCACAGGGTGTATCTGACTGTAGGTCATGATGTCCACAGAGTGTCAGTGAGTGTGTTAATATTAATCTGTGTTCTCTGTCAGTGTGTTAATATTCCTGAGGACAGTGGGGGTGTTTTACACTTCACAGGGTGTATCTGACTGTGGGTCATGATATACACAGTGTGTCAGTGAGAGTGTTAATATTAATCTGTGTTCTCTGTCAGTGTGTTAATATTGCTGAGGACAGTGGGGGTGTTTTGCACTTCACAGGGTGTATATGACTGTGGGTCATGATATACACAGTGTGTCAGTGAGTGTGTTAATATTACTCTGTGTTCTCTGTCAGTGTGTTAATATTACTGAGGACAGTGGGGGTGTTTTACACTTCACAGGGTGCATCTGGCTGTGGGTCATGATATACACAGTGTGTCAGTGAGTGTGTTAATATTAATCTGTGTTCTCTGTCAGTGTGTTAATATTACTGAGGACAGTGGGGGTGTTTTACACTTTACAGGGTGTATCTGACTCTGGGTCATGATGTACACAGTGTGTCAGTGAGTGTGTGAATATTAATCTGTGTTCTCTGTCAGTGTGTTAATATTCCTGAGGACAGTGGGGGTGTTTTACACTTCACAGGGTGTATCTAACTGTGGGTCATGATATACACAGTGTGTCAGTGAGTGTGTTAATATTAATCTGTGTTCTCTGTCTGTGTGTTAATATTGCTGAGGACAGTGGGGGTGTTTTACACTTCACAGGGTGTATCTGACTGTAGGTCATGATGTCCACAGTGTGTCAGTGAGTGTGTTAATATTAATCTGTGTTCTCTGTCAGTGTGTTAATATTACTGAGGACTGTGGGGATGTTTTACACTTCACAGGGTGTATCTGACTGTGGGTCATGATGTACACAGTGTGTCAGTGAGTGTGTTAATATTAATCTGTGTTCTCTGTCAGTGTGTTAATATTCCTGAGGACAGTGGGGGTGTTTTACACTTCACAGGGTGTATCTGACTGTGGGTCATGATATACACAGTGTGTCAGTGAGAGTGTTAATATTAATCTGTGTTCTCTGTCAGTGTGTTAATATTGCTGAGGACAGTGGGGGTGTTTTGCACTTCACAGGGTGTATATGACTGTGGGTCATGATATACACAGTGTGTCAGTGAGTGTGTTAATATTAATCTGTGTTCTCTGTCAGTGTGTTAATATTACTGAGGACAGTGGGGGTGTTTTACACTTCACAGGGTGTATCTGACTGTGGGTCATGATGTACACAGTGTGTCAGTGAGTGTGTTAATATTAATCTGTGTACTCTGTTTTTGTGTTAATATTGCTGAGGACAGTGGGGGTGTTTTACACTTCACAGGGTGTATCTGACTGTGGGTCATGATATACACAGTGTGTCATTGAGTGTGTTAATATTAATCTGTGTTCTCTGTCAGTGTGTTAATATTACTGAGGACAGTGGGGTGTTTTACACTTCACAGGGTGTATCTGACTGTGGGTCATGATGTACACAGTGTGTCAGTGAGAGTGTTAATATTAATCTGTGTTCTCTGTCAGTGTGTTAATATTCCTGAGGACAGTGGGGGTGTTTTACACTTCACAGGGTGTATCTGACTGTGGGTCATGATATACACAGTGTGTCAGTGAGTGTGTTAATATTAATCTGTGTTGTCTGTCAGTGTGTTAATATTCCTGAGGACAGTGGGGATGTTTTACACTTCACAGGGTTTATCTGACTGTGGGTCATGATATACACAGTGTGTCAGTGAGTCTGTTAATATTAATCTGTGTTCTCTGTCAGTGTGTTAATATTCCTGAGGACAGTGGGGGTGTTTTACACTTCACAGGGTGTATTTGACTGTGGGTCATGATGTCCACAGTGTGTCAGTGAGTGTGTTAATATTAATCTGTGTTCTCTGTCAGTGTGTTAATATTACTGAGGACTGTGGGGATGTTTTACACTTCACAGGGTGTATCTGACTGTGGGTCATGATGTACACAGTGTGTCAGTGAGTGTGTTAATATTAATCTGTGTTCTCTGTCAGTGTGTTAATATTCCTGACGACAGTGGGGGTGTTTTACACTTCACAGGGTGTATCTGACTGTACGTCATGTTATACACAGTGTGTCAGTGAGTCTGTTAATTTTAATCTGTGTTCTCTGTCAGGTGTTAATATTACCGAGGACAGTGAGGTGTTTTACACTTCACAGGGTGTATCTGACTGTGGGTCATGATGTACACAGCGTGTCAGTGAGAGTGTTAATATTAATCTGTGTTCTCTGTCAGTGTGTTAATATTCCTGAGGACAGTGGGGGTGTTTTACACTTCACAGGGTGTATCTGACTGTGGGTCATGATATACACAGTGTGTCAGTGAGTGTGTTAATATTAATCTGTTTTCTCTGTCAGTGTGTTAATATTACTGAGGACAGTGGGGGTGTTTTACACTTTACAGGGTGTATCTGACTCTGGGTCATGATGTACACAGTGTTTCAGTGAGTGTGTGAATATTAATTTGTGTTCTCTGTCAGTGTGTTAATATTCCTGAGGACAGTGGGGGTGTTTTACACTTCACAGGGTGTATCTGACTGTGCGTCATGTTATACACAGTGTGTCAGTGAGTCTGTTAATATTAATCTGTGTTCTCTGTCAGGTGTTAATATTACCGAGGACAGTGGGGTGTTTTACACTTCACAGGGTGTATCTGACTTTGGGTCATGATGTACACAGCGTGTCAGTGAGAGTGTTAATATTAATCTGTGTTCTCTGTCAGTGTGTTAATATTACTGAGGACAGTGGGGGTGTTTTACACTTCACAGGGTGTATCTGACTGTGGGTCATGATATACACGGTGTGTCAGTGAGTGTGTTAATATTAATCTGTGTTCTCTGTCAGTGTGTTAATATTCCTGAGGACAGTGGGGGTGTTTTACACTTTACAGGGTGTATCTGACTCTGGGTCATGATGTACACAGTGTTTCAGTGAGTGTGTGAATATTAATTTGTGTTCTCTGTCAGTGTGTTAATATTCCTGAGGACAGTGGGGGTGTTTTACACTTCACAGGGTGTATCTGACTGTGCGTCATGTTATACACAGTGTGTCAGTGAGTCTGTTAATATTAATCTGTGTTCTCTGTCAGGTGTTAATATTACCGAGGACAGTGGGGTGTTTTACACTTCACAGGGTGTATCTGACTGTGGGTCATGATGTACACAGCGTGTCAGTGAGAGTGTTAATATTAATCTGTGTTCTCTGTCAGTGTGTTAATATTCCTGAGGACAGTGGGGGTGTTTTACACTTCACAGGGTGTATCTGACTGTGGGTCATGATATACACAGTGTGTCAGTGAGAGTGTTAATATTAATCTGTGTTCTCTGTCAGTGTGTTAATATTCCTGAGGACAGTGGGGGTGTTTTACACTTCACAGGGTGTATCTGACTGTGGGTCATGATATACACAGTGTGTCATTGAGTGTGTTAATATTAATCTGTGTTCTCTGTCAGTGTGTTAATATTACTGAGGACAGTGGGGTGTTTTACACTTCACAGGGTGTATCTGACTGTGGGTCATGATGTACACAGTGTGTCAGTGAGAGTGTTAATATTAATCTGTGTTCTCTGTCAGTGTGTTAATATTCCTGAGGACAGTGGGGGTGTTTTACACTTCACAGGGTGTATCTGACTGTGGGTCATGATGTACACAGTGTGTCAGTGAGAGTGTTAATATTAATCTGTGTTCTCTGTCAGTGTGTTAATATTCCTGAGGACAGTGGGGGTGTTTTACACTTCACAGGGTGTATCTGACTGTGGGTCATGATATACACAGTGTGTCATTGAGTGTGTTAATATTAATCTGTGTTCTCTGTCAGTGTGTTAATATTACTGAGGACAGTGGGGTGTTTTACACTTCACAGGGTGTATCTGACTGTGGGTCATGATGTACACAGTGTGTCAGTGAGAGTGTTAATATTAATCTGTGTTCTCTGTCAGTGTGTTAATATTCCTGAGGACAGTGGGGGTGTTTTACACTTCACAGGGTGTATCTGACTGTGGGTCATGATATACACAGTGTGTCAGTGAGTGTGTTAATATTAATCTGTGTTGTCTGTCAGTGTGTTAATATTCCTGAGGACAGTGGGGATGTTTTACACTTCACAGGGTTTATCTAACTGTGGGTCATGATATACACAGTGTGTCAGTGAGTGTGTTAATATTAATCTGTGTTCTCTGCCAGTGCCTTAATATTGCTGAGGACAGTGGGGGTGTTTTACACTTCACAGGGTGTATCTAACTGTGGGTCATGATATACACAGTGTGTCAGTGAGTGTGTTAATATTAATCTGTGTTCTCTGTCAGTGTGTTAATATTCCTGAGGACAGTGGGGGTGTTTTACACTTCACAGGGTGTATTTGACTGTGGGTCATGATGTCCACAGTGTGTCAGTGAGTGTGTTAATATTAATCTGTGTTCTCTGTCAGTGTGTTAATATTACTGAGGACTGTGGGGATGTTTTACACTTCACAGGGTGTATCTGACTGTGGGTCATGATGTACACAGTGTGTCAGTGAGTGTGTTAATATTAATCTGTGTTCTCTGTCAGTGTGTTAATATTCCTGAGGACAGTGGGGGTGTTTTACACTTCACAGGGTGTATTTGACTGTGGGTCATGATGTCCACAGTGTGTCAGTGAGTGTGTTAATATTAATCTGTGTTCTCTGTCAGTGTGTTAATATTACTGAGGACTGTGGGGATGTTTTACACTTCACAGGGTGTATCTGACTGTGGGTCATGATGTACACAGTGTGTCAGTGAGTGTGTTAATATTAATCTGTGTTCTCTGTCAGTGTGTTAATATTCCTGACGACAGTGGGGGTGTTTTACACTTCACAGGGTGTATCTGACTGTACGTCATGTTATACACAGTGTGTCAGTGAGTCTGTTAATTTTAATCTGTGTTCTCTGTCAGGTGTTAATATTACCGAGGACAGTGAGGAGTTTTACACTTCACAGGGTGTATCTGACTGTGGGTCATGATGTACACAGCGTGTCAGTGAGAGTCTTAATATTAATCTGTGTTCTCTGTCAGTGTGTTAATATTACTGAGGACAGTGGGGGTGTTTTACACTTCACAGGGTGTATCTGACTGTGGGTCATGATATACACAGTGTGTCAGTGAGTGTGTTAATATTAATCTGTGTTCTCTGTCAGTGTGTTAATATTACTGAGGACAGTGGGGGTGTTTTACACTTTACAGGGTGTATCTGACTCTGGGTCATGATGTACACAGTGTTTCAGTGAGTGTGTGAATATTAATTTGTGTTCTCTGTCAGTGTGTTAATATTCCTGAGGACAGTGGGGGTGTTTTACACTTCACAGGGTGTATCTGACTGTGCGTCATGTTATACACAGTGTGTCAGTGAGTCTGTTAATATTAATCTGTGTTCTCTGTCAGGTGTTAATATTACCGAGGACAGTGGGGTGTTTTACACTTCACAGGGTGTATCTGACTGTGGGTCATGATGTACACAGCGTGTCAGTGAGAGTGTTAATATTAATCTGTGTTCTCTGTCAGTGTGTTAAAATTACTGAGGACAGTGGGGGTGTTTTACACTTCACAGGGTGTATCTGACTGTGGGTCATGATATACACAGTGTGTCAGTGAGTGTGTTAATATTAATCTGTGTTCTCTGTCAGTGTGTTAATATTCCTGAGGACAGTGGGGGTGTTTTACACTTTACAGGGTGTATCTGACTCTGGGTCATGTTGTACACAGTGTTTCAGTGAGTGTGTGAATATTAATTTGTGTTCTCTGTCAGTGTGTTAATATTCCTGAGGACAGTGGGGGTGTTTTACACTTCACAGGGTGTATCTGACTGTGCGTCATGTTATACACAGTGTGTCAGTGAGTCTGTTAATATTAATCTGTTTTCTCTGTCAGTGTGTTAATATTACTGAGGACAGTGGGGGTGTTTTACACTTTACAGGGTGTATCTGACTCTGGGTCATGATGTACACAGTGTTTCAGTGAGTGTGTGAATATTAATTTGTGTTCTCTGTCAGTGTGTTAATATTCCTGAGGACAGTGGGGGTGTTTTACACTTCACAGGGTGTATCTGACTGTGCGTCATGTTATAAACAGTGTGTCAGTGAGTCTGTTAATATTAATCTGTGTTCTCTGTCAGGTGTTAATATTACCGAGGACAGTGGGGTGTTTTACACTTCACAGGGTGTATCTGACTGTGGGTCATGATGTACACAGCGTGTCAGTGAGAGTGTTAATATTAATCTGTGTTCTCTGTCAGTGTGTTAATATTCCTGAGGACAGTGGGGGTGTTTTACACTTCACAGGGTGTATCTGACTGTGGGTCATGATATACACAGTGTGTCAGTGAGAGTGTTAATATTAATCTGTGTTCTCTGTCAGTGTGTTAATATTCCTGAGGACAGTGGGGGTGTTTTACACTTCACAGGGTTTATCTGACTGTGGGTCATGATATACACAGTGTGTCAGTGAGAGTGTTAATATTAATCTGTGTTCTCTGTCAGTGTGTTAATATTCCTGAGGACAGTGGGGGTGTTTTACACTTCACAGGGTGTATCTGACTGTGGGTCATGATATACACAGTGTGTCATTGAGTGTGTTAATATTAATCTGTGTTCTCTGTCAGTGTGTTAATATTACTGAGGACAGTGGGGTGTTTTACACTTCACAGGGTGTATCTGACTGTGGGTCATGATGTACACAGTGTGTCAGTGAGAGTGTTAATATTAATCTGTGTTCTCTGTCAGTGTGTTAATATTCCTGAGGACAGTGGGGGTGTTTTACACTTCACAGGGTGTATCTGACTGTGGGTCATGATATACACAGTGTGTCAGTGAGTGTGTTAATATTAATCTGTGTTGTCTGTCAGTGTGTTAATATTCCTGAGGACAGTGGGGATGTTTTACACTTCACAGGGTTTATCTAACTGTGGGTCATGATATACACAGTGTGTCAGTGAGTGTGTTAATATTAATCTGTGTTCTCTGCCAGTGCGTTAATATTGCTGAGGACAGTGGGGGTGTTTTACACTTCACAGGGTGTATCTAACTGTGGGTCATGATATACACAGTGTGTCAGTGAGTGTGTTAATATTAATCTGTGTTCTCTGTCAGTGTGTTAATATTCCTGAGGACAGTGGGGGTGTTTTACACTTCACAGGGTGTATTTGACTGTGGGTCATGATGTCCACAGTGTGTCAGTGAGTGTGTTAATATTAATCTGTGTTCTCTGTCAGTGTGTTAATATTACTGAGGACTGTGGGGATGTTTTACACTTCACAGGGTGTATCTGACTGTGGGTCATGATGTACACAGTGTGTCAGTGAGTGTGTTAATATTAATCTGTGTTCTCTGTCAGTGTGTTAATATTCCTGAGGACAGTGGGGGTGTTTTACACTTCACAGGGTGTATTTGACTGTGGGTCATGATGTCCACAGTGTGTCAGTGAGTGTGTTAATATTAATCTGTGTTCTCTGTCAGTGTGTTAATATTACTGAGGACTGTGGGGATGTTTTACACTTCACAGGGTGTATCTGACTGTGGGTCATGATGTACACAGTGTGTCAGTGAGTGTGTTAATATTAATCTGTGTTCTCTGTCAGTGTGTTAATATTCCTGACGACAGTGGGGGTGTTTTACACTTCACAGGGTGTATCTGACTGTACGTCATGTTATACACAGTGTGTCAGTGAGTCTGTTAATTTTAATCTGTGTTCTCTGTCAGGTGTTAATATTACCGAGGACAGTGAGGTGTTTTACACTTCACAGGGTGTATCTGACTGTGGGTCATGATGTACACAGCGTGTCAGTGAGAGTCTTAATATTAATCTGTGTTCTCTGTCAGTGTGTTAATATTACTGAGGACAGTGGGGGTGTTTTACACTTCACAGGGTGTATCTGACTGTGGGTCATGATATACACAGTGTGTCAGTGAGTGTGTTAATATTAATCTGTATTCTCTGTCAGTGTGTTAATATTACTGAGGACAGTGGGGGTGTTTTACACTTTACAGGGTGTATCTGACTCTGGGTCATGATGTACACAGTGTTTCAGTGAGTGTGTGAATATTAATTTGTGTTCTCTGTCAGTGTGTTAATATTCCTGAGGACAGTGGGGGTGTTTTACACTTCACAGGGTGTATCTGACTGTGCGTCATGTTATACACAGTGTGTCAGTGAGTCTGTTAATATTAATCTGTGTTCTCTGTCAGGTGTTAATATTACCGAGGACAGTGGGGTGTTTTACACTTCACAGGGTGTATCTGACTGTGGGTCATGATATACACAGTGTGTCAGTGAGAGTGTTAATATTAATCTGTGTTCTCTGTCAGTGTGTTAATATTCCTGAGGACAGTGGGGGTGTTTTACACTTCACAGGGTTTATCTGACTGTGGGTCATGATATACACGGTGTGTCAGTGAGTGTGTTAACATTAATCTGTGTTCTCTGTCACTGTGTTAATATTCCTGAGGACAGTGGGAATGTTTTACACTTCACAGGGTGTATCTGACTGTGGGTCATGATGTACACAGTGTGTCAGTGAGTGTGTTAATATTAATCTGTGTTCTCTGTCAGTGTGTTAATATTCCTGAGGACAGTGGGGGTGTTTTACACTTCACAGGGTTTATCTGACTGTGGGTCATGATGTACACAGTGTGTCAGTGAGTGTGTTAATATTAATCTGTGTTCTCTGTCAGTGTGTTAATATTACTGAGGACAGTGGGGGTGTTTTACACTTCACAGGGAGTATCTGACTGTGGGTCATGATGTACACAGTGTGTCAGTGAGTGTGTTAATATTAATCTGTGTACTCTGTTTTTGTGTTAATATTGCTGAGGACAGTGGGGGTATTTTACACTTCACAGGGTGTATCTGACTGTGGGTCATGATATACACAGTGTGTCAGTGAGTGTGTTAATATCAATCTGTGTTCTCTGTCAGTGTGTTAATATTCCTGAGGACAGTGGGGATGTTTTACACTTCACAGGGTTTATCTGACTGTGGGTCATGATATACACAGTGTGTCAGTGAGTGTGTTAATATTAATCTGTGTTCTCTGCCAGTGCGTTAATATTGCTGAGGACGTTGGGGGTGTTTTACACTTCACAGGGTTTATCTAACTGTGGGTCGTGATATACAC
The DNA here is from genome assembly GCF_036365525.1 of Heterodontus francisci. NCBI lineage: Eukaryota > Metazoa > Chordata > Chondrichthyes > Heterodontiformes > Heterodontidae > Heterodontus > Heterodontus francisci. The sequence continues at coordinate 2,363,111 of NW_027141485.1, read as the reverse complement.
AGTGCGTCAGTGAGTATGTTAATATTAATCTGTGTTCTCTGTCAGTGTGTTAATATTACTGAGGTCAGTGGGGGTGTTTTACACTTCACAGGGTGTATCTGACTGTTGGTCATGATGTCCAGAGTGTGTCAGTGAGTGTGTTATTATTAATCTGTGTTCTCTGTCAGTGTGTTAATATTACTGAGGACTGTGGGGATGTTTTACACTTCACAGGGTGTATCTGACTGTGGGTCATGATGTACACAGTGTGTCAGTGAGTGTGTTAATATTAATCTGTGTTCTCTGTCAGTGTGTTAATATTCCTGAGGACAGTGGGGGTGTTTTACACTTCACAGGGTGTATCTGACTGTGGGTCATGATATACACAGTGTGTCAGTGAGAGTGATAATATTAATCTGTGTTCTCTGTCAGTGTGTGAATCTTCCTGAGGACAGTGGGAGTGTTTTACACTTCACCGGGAGTATCTGACTGTGGGTCATGATGTACACAGTGTGTCAGTGAGAGTGTTAATATTAATCTGTGTTCTCTGTCAGTGTGTTAATATTCCTGAGGACAGTGCGGGTGTTTTACACTTCACAGGGTGTATCTGACTGTACGTCATGTTATACACAGTGTGTCAGTGAGTCTGTTAATTTTAATCTGTGTTCTCTGTCAGGTGTTAATATTACTGAGGACAGTGGGGTGTTTTACACTTCACAGGGTGTATCTGACTGTGGGTCATGATGTACACAGTGTGTCAGTGAGAGTGTTAATATTAATCTGTGTTCTCTGTCAGTGTGTTAATATTACTGAGGACAGTGGGGGTGTTTTACACTTCACAGGGTGTATCTGACTGTGGGTCATGATATACACAGTGTGTCAGTGAGTGTGTTAATATTAATCTGTGTTCTCTGTCAGTGTGTTAATATTACTGAGGACAGTGGGGGTGTTTTACACTTTACAGGGTGTATCTGACTCTGGGTCATGATGTACACAGTGTGTCAGTGAGTGTGTGAATATTAATGTGTGTTCTCTGTCAGTGTGTTAATATTCCTGAGGACAGTTGGGGTGTTTTACACTTCACAGGGTGTATCTGACTGTGCGTCATGTTATACACAGTGTGTCAGTGAGTCTGTTAATATTAATCTGTGTTCTCTGTCAGGTGTTAATATTACCGAGGACAGTGGGGTGTTTTACACTTCACAGGGTGTATCTGACTGTGGGTCATGATGTACACAGTGTGTCAGTGAGTGTGTTAATATTAATCTGTGTTCTCTGTCAGTGTGTTCATATTACTGAGGACAGTGGGGGTGTTTTACACTTCACAGGGTGTATCTGACTGTGGGTCATGATATACGCAGTTTGTCAGTGAGTGTGTTAATATTAATCTGTGTTCTCTGTCAGGTGTTAATATTACTGAGGACAGTGGGGGTGTTTGACACTTCGCAGGGTGTATCTAACTGTGGGTCATGATGTACACAGTGTGTCAGTGAGTGTGTTAATATTAATCTGTGTTCCCTGACAGTGTGTTAATATTCCTGAGGACAGTGGGGGTGTTTTACACTTCACAGGGTTTATCTGACTGTGGGTGATGATATACACAGTGTGTCAGTGAGTGTGTTAATATTAATCTGTGTTCTCTGTCAGTGTGTTAATATTACTGAGGACAGTGGGGGTGTTTTCCACTTCACAGGGTGTATCTGACTGTGGGTCATGATATACACAGTGTTTCAGTGAATGTGTTAATATTAATCTGTGTTCTCTGTCAGTGTGTTAATATTACTGAGGACAGTGGGGGTGTTTTACACTTCACAGGGTGTATCTGACTGTGGGTCATGATGTCCACAGTGTGTCAGTGAGTGTGTTAATATTAATCTGTGTTCTCTGTCAGTGTGTTAATATTACTGAGGACTGTGGGGATGTTTTACACTTCACAGGGTGTATCTGACTGTGGGTCATGATGTACACAGTGTGTCAGTGAGACTGTTAATATTAATCTGTGTTCTCTGTCAGTGTGTTAATATTCCTGAGGACAGTGGGGGTGTTTTACACTTCACCGGGAGTATCTGACTGTGGGTCATGATGTCCACAGTGTGTCAGTGAGAGTGTTAATATTAATCTGTGTTCTCTGTCAGTGTGTTAATATTCCTGAGGACAGTGCGGGTGTTTTACACTTCACAGGGTGTATCTGACTGTACGTCATGTTATACACAGTGTGTCAGTGAGTCTGTGAATTTTAATCTGTGTTCTCTGTCAGGTGTTAATATTACCGAGGACAGTGGGGTGTTTTACACTTCACAGGGTGTATCTGACTGTGGGTCATGATGTACACAGTGTGTCAGTGAGAGTGTTAATATTAATCTGTGTTCTCTGTCAGTGTGTTAATATTACTGAGGACAGTGGGGGTGTTTTACACTTCACAGGGTGTATCTGACTGTGGGTCATGATATACACAGTGTGTCAATGAGTGTGTTAATATTAATCTGTGTTCTCTGTCAGTGTGTTAATATTACTGAGGACAGTGGTGGTGTTTTACACTTTACAGGGTGTATCTGACTCTGGGTCATGATGTACACAGTGTGTCAGTGAGTGTGTGAATATTAATCTGTGTTCTCTGTCAGTGTGTTAATATTCCTGAGGACAGTGGGGGTGTTTTACACTTCACAGGGTGTATCTGACTGTGCGTCATGTTATACACAGTGTGTCAGTGAGTCTGTTAATATTAATCTGTGTTCTCTGTCAGGTGTTAATATTACCGAGGACAGTGGGGTGTTTTACACTTCACAGGGTGTATCTGACTGAGGGTCATGATATACACAGTGTGTCAGTGAGTGTGTTAATATTAATCTGTGTTCTCTGTCAGTGTGTTCATATTACTGAGGACAGTGGGGCTGTTTTACACTTCACAGGGTGTATCTGACTGTGGGTCATGATATACGCAGTGTGTCAGTGAGTGTGTTAATATTAATCTGTGTTCTCTGTCAGGTGTTAATATTACTGAGGACAGTGGGGGTGTTTTACACTTCGCAGGGTGTATCTAACTGTGGGTCGTGATGTACACAGTGTGTCAGTGAGTGTGTTAATATTAATCTGTGTTCTCTGTCAGTGTGTTCATATTACTGAGGACAGTGGGGGTGTTTTACACTTCACAGGGTGTATCTGACTGTGGGTCATGATATACACAGTGTGTCAGTGAGTGTGTTAATATTAATCTGTGTTCTCTGTCAGTGTGTTCATATTACTGAGGACAGTGGGGGTGTTTTACACTTCACAGGGTGTATCTGACTGTGGGTCATGATATACGCAGTGTGTCAGTGAGTGTGTTAATATTAATCTGTGTTCTCTGTCAGGTGTTAATATTACCGAGGACAGTGGGGTGTTTTACACTTCACAGGGTGTATCTGACTGTGGGTCATGATATACACAGTGTGTCAGTGAGTGTGTTAATATTAATCTGTGTTCTCTGTCAGTGTGTTCATATTACTGAGGACAGTGGGGGTGTTTTACACTTCACCGGGAGTATCTGACTGTGGGTCATGATGTCCACAGTGTGTCAGTGAGAGTGTTAATATTAATCTGTGTTCTCTGTCAGGTGTTAATATTACCGAGGACAGTGGGGTGTTTTACACTTCACAGGGTGTATCTGACTGTGGGTCATGATATACACAGTGTGTCAGTGAGTGTGTTAATATTAATCTGTGTTCTCTGTCAGTGTGTTCATATTACTGAGGACAGTGGGGGTGTTTTACACTTCAACGGGAGTATCTGACTGTGGGTCATGATGTCCACAGTGTGTCAGTGAGAGTGTTAATATTAATCTGTGTTCTCTGTCAGTGTGTTAATATTCCTGAGGACAGTGCGGGTGTTTTACACTTCACAGGGTGTATCTGACTGTACGTCATGTTATACACAGTGTGTCAGTGAGTCTGTGAATTTTAATCTGTGTTCTCTGTCAGGTGTTAATATTACCGAGGACAGTGGGGTGTTTTACACTTCACAGGGTGTATCTGACTGTGGGTCATGATGTACACAGTGTGTCAGTGAGAGTGTTAATATTAATCTGTGTTCTCTGTCAGTGTGTTAATATTACTGAGGACAGTGGGGGTGTTTTACACTTCACAGGGTGTATCTGACTGTGGGTCATGATATACACAGTGTGTCAATGAGTGTGTTAATATTAATCTGTGTTCTCTGTCAGTGTGTTAATATTACTGAGGACAGTGGTGGTGTTTTACACTTTACAGGGTGTATCTGACTCTGGGTCATGATGTACACAGTGTGTCAGTGAGTGTGTGAATATTAATCTGTGTTCTCTGTCAGTGTGTTAATATTCCTGAGGACAGTGGGGGTGTTTTACACTTCACAGGGTGTATCTGACTGTGCGTCATGTTATACACAGTGTGTCAGTGAGTCTGTTAATATTAATCTGTGTTCTCTGTCAGGTGTTAATATTACCGAGGACAGTGGGGTGTTTTACACTTCACAGGGTGTATCTGACTGAGGGTCATGATATACACAGTGTGTCAGTGAGTGTGTTAATATTAATCTGTGTTCTCTGTCAGTGTGTTCATATTACTGAGGACAGTGGGGCTGTTTTACACTTCACAGGGTGTATCTGACTGTGGGTCATGATATACGCAGTGTGTCAGTGAGTGTGTTAATATTAATCTGTGTTCTCTGTCAGGTGTTAATATTACTGAGGACAGTGGGGGTGTTTTACACTTCGCAGGGTGTATCTAACTGTGGGTCGTGATGTACACAGTGTGTCAGTGAGTGTGTTAATATTAATCTGTGTTCTCTGTCAGTGTGTTCATATTACTGAGGACAGTGGGGGTGTTTTACACTTCACAGGGTGTATCTGACTGTGGGTCATGATATACACAGTGTGTCAGTGAGTGTGTTAATATTAATCTGTGTTCTCTGTCAGTGTGTTCATATTACTGAGGACAGTGGGGGTGTTTTACACTTCACAGGGTGTATCTGACTGTGGGTCATGATATACGCAGTGTGTCAGTGAGTGTGTTAATATTAATCTGTGTTCTCTGTCAGGTGTTAATATTACCGAGGACAGTGGGGTGTTTTACACTTCACAGGGTGTATCTGACTGTGGGTCATGATATACACAGTGTGTCAGTGAGTGTGTTAATATTAATCTGTGTTCTCTGTCAGTGTGTTCATATTACTGAGGACAGTGGGGGTGTTTTACACTTCACAGGGTGTATCTGACTGTGGGTCATGATATACGCAATGTGTCAGTGAGTGTGTTAATATTAATCTGTGTTCTCTGTCAGGTGTTAATATTACTGAGGACAGTGGGGGTGTTTTACACTTCGCAGGGTGTATCTAACTGTGGGTCATGATGTACACAGTGTTTCAGTGAGTGTGTTAATATTAATCTGTGTTCTCTGTCAGTGTGTTCATATTACTGAGGACAGTGGGGGTGTTTTACACTTCACAGGGTGTATCTAACTGTGGGTCATGATGCACACAGTGTGTCAGTGAGTGTGTTAATATTAATCTGTGTTCTCTGTCAGTGTGTTAATATTACCGAGGACAGTGGGGTGTTTTACACTTCACAGGGTGTATCTGACTGTGGGTCATGATGTACACAGTGTGTCAGTGAGTGTGTTAATATTATCTGTGTTCCCTGTCAGTGTGTTAATATTCCTGAGGACAGTGGGGGTGTTTTACACTTCACAGGGTTTATCTGACTGTGGGTGATGATATACACAGTGTGTCAGTGAGTGTGTGAATATTAATCTGTGTTCTCTGTCAGTGTGTTAATATTACTGAGGACAGTGGGGGTGTTTTACACTTCACAGGGTGTATCTGACTGTGGGTCATGATATACACAGTGTGTCAGTGAATGTGTTAATATTAATCTGTGTTCTCTGTCAGTGTGTTAATATTACTGAGGACAGTGGGGGTGTTTTACACTTCACAGGGTGTATCTGACTGTACGTCATGTTATACACAGTGTGTCAGTGAGGCTGTGAATTTTAATCTGTGTTCTCTGTCAGGTGTTAATATTACCGAGGACAGTGGGGTGTTTTACACTTCACAGGGTGTATCTGACTGTGGGTCATGATGTACACAGTGTGTCAGTGAGAGTGTTAATATTAATCTGTGTTCTCTGTCAGTGTGTTAATATTACTGAGGACAGTGGGGGTGTTTTACACTTCACAGTGTGTATCTGACTGTGGGTCATGATATACACAGTGTGTCAATGAGTGTGTTAATATTAATCTGTGTTCTCTGTCAGTGTGTTAATATTACTGAGGACAGTAGGGGTGTTTTACATTTTACAGGGTGTATCTGACTCTGGGTCATGATGTACACAGTGTGTCAGTGAGTGTGTGAATATTAATGTGTGTTCTCTGTCAGTGTGTTGATATTCCTGAGGACAGTGGGGGTGTTTTACACTTCACAGGGTGTATCTGACTGTGCGTCATGTTATACACAGTGTGTCAGTGAGTCTGTTAATATTAATCTGTGTTCTCTGTCAGGTGTTAATATTACCGAGGACAGTGGGGTGTTTTACACTTCACAGGGTGTATCTGACTGTGGGTCATGATATACACAGTGTGTCAGTGAGTGTGTTAATATTAATCTGTGTTCTCTTTCAGTGTGTTCATATTACTGAGGACAGTGGGGGTGTTTTGCACTTCACAGGGTGTATCTGACTGTGGGTCATGATATACACAGTGTGTCAGTGAGTGTGTTAATATTAATATGTGTTCTCTGTCAGGTGTTAATATTACTGAGGACAGTTGGGGTGTTTTACACTTCGCAGGGTGTATCTAACTGTGGGTCATGATGTACACAGTGTGTCAGTGAGTGTGTTAATATTAATCTGTGTTCTCTGTCAGTGTGTTCATATTACTGAGGACAGTGGGGATGTTTTACACTTCACAGCGTGTATCTAACTGTGGGTCATGATGTACACAGTGTGTCAGTGAGTGTGTTAATATTAATCTGTGTTCTCTGTCAGTGTGTTAATATTACCGAGGACAGTGGGGTGTTTTACACTTCACAGGGTGTATCTGACTGTGGGTCATGATGTACACAGTGTGTCAGTGAGTGTGTTAATATTATCTGTGTTCCCTGTCAGTGTGTTAATATTCCTGAGGACAGTGGGGGTGTTTTACACTTCACAGGGTTTATCTGACTGTGGGTGATGATATACACAGTGTGTCAGTGAGTGTGTTAATATTAATCTGTGTTCTCTGTCAGTGTGTTAATATTACTGAGGACAGTGGGGGTGTTTTACACTTCACAGGGTGTATCTGACTGTGGGTCATGATGTCCACAGTGTGTCAGTGAGTGTGTTAATATTAATCTGTGTTCTCTGTCAGTGTGTTAATATTACTGAGGACTGTGACGATGTTTTACACTTCACAGGGTGTATCTGACTGTGGGTCATGATGTACACAGTGTGTCAGTGAGTGTGTTAATATTAATCTGTGTTCTCTGTCAGTGTGTTAATATTCCTGAGGACAGTGGGGGTGTTTTACACTTCACAGGGTGTATCTGACTGTGGGTCATGATATACACAGTGTGTCAGTGAGAGTGTTAATATTAATCTGTGTTCTCTGTCAGTGTGTGAATATTCCTGAGGACAGTGGGGGTGTTTTACACTTCACCGGGAGTATCTGACTGTGGGTCATGATGTACACAGTGTGTCAGTGAGAGTGTTAATATTAATCTGTGTTCTCTGTCAGTGTGTTAATATTCCTGAGGACAGTGCGGGTGTTTTACACTTCACAGGGTGTATCTGACTGTGGGTCATGATGTACACAGTGTGTCAGTGAGTGTGTTAATATTATCTGTGTTCCCTGTCAGTGTGTTAATATTCCTGAGGACAGTGGGGGTGTTTTACACTTCACAGGGTTTATCTGACTGTGGGTGATGATATACACAGTGTGTCAGTGAGTATGTGAATATTAATCTGTGTTCTCTGTCAGTGTGTTAATATTACTGCGGACAGTGGGGGTGTTTTACACTTCACAGGGTGTATCTGACTGTGGGTCATGATATACACAGTGTGTCAGTGAATGTGTTAATATTAATCTGTGTTCCCTGTCAGTGTGTTAATATTACTGAGGACAGTGGGGGTGTTTTACACTTCACAGGGTGTATCTGACTGTACGTCATGTTATACACAGTGTGTCAGTGAGGCTGTGAATTTTAATCTGTGTTCTCTGTCAGGTGTTAATATTACCGAGGACAGTGGGGTGTTTTACACTTCACAGGGTGTATCTGACTGTGGGTCATGATGTACACAGTGTGTCAGTGAGAGTGTTAATATTAATCTGTGTTCTCTGTCAGTGTGTTAATATTACTGAGGACAGTGGGGGTGTTTTACACTTCACAGTGTGTATCTGACTGTGGGTCATGATATACACAGTGTGTCAATGAGTGTGTTAATATTAATCTGTGTTCTCTGTCAGTGTGTTAATATTACTGAGGACAGTGGGGGTGTTTTACACTTTACAGGGTGTATCTGACTCTGGGTCATGATGTACACAGTGTGTCAGTGAGTGTGTGAATATTAATGTGTGTTCTCTGTCAGTGTGTTAATATTCCTGAGGACAGTGGGGGTGTTTTACACTTCACAGGGTGTATCTGACTGTGGGTCATGTTATACACAGTGTGTCAGTGAGTCTGTTAATATTAATCTGTGTTCTCTGTCAGGTGTTAATATTCCTGAGGACAGTGGGGGTGTTTTACACTTCACAGGGTGTATCTGACTGTGGGTCATGATATACACAGTGTGTCAGTGAGTGTGTTAATATTAATCTGTGTTCTCTGTCAGTGTGATAATATTGCTGACAACAGTGGGGATGTTTTACACTTCACAGTGTGTATCTCACTGTGGGTCATGATATACACAGTGTGTCAGTGAGTGTGTTAATATTAATCTGTGTTCTCTGTCGGTGTGTTAATATTACTGAGGACAGTGGGGTTGTTTTACACTTCACAGGGTTTATCTGACTGTGGGTCATGATATACACAGTGTTTCAGTGAGTGTGTTAATATTAATCTGTGGTGTCTGTCAGGTGTTAATATTACTGAGGACAGTGGGGGTGTTTTACACTTCACAGTGTTTATCTGACTGTGGGTCATGATGTACACAGTGTGTCAGTAAATGTATTAATATTAATCTGTGTTCTCTGTCAGTGTGTTAATATTACTGAGGACAGTGGGGGTGTTTTACACTTCACAGGGTGTATCTCACTGTGGGTCATGATATACACAGTGTGTCAGTGAGTGTGTTAATATTAATCTGTGTTCTCTGTCGGTGTGTTAATATTATTGAGGACAGTGGGGGTGTTTTACACTTCACAGGGTGTATCTGACTGTGGGTCATGATATACACAGTGTGTCAGTGAGTGTGTTAATATTAATCTGTGTTCTCTGTCAGGTGTTTATATTCCTGATGGACAGTGGGGGTGTTTTACACTTCACAGGGTTTATCTGACTGTGAGTCATGATATACACAGTGTGTCAGTGAGTGTGTTAATATTAATCTGTGTTCTCCGTCAGTGTGTTAATATTCCTGAGGACAGTGGGGGTGTTTTACACTTCACAGGGTGTATCTGACTGTGGGTCATGATATACACAGTGTGTCAGTGAGTGTGTTAATATTAATCTGTGTTCTCTGTCGGTGTGTTAATATTATTGAGGACAGTGGGGGTGTTTTACACTTCACAGGGTGTATCTGACTGTGGGTCATGATATACACAGTGTGTCAGTGAGTGTGTTAATATTAATCTGTGTTCTCTGTCAGGTGTTTATATTCCTGATGGACAGTGGGGGTGTTTTACACTTCACAGGGTTTATCTGACTGTGAGTCATGATATACACAGTGTGTCAGTGAGTGTGTTAATATTAATCTGTGTTCTCCGTCAGTGTGTTAATATTCCTGAGGACAGTGGGGGTGTTTTACACTTCACAGGGTGTATCTGACTGTGGGTCATGATATACACAGTGTGTCAGCGACTGTGTTAATATTAATCTGTGTTCTCTGTCAGTGTGTTAATATTACTGAGGACAGTGGGACTGTTTTACACTTCACAGGGTGTATCTGACTGTGGGTCATGAAATACACAATGTGTCAGTGAGAGTGTTAATATTAATCTGTGTTCCCTGTCAGTGTGGTAATGATCCTGAGGACAGTGGGGGTGTTTTACACTTCACAGGGTGTATCTGACTGTGGGTCATGATGTACACAGTGTGTCAGTGAATGTGTTAATATTAATCTGTGTTCTCTGTCAGTGTGTTTATATTCCTGAGGACAGTGGGCGTGTTTTACACTTCACAGGGTGTATCTGACTCTGGGTCATGATATACACAGTGTGTCAGTGAGTGTGTTAATATTAATCTGTGTTCTCTGTCAGTGTGTTAATTTTCCTGAGGAAAGTGGGGGTGTTTTACACTTCACAGTGTTTATCTGACTGTGGGTCATGATGTACACAGTGTGTCAGTGAATGTGTTAATATTAATCTGTGTTCTCTGTCAGTGTGTTAATATTCCTGAGGACAGTGGGGGTGTTTTACACTTCACAGGGTGTATCTGACTCTGGGTCATGATATACACAGTGTGTCAGTGAGTGTGTTAATATTAATCTGT